>NC_065914.1:6294120-6899068 GCF_905147045.1 Nymphalis io
GACCGCGAAAAATTCGCTGAGCTGACGGCCAACCTCCAATAGTGGAGAAGCACAAGAAGAAGAAGTAGACAATTGTTATAAAAGTCTTATCTTAAGCCAGTTTGTATTTACATTATTATCTTAACCTAATTAGTAAACTAACTGAAAACTGACATGAAAAGATAACACATAAGTTAACATTTTTACCTGATAAACAAAAAAATATAAAGACAAAGATCAATTAAATAACCTAAGTTAACAGTCATGTGTGTTTGTGTGTATATTTATGTGTGTAACGGATGAGTTAAGATATTTAAAAAAAAACCATAAATAAATTACCTGGTACCATTGTGGCTGCCAAAACGTTTTTAGGTCTGACATTAAGAGAGTTCTTACGAGACCTGGTTGGCAGAGTTGAAGGTTTAACTAAAAACAAATATATAACACAACTAACATACTTATAATTGCTGTGTTTAGTTAAACACTGCTTTCTCTCTTTCTGTCAACATTGATTTGCAATTTGAAAGAAGAAGACATGTTTTTAGGTGAGACAACAGTTTTTTATTTATACAATTGGTAAGGCCGATGGGCAAATTATCCTCCAGTGGTCACTACCGCTCATAAGAATTGGCGCCGTGAGAAATAGTAACCTTGGGAATTACGTTGCTATGTCCCTTGTGCCTATAGTTACACTGGTTCACTCACTCTTTAATAGAAACACAATAATCCTAAAATCACTATTTAGTGGTACAATATCTGATAACTGGGTGGTACTTAATTGCTTGCCACAAGTAACGTTAAAATCAACAACAAAAGTATATGAGTGTCTTTTTTTCAATGCAAATAATTCTTTTGACAGTAAATTGTACTTTTAAAGAGAAAATAAGAACCTGTTGGAACTTCATGTGGAAGTGGCATCGGTGATCTACTTGTCGGAGGCTTTACATCTCGACCTGAAAAGAAAATGAACATTTATAACTGAAATAAATTCAAAACAAAATAATCAATAGGTTAAAAAAATGTTTTTTATTTTAAATGTATTATATTGGCGCTGTAAGAAATTTGAACCATTCCTTAAATAGCCAATGCGCCATCAACCTTGGTAATTAAGATGTAGTGCCTTGTGCCTGTAGTTACACTGGCTCAATCACCCTTCCAACCGAAACACAACTATACCAAGTATTGCTGCTTGGCCGTAGAATATATGATGAGTGAGTGGTACCTATCCAGACGGGCTTGTATACAGTCCTATCACCACGTAAAATGTCTTTCCAAAAGTAAAGTATATTTATAGTATGTAATGTAATGTATGTAAAATGTATCCACGGCTGGGTAAGGGCCTCACGTCGTCGACGCGAATAAACGTGTTCATCTGAAGTGTTTCTTGAGTAGTCCTTCCTTCGGCGCTATGCGCAACTACTTCAACCGTAAGTGTTGCCGAGGCAAGGAGCTTTGTACAAAGCGAATCCAAGAGGATTCCAGAATACGTAAGTATATTTGAGGCCCGCATTGGTGGGCCAACGGTCACTCAACACGGGCGAGCCCCGTGCAAGCGTATATGAATTTTGCAGCGAAAAATGAAGTTTTTCTTCACCAGCATGAATGAATTATAATTACTTGAAAACTCAATGCTTGCACGGATTTGAAACATTTCGATTTAAATTCACTACTGAGCTATCTCGTGGGCAAACGTGGTAATAATTGCTTATATGAATATTAATTGTTACAACAAACAGGAAATCGGAGTTTTGTTATGTATTATATTTATGGTTATTACATTTTTTTTTCATAATAATGAAGGAAAATAATTTGTTTCCTGTTAACTTTTATAATTATTAAACAAACTATATAATTAGAAGATACCTTACCCCAAAAAAATTAAACATCGCGCGTTAATTTCAAGCCGCCATTTGGTTGGCGAACAGAAAGGTAAAGTAATTAATTAATTATTGGCGCGACTTGTGATTTGTTGAATGTGTTCAATTGTGTTATTTGAATTTTTAAGAGTAATTGAGTGAGTAATTTACATCGAATTGTACGATTTGCTGTTTTATTATTAGAGACTAATTCGATTTTTTTTAACAGTTTCACTTCTGGATGATAATAAATATATTGTGACCTTGAAAATTAAGAGTGTGTGTGTATGTAGGAAAAATGAGAAAAATTTACAAAGAACAAATTCAACGATTTCTTTAATATCAGTCGATGACCAGTAAAGGTAATCCTGTATCGTGGGTACTCGTTTAGCATTAAGTATCCCATGTTATGTTTTGTCCCACGTTGTATATAACGTTAAATAAATAATTGAAAAATCAAACCAAACATTTGATACATTTTAATAACTTCCTTAGTACATGATATATCCAATAATAACTTTTCAATTGAGTAATAATTATTTGAAGTAGAAAACATTTTACTAGACTACTTGAATGTCCTCCAGACTGGTTTCAGCCACGGCGGCCAATCTCAAGAGAGATTAGCCAGCTACGCAGGAGATATTATAGTGGACAAGTGTGTGCGCAAGCACAGGTGCCCTCCCTATTCACTAACTCTCTTAATCTGATGGGACGGCAATCCGACACGACCGGAAAGAGTTTAAGCGCAGGACCAATGGCTTTACGTGCTTTCCAAGGCATGGGAGTGTACACACTTCCAAATTCTAGACTCCGGGCTGCTACTAAGAATTTTCTGATAGAAAAACCCAATAACTTTTTTATTGGCCCGACCTGGAAATTGAACCCTGGACCTCCGTCCGTCCGGTCTACGGCATCAAGCCTCTAGACCAACGGCAGGCATATATATATATATATTATAAATGCGATGCGAAATAACTGTCTGCCAGTAACGATTTCAAGCTTGCACTACAAGGACGAACACAGGAAACATTTTAATACAACATCCGTGGGCGAAGCTGCGTTCTATGTATATTTCATCATCTTCAGCGCTTATTTGCAACTGGGCTCATGTAGATAGTTAATAGTTTGTTAGTCTTGTCTTCCTAAAACGAAGATTTGCCAAGCGAGGCATATATATTAAGTAGTAGTAATACCTATTTTAAGAAATTTACTAATATGCCTACTTACCCCTCTAATTAAGGGTAAAGCTTGGGCGAGGAGTGGGGACGACATTACCCAGGGAGTGAGGGTCGAACTTGCGCCTTTTGAATCGTTAGGATCTCCGAAAATCATTGCGCTATTGATTATTTAAGATCTGTGGATGCTCATGAAGTATGAAGCTTACCGTAAACAAATTCTTTTGGCGTGGGCAGCCGTTCTTTACTCCTTGGCATGCTTGATGTTTGATGGAAATAATTAGCTGAAAAAAAAAGAAATTTATCAATTTTTTACAAACTTTGCATTCTGTCTATTAAAGTAAAAAGTTAAACTAGAAGTTACTCTTCCAAGGACCACAAAGGTTTCACCATTCCGGGTAATAATAATTTATTTCTGTCAGAATTACAGCCTGATGAGACAGCAATCTGGCTTAACCGAAGTCATGAGACGTTGGACAAACACAGAGAACTTCCAAAATCTAAGCTTTGGAGTTTGGAAGTTGGCTTAGTTATTGGTTGATCCAAGATTTTAGTATTTAGACACTAGACTAGAGATACATAACAATAAATAAAAGGTTTTATATACCTGGCCCTGTTCGTGGTGGTATTCCGTGGAAGTTGGGTACAGCCAGTAGTTCTGGTAATGGATTTGGATGCTGAAAACCTGTGGGGAACAGATGAAGAATGGTTAAGACTGTTAACTCTCGTTAAAATATTTTCTGACAACTTTTTATTGGCCCGACCTGGGAATTGAATCCATCCTGGATTCGGGTCTGCGGCCTTACATTTATAATAAGGATTATTTATTTATTATATACATAAGGATTATTGATTATATACTCACGAGGTAAAGTTTCTATGGGGGGAGGAGGCGGTTTTTCTGAAAAAAATAATCATATAAATATTTATTTAGAAAAATATGAAAGCACACAGGTATGCTTTCTGTGCATATATTACATGCAGGTGACATTTAGAGAGGAGGTTTTTGTAACGTAACAAATGGGCAACAAATTGCGGAGATTTAGATCTCCTCAACAGAAAAGCCCAGCGGTGGGAAATATAAGCAACGCTAATATCTTTACTTACTGTTTATCTTGTCCAATTCTGGCAATGACTCATAATGACTCGCTTCGGCACTTTCTAGACTTTTGTTCACCTTTCCTGGTGTCTTACTGTAGCGCGCTAGAAAATGAAGTGACAATGTGGTAAAGCGGAACAAACAAAAAAATAAACAGCCTTCAGAAAAATCACTTTACACATTTTATTAAAGCCAAGCCAAATTAAAAGCGTTTTCAGTAATTACTGCTATAATAATATACATATAATTATGGACTAGCAAATGAGCCGTCCAGTGGTAAGTGGTCACCGCCGCCTTAGATATTGGCGCTGTGAAAAATAATAACCATCTCTTCCCTCGCCAATGCGTCATGCGCCTCTGAGATGTCTCTGGCCCTTTAGTCACACTGGCTCAGTCACCCGTCAAACGAAAACACATCAACACTAAATATGTGTTGTGGTGAGATAAGTGGTGAGTAGTAGTATCTAGCAAGATGGGGTTGCCTTACTATCAATTAAAGAACGATGATTCATCATCGCTTTTTAAAGTGATGCGATCGAGCAATTGGAAACTCATTATACATATATACATATGTACAGCTATTGTTCTTATGTACAGAGCCTGATATATATATACTTTAAATTCAACTTTAATTCAACTTTTAATATAATGATATTAAAAGTGATATAATGATATTACGAAGTGCCTAAAATCCACTATATTTTCATTAAAAAAAAACAAAAATAAAAAAAAACATAACTGGTGATAGCTTTAAGCAAACTCGTCTGGGTAGGTACCACCCACTCATCAGATATTCTACCGCAAAACAGCAGTATTTGGTATTGTTGTGTTTCGGTTTGAAGGGTGAGTGAGCCAGTGTAATTACAGGCACAAGGGCCATAACATCTTAGTTCCCAAGATTAGTGGCATATTGGTTCTGTAAGCGATGGTTAACATTTCTTACAATGCCTATGTTTATGGGCGTTGGTGACCACTTACCATCAGGTGGCCCATATGCTCGTCCGCCTTCTTATTCTATTAAAAAAAAACAACTTGACAGAATAAACAAAACTCGACTTTGAGTTTGACTATAAGGTCTATTTTAGTTTGCATATCTAATGGTTTTCGAACTTTCTCGAACTAAATTTGAATATCGAATGTTAGCTAGCTTCTAGATTACTTTGTGCGGATCGATAGAATCTACTAGATTATTTGCGCGTTTTAACCAAATGTTTTTTTTTTCGCTTGGTCGTAGTGCTTTGTGCAAACTCGTCTGGGTAGAACATCCTCTTTACTACTTCTACCGCCAAACAACAACGTCATAGTTGGTAGCGCATTGGCGATCATATATCGAGCGGTTGATATTTCTTATAGCGCCAATGTCTAAAAATGTACTGTCTTTACCATCATATGTAGTTACCACCATGTGGGCCTATCTGTTTTATAAAAAAAGCCATTGTAACAGAATTATATATTTTACAAAGATGACAAATATGCGAACTTAGTTTATGAATATTTTAAGTCTAGTAGTAATATGGGAGGGTCCATAAACCAAGTAGTAACGTGGCATATCCCCTGAAGCTGGTACATATATTTTTCCTAATTAGTCCGTAACAGTTTTTGTAATGTTTTACAAAAATATTTTGTATAAAATACATACACTAAATATATCCAGTTTTTAAGTATTATTTACGTAATAAAGCTGAGCTTTTAGAATATGGCTTATAGTAACAGCCTGTTAATGTCCCACTGCTGGGCTAAGGCCTCCTCTCCCTTTCGATGAAAAGGTTTGCAGCTTATTCCACTACGCTGCTCCAATGCGGGTTGGTAGAACATGGCAGAAATTCAATGAAATTAGGCACATGCAGGTTTCCTTACGATGATGATAAATTAAGCACATGAAATTCAGTTATGCTTGCCCGGGTTTGAACCCACGATCATCGGTTAAAATTCACGCGTTCTAACCACTAGGTCATCTCGGCTTTTTTGGCTATATGGCCATCTCGGCTTTTTTGAATATGGCTTGGATTATGTAAATTTATGGTTTGTTTACCTTTATTTACGATTGGAATAGGATGTAGCAGTCACGTGAGCGATGTCATAATTTTTTTTGAATATTTCTTTCCTATCTTACCTTGGCTGTCATCACGTCTCAATTCCTTGGAATGTATGATGTCTTCAATTGTTCGATGTGCCACTTTTACTAATTACATGAAAAAAAAAGAATTAAAACATGTAGGCAGACTCGCAAATGGGCGCGACAGAAGTAAGTTACCACTACACATATAAAATTGTATCATCAAAAATCATAGACAATTATAACTCAAATGTTTAGAGTCGACAATATCATTAATAAATACCATGTCATAACATTATGTGGAACAAAACATAATTACGAACATATTCCTCTCTTATACCCACAGATTAAAATATTTTTAAAATTGGATTTTTTTTTATGTAATAGGAAGGCTGACGAGCATATGACCTGATGGTAAGTGGTCACCAACGCCCATAAACATTGGCATTGTTAGAAATGTTAACCATCGCTTACATGGGAACTAAGATTAGATATTGGAAACTAAAATGTTATGTCCCTTGTGCCTCTAATTACACTGGCTCACTCACCCTTCCAACCGGAACACAACAATACCAAGTACTGATGTTTTGCGGTAGAATATCCGATGAGTGGGTGGTACCTACCCAGACGAGCTTGCACAAAGCTCTACCATCAGTTTAATACAATTATAATAGCATTAAACAATAGAAAGTTAATAGTTACCTCTTCGGGTGTAGATGATAATGCATATTGTTTGAATGATGACGACTACAATGAAAACTCCAATGCCAAGTCCAATCCATAGAATGTCTGCAAAAAAAAACAGATGCGGTATCTCTGGTAAAGTACTATCAATAAGTCTATAGTCGTATGTATCTCTTAATAGCTAGATGAAAACAAAGATAGAAAGCTAGATTTTCTCGCTTCATAATTCAGAATTGGTAAATTGCAATTTCCCTAACTATCTAATATCGCTATCTTCAAAAATGAAGGATTGCTAAAAATCCTTCCATATTGCTAACCGGCTGTGTAAAAGGAACCCAAATGTCAACTTTGAAGGTAATTAGATATTGATTTCTTCAATGATTGATTCAATTTGATTTCAAAAAAGTCGAGATGGCCTAGTGGTTAGAACGCGTGAATATTAACCGATGATCGTGGGTTCAAGCCCGGGCAAGCACCACTGAATTTTCATGTGCTAAATTGTGATTATAATTTATCTCGCGCTTGACGGTGCAGGAAAATATTGTGAGGAAGCCTGCATGTCTCTAATTTCATTGAAATTCTGCCACATGTGTATTCTACCAACCCGCATTGGAGCAGCGTGGTGGAATAAGCTCCAAACCTCCTCCTCAAAAGGGAGAGGAGGCCTTAGCCCAGCAGTGGGACATTAACAGGCTGATACTGTTCTTCAATAAAGTTTTGGTTTTCTTAAGCTTATCCTTACCTAACGACCTATGTTTAGGTTAAGATTTAAATCACTATTATAAAACAAAGAGAAGTATTTCTCTGTCTGTATGACCGTGATGAACTCAAAAACTACCGTTCGAATTTTAATATGGTTTTCACCAATGAACGGAGTAATTCATGAGGAAGGTTATTGGCTGAAATCTGATGATCATTGTTGAAGATGTCTGATGAAATAATGCCGACTCAGAGCTTCCCTGGCCTGCGTCACTTAAACCAATAGAGTTATATGTATAATATTATATGATATTTATATCGGATAAACGTTTTATTTAGACATTCATTCAAACCGTGTGAAGGCGTGTGAAGCTACTAGTAAGCTACTAGTAGTACTTTGAAATAAATAAATATGAAAGGAGGTGATACTTACTTATTGCAAATCCATTTTCTTCTACAGGAGGCGTTACTGAAATCAAATTATTCATCAATTTGCTAGCTTATTCATTATATTTGCTGTCGGGCTAAAGACTGTCCTATACGGCCATTCAAAATGGAGAGGTGACTGGGAAGATATTATAAAGGTCTGTGTGTGTGTGCAAACAAAAGGTACACTGTTCTACCTCTCATAAACCGATGGTGATCAGACAAGACTGGAGATAATTCAAATGCAGGGTCAACGGCTTTGCGTGATTTCTGGAGCTGGTGTGAACACTACCAGTTTTCAAACATCGGGTTACTACTTATTTCTAGATAGAAAAATCTAATAACTTTGTCTGGCCCGCTTAGCCGCTTGGCGAACGAAGCATTGAAATATTTCAAATGTTAAATTGATTTTAGCATATTCATTTTATCTGGGGCATAAAGAGCTCTTTCTGGTAATCAATTGTTTTAGCCATGAAAGTTAAATGGTTTGTTGATCAAAATTACTTTTGTATACAAGAGTTCAAAGTGTAACATAGAAATCTCGACCATAATTAACTTTTCTCCCATTATTTACTTTCTGTTTTTTAAGTAAAAGTGCATTTTAGCAGAAGCTTAATTCTAGGTATTATATTTCCTTAGTTATGTAAAGTTTTTAAGTAAATTTATTTCTTTTTATTACATATATAAAAACAAAAAAATAGACTTACCAATTTTTATGTTATTCGGTCCTTTAGTTGGTTCTGGGGCTAAAACAAAAATCTTATTTTATGACCATATCACATATGATTTGAAATGTAACATGGATATTAGTCATTATTATCTGGGGCATAAAGTTAGTTTTCTAAATAATGTCTAAATTTTACTAATCACCGGTCTTAGAAAAAACTATTTACACTCCACTGATCTTTTAGATACATAAAGAGAAAAATTACGCTTTATAGAACTAGCAATGTATGTTCGGCATTAAAAAAAATGTGTCATCTCAAACAAAATAACTTTTTATTGTTTTTTAACATAAACTAGTTTCCGCTTGGCTTCGCCCGCGTGTCAGCGGAGTGGGGAGGAGACAGGTGATGATACCCTACGTTCTTTTGTCTAACCCTGACAACAGTTATGCAAAATTTCATGACTATTGATTCTTTTTTTATAGAATACTAAGGCGGACGAGCATATGGGCCACCTGATGGTAAGTTGTCACCAACGCTCTTAGTCATTGGCATTGTAAGAAATGTCAACCATCGCTTACATAGCCAATGCGCCACCAACTAAGATGTTATGTCCCTTGTGCCTGTAATTACACTGGCTCAATCACCCTTCAAACCGGACCAGAACAATATCAAATACGGCTGTTTTGCGGTAGAATAGCTGATGAGTGGGTGGTATCTAACCAGACGAACTTGCACAAAGCCCTACCACCACTAAATTGATTGGTTAAGACGTGAATGCGTTATATTAGCGAGTCTGGGTCAATTATCAAATATTCTACCGCCGAACAGCAACACTTAATATTGTTGTGTTCTGGTTTGAAAGGTGAGCGAGACTGTTTTACTATATGCACAAGGGTTATAATAACAATGTTCCTAAGGTTGGTAGCGCATTGGCGATATAGAGGTTGGTTCATATTTCTTATAGCGCCAATGTCTATGGCCAGTGGTGACCATTTAATATCAGTAGAGCTATTCTGTAAGAGCAAACTCGAAAAACACAGGAAACGATCGTAAAATGTCGAAGTGATATGCGACATTCACCATTATGATCATAACATTTCAAGAACACACGCATCAAAATAATATATCACCATAAGTCGGTTGTCAACATTTCACGAGCAAGTAATGAAGTAAAGACAGAAAAAGAAAAAGAAATTACCTGGTATTCCAGAAGGTTGTCTGTTTTCAAGGTCCCATTCCCCTTGAGTTCTAATTATGGTCGGATCGGTAATAGAATTATCTGTCAACAAAACGTGGTTAAATAAGTCAATGAACTTCTAATGAGATCTATCACGGAGCAAATTTATCAGGCCGCTTACTTATATGCAAAAAAATAATACTAAAAACACAAAGTATCACAGACTAAAATCTTTATTGGGTATAGAGTAATTACAATTACTTGTTGATTATTTCAATATAAAAAAATATATATTTGATTTAACAGGATACATAGAATACATTTTTAAGTAACTTACATCTTACGATGAACACCTATCAATTAGCCAAAAAATAATAAATGTTGTGAGTGCCAAGGTACTCCCGAGAATTGATGTGTAGACGTGTGTGCTCATGTACCGAACTCACGCACACATAAACGCTCTTTCAATAACAAATCTTACGCTGACGTCATATGACGCTTGAAATTTCAGCCCCTACCGCGTACCGAGAGGTAAGATGCTTACTATCAGACGAAAAAATTTCTACCAAATATTGAATGAAGCCGAGATGTCCTAGAGGTAAGAACTCGTGGATCTTAACCGATGATGGTAGGTTTAAACCCGGGCAAGCATCAATGAATATTCATTTGCTTAATTTGTGTTTATAATTCATCTCGTGCTTGACGGTGAAGGATATCGTGAGGAAACCTGTATGTGTCTAATTTCACTGAAATTCTGTCACATGTGTATTTCACCAAACCGTATTAACCGTAGTAACCGAAGCAGCGTGGTGGAATAAGCTCCAAACCTTCTCCTCAAAAAAGAAGAGAAGACCTTAGCACAGCAGTGGGACATTAACAGGCTGTTACTGTACACTAAATATTATATTTTATTAATTACTAGTTACCACCGGCGACGTAACGTAAGTAGTTAAGACGTAAAATCGTGACAAACAAACCAACTCACTTTTAATACTCTGTGCGTGTTTGTTTATTATTTATAACATCCTAATGAACCGGAGTCTTTAAGCTTCATATAGCTCAGAACTGGGAGACAATGTTGTCGATGAAATGACTGGTTTTCCCATGCACTCCGGATTTTAACTTTATTATATTTCCAATGTATTTGAAAACACACAGAACGATATACTGGACATAATATCGCCATCTTTTTCTAATTAATCATTTCATCACGCTGAAAACATGAGTGTAAGCGTGATAGATATATGCATGTTTACTTAAAATGACAAATGATGTTTGTTGCTTAGTTTTGGCATGTTTTTCCGACATCTTGAACAATTATCGTCGTATTTGAGCCAATTTACACAAAACCATAATGAGTTATACACCTAAATCTTCCTCATGTGAAAACCGTATGAAAATTTGTTCGGTCGTTTTTGAGGTTATCGGGTTCAGATAGACAGACGCGGTGGTTAGGGAATTTGTTAAATGCGCTGTGGCGCGATTCGATGCGACGCGTTTGTTGTAAATCGTATTTTAGGCGTTATCTAAAAAGATATATTTACTCTTTTGAATGAGAGGTTGGAGCTTTTAACATAACATCTTAGTTCCCATTTATGATAGCACATTGGCAATGTGCATCGAATAAAATAACAGCGGCGATGTCCATTTACCATCAGGTGGGCTATGTGCCCGTCCACTTATATTTTATAAGAGAACACATGCAGGCTACCTCACAATGTATGACTTTAACGCGGATCTAATTAATGAATACAATTAAGCACTTAATAATTAAGTTGTAATCGTTCAAAATGAATCAATTAAAAATAGTGAGCGTATTTTCAAGCAGGATGTGAAATGTTTAATTATATAAAATGAACACTATCGATATGAAAACCAAAAAAGGTATTTTTTGGTTATCATATATATTTGTAATTTTGTAAAAGTATTTTTCCAAAATTACATTACTTATGATTTTTATTGTATATGTATGTTTTTTGTACATAGTTAAGAGAATCCTTGATCTCTAGAACGGCGTTGATAAGAAACAAAAAAGACGCGCGCTAATTTCAGACCGTCATTTTGTCGGTGGACAGTAAGGTAATGTATTTAATTAATTATTGGCGCGAATTGTGATTTATTGAATGTGTTTAATTGCTATTTGGATTTTTAAGAGTAATTGTGAATTATTTTCATCAATTTGTATGTTATATATTTCCAAAAAAAACAACTGAACTTGGTGTTCAGATTTTTAATCAGTTTGACTTCTGTATGCATACATATACTACTAGAAAAAGCCGTTCTTGTACCAACTTTCCTGGTCAGTTGTCTTACCTAAGACCAGGTTTTCAGACTTACAGTAACAGCCTGTGAATGTCCCACTGCCGGGCTAAGATCTCCTCTTCTTTTTGAGGAGGTTTCGGAGCTTATTCCACCATGCTACTCAAATGCGGGTTGGTGGAATATGCATTTGGTTGAATTTTTGCATTCTTTTTGCATTTTTAATTTTATACATTTTCGTAACGTGTTCTAAGCGTGATACATTTTTTTTATACAATTTTACTATATTTTTTGTCTAGTTTAGTTTGGTTTTTACTATTATTTGTGATTCATAATTGACTAAATTTTTTTTAAGGGTGGGATACTGTGCCGTGTGCACAGGCCCTAATAATTATGCAATGTAAAGTCTTCCTAAGAGTATATTTGGAACGAATATTATGCACATCGATGTTTTAACAAGCCGAGATGGCCCTGTGGTAAGAACACGTGAATCTTAACCGATGATCGTGGGTTCAAACCCGGGCAAGCACCACTGAATTTTCATGTGCTTAATTTGTGATTATAATTCATCTCGTGCTTTACGGTGAAGGAAAACATCGTGAGGAAACCTGCATGTGTCTAATTTCACTGAAGTTCTGCCACATGTGAATTCTACCAACCCGCATTGGAGCAGCGTGTTGGAATAAGCTCCAAACCTTCTCCTCAAAAAGAGGAGAGGAGGCCTTTAGCCCAGCAGTGGGACATTCACAGGCTGTTACGGTTACGGTTACGATGTTTTAATAAATTTTATATTGTAATTAGTTGTTCGTCGTACAGTGCTAATAAATAGACGCAATACAAGATATAAGAAGGTACAGTCGTGTCAGAATTTCAATAAAATTAGACACATGCAGATTTCCTCACGATGTTTTCCTTCACCATTAAGTACGAGATGCATTATAAATATAAATTAAGCACGTGAAAATTCAGTGGTGCTTGCTTGGGTTTGAACCCACGATCATCGGTTAAGCGTTCACGCGTTCTAACCGCTGGGCCATCTCGGCTTCAGACTTATCGACATTTAATATCATCATAAGCTGAAATAATTAGCACCAAATCATTACGAGTTAATTAATGTTTATATTCGTGATTGAATAAAAATTCACATAGATAAAATTTTATAGATCAACGCAGACGTACAGACAGTCGCGGCTGGAGTTTTGATTTATAAAATGTGTTCATGTAAATCGAATTTCCTGTTAAATTATCGAATCTAAAATTAATGTTACGTGGTAATGGCTTCGCTTTTACTTCATTACTTTTGTCATTAGATGGCGTTGATTTAATTTTTGGTGTTCCTAATTGCCCTGTCTAGTTTTTTTGGATGACTATAATTATTACATGTTAGTCAAATTTTGCTAAGATTTGTTTTTTTTTTATAATATACATTATTTTTTCTATTACCTTCAGCTGTTATAAGTTTCTATATATTTTACTCTATCAGAGATACTTTTTCAAACTATATTAATGTACATATAATAATAATGCCCTCCAGGCCGATTTCGGCCACGGCGGCCAATCTCAAGAGAGATTAGAAAACTGTGTACTGTAGAATGCAGGAGATATTATAGTGCACAAGTGTGTGCGCAAACACAGGTGCACTCTCTATTCCCTAACTCTCATAATCTATAATAATAATGGGACGGCAATCCGACACGTCCGAAAAGAGTTCAGACGCAGGACCAAGGGCTTTACGTACTTTCCGAGGCACAGGGGTGTACAAACTTCCAATTCCAGACTCCGAGCTGCTACTGAGAATTTTCTGACAGAAAAACCCAATAACTTTTTATTGGCCCGACCTGGGAATTGAAGCCAGGACCTCCGGGTCTGCGGCCTTACATCAAGCCACTAGACCAATGAGGCAGATAATGTACACATATAGTTGTAACATCTCATATAAGTGATTTTTTGTATTCTTCGTGAAAAAAAAATGTCTTAAGATCGAAACCGAAATTTATTTAAATTCAATATTTTGGCCCCAGATTGATTTCCGCGACATCCTCTGAATATTAATTTTAGAGTTACGTCAAAATTATTTATCATTGTAAATGGGCAGATAGTATAACAATAATAAATTTATCTTTCATTGTGAATATAAATAATATTATAATATGTCATGTAATTGAATTAATATTTTGACACAAATACGAAAAATAATTCCAATAAATAATAAAAAAAAAAAAAAACTAAAATCAGTTTTCTAAACATATAAGAAATTAATGAATATTTAACAAAAAAAAAAACTCACCCCCTGCGATGACAATAAATCCAAATAAATAGAACACAACAACACAACAAAACATATTAGTGCTATGCTAATTCACAAGAATATATTTTACAACAAAATTACCACGTAATGGGGAATTAATATTGTTTATGCGAATAAACACTTAATCGGAGTTTTTAAAATTAGGGTGACCATAATTCGATGACAAATATTAGTACAAGTACATACGACCTTTCTGAGCTGGGTAAATTCTCGGTAGCTTCTCCTCTAAAACAATAATGATTTGAAAAAGGTATAAAAAATGAACTGCGTTCATTGGCTTAAAAAATAAAATTTGCAATAACTAATTGACTAATGTTTGTTTTTATTAAAATATTTTTATGCAATTTCCTGTACATTCCGGTCATTCCGGTCAATTTATCCGTTTGCCCCATCTTAGATTCGAAGTTCACAAATGGGAGTGTTGATTTAGTTAGCCTATCCAATAAATAAGGCTCGTCCGCCTTCCTATTCTATAAAAAAAAGCATATGGGCCACCTGATGGTAAGTGGTCACCAACGCCTATAGACATAGGCATTGTAAGAAATGTTAACCATCGCTTATATTGCCAATGCGCCACCAACCTTCGGAACCAAGACGTTATATCCCTTGTGCCTGTAATTACACTCGCTCACACACCCTTTAAACCGGAACACAACAACACCAAGTACTGCTGTTTTGCGGTAGAATATCTGATGAGTGGGTGGTACCTACCCAGATTAGCTTGTACAAAGCCTTACCAGCAGTAAAATGTATGTATTGAATTGATGTGGTCTGTTTTAAAAGCAGAGTAAGCTACTGTTTTAGTACATATAAGATTTCCAGCGCGTGGCTCTAATATATACATTTTATATACATAAACATGATTACTCAAAACGTAACATATAATATCTTTTGGTCACCCTACTATGATTAATACATTGCGTCGGCGCATGACGAAGTGTAACAGGATAAAAAAATTATTTGTCCTGATTAATGAAACAGCAATAGCACAATAGAAAAGTATGTTTTATTTCAGTAAAATTTAAAACAATACTTAATAAAATAGTCGTCAACGTTTCACGGGTGAGTAATGAAGTTCTTACAGAATAGCACTGCAGTTAATAGATTTGTTTTTATGTGAATCACTTGTAAGAGTGAACTACGAACGTATGGATATCATATTGTAAGGAGTCGAGTTGATAGTCTAGTAGGCAACACAGGGGCACCGGGTTATAAAAGAACCCCTCTCGCCATGATGGGCCTCTTTTTGCTCCTGAAGCTTGGAACTCTAATTTCTCCCGCCTAAGCTGTGTCGTAGTTGTATATTTCTCTATTAATGTTAAACAGTCATTTTCCATAAATAATTATATATAAATTAAATTAGTAAATTTAATTCCTTTGTTTCTTTAATTAACTTTTCATTTCCGTTATTTTAAAATTCATTTCTGGTTCTTAAAAATATTGTTTAAGAATAGAACATTCTAGACTATTTTATTGAAAGAACGTAAAAAACGTAACGTATTCTAATTTTGAATTTTCTTAGGCGACAATTCAACCAATGATAAGTAAACAAGAATTAAGAGCAAAATTGTACGAACACGTTACATGAGAGAGAAGAATGATATGACATAGAGGAAAGAGAAAGAGAACTATATATATTGAAGAGGTTTCACTTTTATCACGTGCACCGTGCGTGCATTTTTTATTGTATTTTTTATTACACTCCAAAACTAAAATTATAATGGACAAATATATGAAGAACGATTAAACACCCCACTGGCAAATACCGCCATAATTATACATTACAATACATTCTACCGCCAAACAGCAATAGGTGACATTGTTGTTCTGGTTGGAAGGGTGCGTGATTCAGTGTAACAACAGGCATAAGGAACCTAACATCTTAGTTCCCAAGGTTGGTGGCTCATTGGCAATGTACGGTGTAATGTATATGGGCGATGGTGACTGCAATCAGATGGCCCATCTGCCCGTCTGCCTACTTTTATTATAAAAAATACACTCCCGGATACCGTGTCTGCGTGCAGAGCTGCAATCACTTGATGTGCGGAAAGCTAGCGGTCCCAATGGAATACCAGCTATAGTGCAGAAGAAGTGTGCAGCGGAGCTGTCTCCCGTGATAACATGCCTGTTCCAGCTTTCTCTTTCTACTGGATGTGTGCCGGAGGCTTGGAGAGAGGCTAATATGCAAGCGGTTCCAAAAAAGGGGGATCGGTCTGACCCGGCAAACTATCGGCCAATAGCTATCACCTCAGTATTTTGTAAGGTGATGGAACGAATCTTAAACAACCAACTGATCCATTACCTAGAAGATCACTGTCTTATTAAGGATCATCAGTACGGGTTTCGACCTAAACGGTCCACAGGGGATCTACTAGGGTACGTAACCTACCTCTGGGGTGAAGCTATCGACAAGCATGGAGAATCGTTGGCTGTCAGCCTCGATATCTCTAAGGCTTTCGACAGGGTCTAGCACAGAAGTCTTCTCTCCAAGCTGCCGGCATATGTTCTGCTCAGCTTTGCACCTGGATTGCCAGCTTCCTATACAAGCGTAGCCATAGTGTTTTAGTTGATGGTTGCACTTAACAATTCTATGTAGTGAATGCTGGGGTCCCCCAGGGATCTGTGCTATCTCCCACACTCTTTCTTTATCAATGATATGCTCTCTCTTGGGAACATACATTGCTATGCAGACGATAGTACAGTGCATGGAGGATATTATGGACGCGAAGTGACCGGGCGAGCAGAATTTGAGGAGAAACGGAGGAATCTTGTTGAGTTCAACGCCAAGAAAACACAGGTGTGCGCTTACACAGCGAAAAAGTCGCCATTTTCCCCTGTTCCTTTCCTCTGTGGCACTACGCTGATGATACAAAGCAAAATTGCCGTGCTAGGAATCGACGTTCGATGCGACCTCAATCCAAGGGATTATATCTGAACAAAGTGCAGCGTTTTTTCATGCCACAACAACTGCTCGTGTTATACAAAACGCAGGTGCAGTCTTGCGTTGAATATTGCTCGCACCTTTGGGATGGCTCCGCTAAGTAACTACTTGAGGCCTTGGATCGGTTGCAACGACGTGCGATTCGCATTATCGACGACGCAAAAGCCGCTAACACCCTCGAGCCTTTGCAATTGCGTCAAGAGATAGCAGCGCTAAGCGCTATTGGAGAACATTCTCGACTGTACTAGCCGTCGTCGCGTTTGGACTCCACTACCACTTAACATTAGGTGGAGTGGAGTCATTTGTTTTCAAGAATAAAATAAAAGAATAAATAAAAGAGCATACTAGCTAATATGTAATGTAGTTTACGAGGTTAAATTATATTTCAAAATCGTCACAACAATGACTTTTGCTGGTAATAAAAGTTTGAATTCAATTCAAAATAATTAAAATACTATATATGTGTTTATATAAAATTATAAAAATAAAAATTAATATAAAATATGTAAAATTATATATTTTTTACTTTTTTTTATAAAATGTTAACTTTTAAGCAAAACTTGGTCAGTTCAACGTTCTCTTTAACCGCGTTCATTACTTTTATTTCCAACTATTTCATAAAGTTGCATCAGCTGCCGTCAATATATCACGCTAATTTATGCAAAAATTCAAAGCCCAACAAGCTTAGTAATTTTCCTGTAGAAATGTTATCTTTTAAATTTCTCATATCATTTTTTGAATATATTTTTTTATAGAATAGGAAGGCGGGCGAGCATATGTGCCACCTGATGGTAAGTGGTCACCAACGCTCATAGACATTAGCAATGTAAGAAATATTAACCATCGCTTACATCACTAATGCGCCACCAACCTTGGGAACTAAGATGTTATGTCCCTTGTGCTTGTAATTACACTGGCTCACTCACCCTTCAAACCGGACCACAACAATACCAAGTACTGCTGTTTTGCGGTAGAATATCTGATGAGTGGGTGGTACCTACCCAAACGAGCTTGCACACCAGTAAAATAAATAAATAAATTGTTCGCGAATATATTCGCGAGCAATTTATCGCCTTTTATCTTAAGTTCCCGTACATATGTATTGTTATCACAGTAAGTGTATCTTGTAGGACAAGTGGTGGCGGGATAAAGCGCGTCAAGTGCAGTGGCTTGCTGACACTAATCAGCTAGGAGAGTTCTACAGTGAGGTTCGAAGGTTGCTCGGTACATCCCGCTTGAAAAAAGGGCCACTTCGTCCTGCATCTGGCGATGGGCTTCTTAAAAGCAGGGAGGAAGTGCTCAGGCGTTGGGCAGAACACTTTAACTTCCTGCTCAATGTAGACCGAACATTTAATCTGGAATATATTTATTCCTTACCTCAACTCCCTACTTTTATCAAGCTGGATGAGCCGCTGTCACGTGATGATGTTGTTTCTGCCATCAGACAACAGCAGAATAAGCGTGCGGTTGGCATAGACTTTATACCTTCTCAAATACGGTGGTGATAAGTTGCATTCGGCTCTATGGGAACTTTTTACCCATATTTGGAAAAAAAACAAGTCCTTGATACGTTTAAAGGATCTATCATCAGGGCACTGTATAAGGGAAAGGGGGACCGTTCCACAGTATTTCACTATTATCGGTACCTGGAAAAGTCCTTACCTTTACTAGACCGCCTTACAGAAGTTTCAGAATAGATTCTGCCTGAAACCCAGTTTGGCTTCTGACATGACCGGGGTACATCACATGTACCCCGGTCATGTCGGCTATCTTCTCAGTGCGTCAAGCAACTGCAAGAGAAAAGCAGAGAGCAGGGTTGTAGCATGTATCTTTGCTTTGTCGACCTTGAGAAAGCATTTGATAGCGTGCCTCGTGAAGCTCTTTGGACTGTGCTAGGAAAATTGGGATGCACTAGTGAGACTACTGCATGACGGAATGAGGAGCTGCGTCACTATTGACTGTGAACAGTCGGACTTCTTCCCTGTTACCTGTGGGGTAAAGCAAGGATGCGTGCTGGCGCCCACACTGTTTGCCCTGTACTTTGCAGTTGTAGTCCCACAGACAACTCCCGAGGGAGTTCGAGTCCATTTCCGCACTGATGGCAGCCTTTTCAATTTAGCCAGGTTAAAGGCCCGAACAAAAGTGTCTCACGCAATGATTACTGAGATCACTTATGCGGATGACTTATGTTTTGTGGCAGCATCCCCAGACGGCCTGCAAAAGCTCATGTCCGAGTTTCATGTGTCCTGCCGCAAGTTTGGCCTAAAGATCAGTGTCAAAAAGACAGAAGTGATGTCTTTGGATATCCACGGCCGTGAAACACTGGTCATCAAACTTGGAGATGACGTACTAAAGCAGGTCGATCAGTTTCGTTACTTAGGGAGCACTGTTACATCCAAGTGCGAATTGGATGCCGAAATCAATAGCAGGATCGGTGCTGCAGCCGCGGCATTCGGCAAACTGAATACCAAAGTCTTCCGCTCACATGACCTAAAATTGGCTACCAAAATTTCTGTATACATGGCAGTCGTGCTTCCTAATATTCTATACTAATGCCTACGCAAAATCTTGAATATCCAATGGTCTGATTGTGTGCGGAATTGAGAAGTGCTGCGAAGAGCTAATATAGGTGACAATGAAGCTTACCTTATGCGGCGACAACTTCGTTGGTGTGGTCACGTGGCAAGGATGGCGGATCAGCGAGTCGCTAAGCGTATCTTTTATTGCGAACTTAAGGAAGGCAAGCGTAAGCATAGCGGACAACTCCATAGATACAAAGATGTGCTTAAGCGGCACACGAAATGGTGCAATATAAAAACAGCGCAGTGGGAGCAGCAGGCCGCCAACAGGGAACAATGGAGATCCAGCATTAAAGCGAGGATCCAAGAATTTGAAGTGAGTCGCCTCACTGAGCTTGATGCTAGACGCGACCAGTTGAAAGCCCGACCACCCGCGGCAATCAACTACAATTATATCAATGGAGTGCTCACATGCCCGCTATGCGCGAGGATCATCAGTAAGAAGATTGGCTACATAAGCCACATGCGAGCAGATGAACGACACCATGCAGGGAGTTGAAGCGGTCGCCGTGGCCGAAATCGGTCGGGAGAATATTATTATCTTCTTTATTTACTAATTTACTTTAAACATATATTTATAGGGGTTACCGCGATCCCTACAACAGCGTTGTAAAAAAAAAACGCGCGCTAATTTAAAACCGCCATTTTGTTTGTGGAGAGAAAGGTGAAGTAAGTAATTAATTAATTATTGACGTTACTTGTGATTTGTTGAATGTGTTCAATTGTATTATTTGTACTTTTAAGAGTAATTAATCGATAAATTAACATCAATTTGTATTATTTGATGTTCGATTTTTAAAAATATCATTTCAATGTTTTTTATATAAAATCAGTTTCTTCTTGTGCATGATTAATAAATTAAGATATATACATATGTTATGTTATGTAGGCGGACTGGCAAATGGACTACCGGAATTTACGTCACCACCATATAGTTACCGTCGATTTTTGTGGTGGCGTGGTTGGTAGATACTTGCCTTTCCTTGCCAGTTCCTTGCCAGGACAGAAATTTTTGTGCATGAACATGTTTGTTTGTCCAGAGTCTGGGTGTAATTATCTATATAAGTATGTATTTACAAAAGAAAAGTAGTATATGTAGTATATCAGTTGTCTGGTTTCCATAGTACAAGCTCTGCTTAATTTGTGATCAGATGGTCGTGTGTGAATAATGTCCCAGAATATTATTATTATTATTCAGCTAATGTCCTAATAGCATTCATATCAAGCACACGAAAAGTTAATAGTGTTTTTATCGAATTTAAACCCGTGATATTTTGTTAATATTTACGTATTTTTTAATTATTATTATTATTAATAAAAATACTTTTAATAAAATGAAACATAATGTTATATTAATATGTGAAAATCTAGTGCGAGCCGGTATCAACTAGTACAAGTCTAGTTCACTTATCAGATCCTGGGTTACTGGGTTCTCGAGCCTGAGTTAGCAGATACAGGTACACTAGGTACACTAATTGTACACTATCATAGTGTAATATCTCCTATGAAATTGTCTAGTCTGCTATAAGAATCTTCGTTCTTGCTGTAATTGGTCAGAAATGCATTTCATTTTTTTTTTCTAAAATATATTGTAATATAATAGGAATATATTATATCTGTATCATCGTATTATATCTGTAATGAAACTGTAACTATCGCACTATAAAAGTTCTATATCAATCAGCTTAGTAGTTTTCGTGTGAAAAAAAAACATGCAAAACAGTATTTAATATATTCTAATACACATATCTAATCTCCTTTTATTTTTTATCTTTATTTATTATAAACATAATCATTATTAATGTAAGTTTTTTTTTAAATTATTTATTAGTGGTATTTCCCGATATTTCGTTTAGAAATAATTCAATGATTTAATGCTATTACCACTGTGATAGGTTAGTTTAATAAAAATGTTGTGTAAATGAAAAAAACTTTGATATAACGATGGTCTTAGTAAATACAAGTTTACTAGTGGCAGAGTAGCAGGTAGGCACCACCCACTCATCAGATATTCTACCGCAAAACAGCAGTACTTGGTATTGTTGTGTGCCGGTTTGAAGAGTGAGTAAGCCAGAGTAATAACAGGCACAAGGGACATAACATCTTAGTCCCCAAAATTGGTGGCGCATTGGTGATGTAAGCGATGGTTTCTTACAATGCCAATTACTAAGGGCGTTGGTGACCACTTACCATCAGGTGGCCCATATGCTCGTCCGCCTACCTATTCTATAAAAAAGTGGCTCACACTTAATTATACTCGTTATTTTTAATATTCTCATGTTTATTAATATTAAAATAAAACATAAAGATGGATGGCTTAACATATGTAAATAGTGTGGACATATAAAGTTTTGTTTTAAGATTCTGTGGAGATTGTTACCGCATAGCATTATGAAAAGAGATTTTTACACGATCTGGCAATACATTGCTACGAGTCTGTAACGTTAGTCTATAGCTGACGCTACGCGCATGCTCGCTACCGCCCGGTTTAGTAATACAAGATGGCCACTGTTAACGAAGACTCCGATTGATTTTTAATACCAAACTGTCCGCGTCTAAAATATAAAAGAAAAAACACGCTATAAGTAGAGACGCACGCAGCGTTCAAAAATAGAATAATTCAATTTCATAACCTACTCTGTGTTCAGTGTCGAATATAATGTGTTGTATATTCTGTGCGTTTCCTTAGAAAAAGGTAAGACTATTATGTTATTTTATTATTTTTTAATTATATAAAACCTCTTTGAGTGTAACCTGTTTCGTATCATCGAAATTTGTTTTTTTTTCGGCATTTAAAACATCATTTTTATCACATTGACAGGTTATAAGCATTCCAATTTCAAATTTACGAATCGTTTACGAACGTTTAAAATTTTTATTTTGAATTACGAAAATAATAAATTGAGGAATGACATAACTATGTTAAAAAAAAGTGATTTGATGAGCAGTTCTGCGATTGGTAAAAAAGGTTTTCCCTGATTTTCGCGAGCCATATCGCTGTCTTTTTCTCGCTTATAGAATTTGTCTCACTCTGAGGTCTTTCTCAATGAGGTGATAAGCATGCGCGGTGCTTTCTGTGCCTCGATGAGATAATTTTTCTCAAAAAAAAGAAGAATTTAATAAAAAATATTTCTTCAATTTAAATATAGATAATTAATTACTTTTAATAAAGGGTGAAATATTCATAAAAAATATCATATTTTAAGGCATTTTCACAATTCGTCTGTTTTCAAGGTTATATAGCTGGAATGTAGGTCTTACCGGGGTTAAGATTAGAATTAAGACGTCCTATTATTCTAGCTAACGTCTGCCTATGAAAACCTTTATAATTTTACAATAACTATATAATATATAATTTATCTATTTATTACGAATTACATAAATAAAAAGAGCATTTATATTGTAAGTTACGTATGTTTTAAATTTATATATACTAGATAAATGGTAATTTCTTCTGTGATATTGTAGACAATTAAAAACTTTTTTTTACGTAATATCTTGGTGACATGTTGCGTTATTGCGGAGGTATGAATATGGTATGAAAATCATTATCAAAGTCGAAAATACATTATATATTAAAAAATTTAAATCGTACAACCGGATTTGTTTGAGATTCTATCAAGAAACATTCGCAAGAAACTCAGTACTCTCACACTCAAGTCAGGACACTCTTTCTCATCGTACAATTAAATTTATATAATATCCTTTAAAATCAACGAAAGTCTAAGCTCTTTTATCAACTATGTTCTTAAATTATGTTAATGTTAATTTATTAATATAAATGTTTGTGGAAGGGACAGCACTTAAAAAAGGGGAAACGAATAGTTTTACATAAGAAACTAGCGCTTTATCCCCGCCTTCGCTCACATCATAATTCAGAATTGTTACCAAATCCACAAATCTCTTAAAAAATTAAAGACTTTCTTACAAACATACATTTTATTACTACCTTTATGGTTATACTTTTAAAAAGCATTCCTTAGTGCTAAGCTACTGTGTATAATATTAGACGAGCCGGTCGGCGTGGTTGGTAGATACTTGCTTTTCACGCCGAATATTGTGGGTTCGATTCCCACCCAGTACAGACATTTGTATGCATGAACATGTCTGTGAGTTCCGAGTCTGGGTGTAACTATCTATATAAGTATGTATTTACAAAAAAAAAATTGGTATTTGTTGTATATCAGTTGTCTGGTTTCCATAGTGTAAACTCTCCTTAGTTTGGGATCAGATGGCCGTGTGTGAATAATGTCCCAGGATATTATTATTATTATATAATTAAGGTTGCAAATTTTCACGGTGCCCAGTAGTTTGGGCTGTGCTTTCATATAATATCAGTCAGTAATTCTTTTATATGTGTAGATAATAAGAACCTTTTTTTTTTTTTTTATAGAATAGGAAGGAGGACGAGCATATGGGCCACCTGATGGTAAGTGGTCACCAAACGCCCTTAGACATTGGCATTGTAAGAAATGTCAACCATCGCTTATAGCCAATGCGCCACCAACCTTGGGAACTAAGATTTTATGTCCCTTGTGCCTGTAATTACTCTGGCTCACTCACCCTTCAAACCGGAACACAACAATATCAAGTATTGCTGTTTTGCGGTAGAATATCTGATGAGTGGGTGGTACCTGCCCAGACGAGCTTGCACAAAGCCCTACCACCAGTAGACCTACTCCCCGTCTGGGTAAGCACCACCCTCTCATAAGATATTTTACAGCTAAACAGCAATACTTAGTATTGTCGCGTTTCGATTTGAAGGATGAGTGAGCCAGAGTAATTACAGGCACAAGGGACATAAAATTTTCGTACAAGGTCGGTGGCGCAATGACTATGGGCGGTGGATACCACTTACCATCTTATATCAAGTGGCTCGCCGCCTGGTCGCCTGTCCATAACATAAAATAAAACTGCTTGTATTTGATAGCGATTAATGAAAGAGCAAAACACTTCAAATAATGATAGCCATGATGGCCAGGTAAAAAACTCCAGGTAATTAATAACCAGGTATAAATCTCTGGTAATTTTTCATGACACGTGCAGACGAAGCGAGATAAATTGACATATATTTTAAAATTGTAAAGTCTGTCTGTCTATTTGTGCAAACATTGACACAACTGGCTTAGTGTGTCAAGTAGTATGCGAATAACGTGTTCTACGTACAGAAAATGTCTTGTAAAAAAAAATAATACATTCTAATGAAATAAAAACTTTTCAATATCATTTCATGGTTGGGGATGGTTTACATTAGATCGGACGGACGCGATATCGTCCAAAGTAGCTATCTCATTTTTTAGAGTTTTTATGATTCAAACTTGCTTCTTACCAAATTAAATACATATAAAAATATAAACTGTGAATGACATGATCATATATTTATAGATAACGCTAAACTTGATATGTTTTTTAATATTGATAATATTGCGTGACAAATATCTTAAATTGAGGTTAATATTTACTAGATTCCCGCGTTGTAGAGGAAGGAGAGGTGTAAAGTACCCTCCTCGTCCTTTTCTGTATCCCTGACTCTATATATGCAAAATTTCATGAACTCAACTCACCTTCACATTTATAATATTACTACCGTTTGTCCGCAGTTTTACCCGCGTAGTTCCTGTTCCCGTGGGGATACGGGGACAAAATTTAGTTTATGTTACTCGTTGATAATGTAGCTTTCCATTGGTGTAAGAATTTTCAAAATCGATTTAGTGGTTTAGGCGTGAAAGTGTAACAAACAAACAAACTCACATTCGCATATATAATATTAGTTGAGATAATATTAGAAAGGATTTTTACCCATATAAATAGTTACTATGACTTTTCTATAGAAGATAGATATCATCAATTAATTTTCTATAAATATTTTGAAGATCTACAAATTTTAATGCAACGTTTTCGTGTATTTGTTACAGCTTTGGCAACGTTTCATTTCAGGGGTATTCCAAAAATACCTAGGTTACCTAGTTAATCTCCCCACTACCTCTCATATGTGGACGTAACTGCGGGCGAAAACCAGCATTTGTATAATACTAATTTCAGTCTATAATATGGTAAAAATAGATCTAAAACGGTTTTTTAGCTTAACCGAACAAACAGACCTTGTCATTTTTATATTAGATACTGACAAACGTTTTATCAATTAGTTAATTGGTTAATTTGTAAGGTAGGTGCGGTAATTGCTTTATTAGTTACTAACTGGCTGATTGAGGATAGAGGGCTGGGTTGTCTCTACAATTCATATCGTTATATATATACTCTTTATGTAAATAATTATTCTGTAAGTGTCATTGAACTCCTAAACGGCTGCACAGATTTTGATGTATGTGATTGGGGAATTAATTAAATTTTTATTTCACACTCTAGAAGTTGCCTCGTTGGTCTAGTGGCTTTATATAAGGTCGCAGATCCGGAGGTCCTGGGTTCAATTCCCAGGTCGGGCCAATCAAAAGTTATTGGGTTTTTCTGTCAGAAAATTCTCAGTAGCAGCCAGAAATTCTGCCATATTTGTATTTTACCAACCGGCATTGGAGCAGCGTTGTGGAATAAGTTCCAAACCTTCTCTTCAAAAGGGAGAGGAGGCCTAAGCCCAGCAGTGACGTTAACAGGCTGTTACTGTACTGTACTGAGTTTTGGAAACCTGCATGTTTCGGATTAAACATACACTTGTATCTCCCAACCCGCATAGCGCGTGGTGAACTTCCAAACCTTCTAAAATAGAGAGAAAGCTCTAGAGCCTAGTTGTGGGACATTTTGAGGTTTCACTTTTTTACTTTTATGTATTATAGAAATAATTTTACACCTACAGTACTTTAGTAATTGATAAGTGAAACTCGGGTGCTCAAATATAAAATAACTAAATGAAATAAGCAATATTTTTATTTACTTGGTGGTAGGGCTTTGTACTACCCCGCCTGGGTAGGTATTACCCACTCATCAGATATTCTATCGGCGACCGCCAAACGCAAAGTTCAGTACAGTTGTGTTACGGTTTGAAGGGTGAGTGAGCCAGTGTAACTACAGGTACAAGGGACGTAACATCAAAGTTTCCAAAAAACGTATTTCATTAACACAAGAAAACGCATGAAATTGATTTCATGTATAACTTAAGCTGTTATTTCATACATAAGTTACCATGGACACGAGAACTGGAAGGAAATATGGGCATTTTATTGATAAAATGTAAGAAAATAGCTTAACTGTATTCATTGTTGTAATGTATATTATATACGACTAGTAACGTACATACAATCATAAATGAAACATAATAGGCTGTAAATTTCCCATAGCTGGGCAAAGGGCTCTTTATTCCAATGCGGGTTTATGGATAAATGAATTAAATTTATAACCGATACGTGTGGTTTACGCCATCGTTGAACACGGTTTGAATTATAATAGAAATTAAACACTTGAAAATTTGTGGCCACAGTGTTGGTGGTAAAAAAAAGCCGAGACGGCGCAGTGGTAAGAACGCGTGAATCTTAACCGATGATCGTGTGTTCAAACACGGGCAAGCACCACTGAATATTCATGTGCTTAATTTGTGATTATATTTCAACTCATTCTTGACTTTGAAGGAAAAAATCGTGAGGAAACTTGCATGTGTCTAATTTCACTGAAATTCTGCCACATGTGTATTCCAGCCACTTAGTCCATAGCCAGGAGTGGGAAATTCACATGCAGGAGAATTTTAATGATGACGCTACGTGTTTAAACGAAAATACAACACGTCTGTGGAGACAAGAAAAAGATAAAAAAAATATGTACATTTTTTTTTTTCTTGTATCTCCATAGACTTGTTACCCGTGCCTTTAATGTATCTTTTACTTATTTTAATGTTCCTGCATTATATTTTACTAGGATAAAAATAATTATAGGACTATATTTGCAATATAAATATTGGTTAACATTTGACATCGTAGTCCCGATGACTTCTTCATTTTAGGAATGGGTGCCAGTTGACTTCTTAAGGTATTAGTAGCCTTCATGGGATTCTGGATTATTCTGGTATTTGGCCAGTTCTACCATAATCCGGTCATCTCTATTACTGTTGAAGGCAATATGATCTTTATCTGTTACTTTGATGAATAAAACACGTCTTAACTCGTTGAATTTTTATTTTGTACTAGTTTAAACTATTTTTTACGATGTTTGCTAAATGAATTGGATTGAAGCGAATTGTATATATGTAGTTGAATGTATGTACTTGTTTAATATAGCTGTGAAAAATACGTAATGCAATATTCGCGGCCGGTTGGCGTGGGTGATAGATACTTGACTTTTACGCCGAAGGTTGTGGGTTCGATTCTCACACAGGACAGACATTTGTGTGCATGAACATGTCTGTTTAGCCTGAGTCTGGGTGTTTATCTATATAAGTATGTACTTACAAAAGAAAAGTAGTATATGGCACACATTTCTGCTATCATACTACTTCAGCTTTCATCATATGCTTAAAGCGTACCCGATTTCGTTATGCCGTAGTAAGGAAGGATTTATCAATCTCTTTACGATCGTTGACCCTATTGCAGCAAAGTGGCGCCATCTCTTATTGGATTAAAGTACTAACCCAGTCTCGTAATTGACTTAGAAGTTTAAGCTCATACAATTATTATCCTTAAGGGCTATATACAAAAGGGTTATATTATCTTATAGTGTGTTATATTTTCAGAATATTTGCACAAGCATTTTTTTTATTTTACAACTTGAACCCGTAGGAATATGCCATCCCACCCTAACCAGTTTTATAATAGCATGGTTCATACCCTTTTTTTGAACGCTGGAATAACGCAATACGCGTTTCCTCCACGGGAACAGTAGGGGGTGCGTGGGGTTCGCCGGTGTCCGAGGCGCCGAGTGTGCCCTGAACATCGGAATACCCACTTAAAACCATCCATTTCCGTCTTAACGGGGAGCGCCACGGGATCGCTTGCGCATGTTACCGTGACGCTGCATTGATCATACCCTCATTTTACCTCGGTCATGGCACACTATCTGCGTAGCTCTGTCTGTGCGTCTCGACACGAAAGTCCCGGGACACGAGACTCATGATGTCCCGGCACCCAAATCGTATTTGTAATCTTTTGATCCGTAGGTACCAATGATAGCTTATGAATAACGGCTCGTAAATAATCACTCTTTAATTAAATATATATATTTATATTGCAGCCATATATATAAAGCAGGGTTACTGCTATAAGATTCCACGTAATACCTCATTTTTTTTCAGTGTTCAGATTTGTTAGTAAGCCTGTTATTATTATTTTACGGAACCTGCCACAAAACATTACTTAAATGCTAAGCCAAAACGAAGCTTATACATAATTTACGGGCAAATCGTTTAATTAAATGATGACTGTAACACTATTTAACGGAAGTTTATTAGTTTTTATTCGAACTTCACGCACTTCAGTAACCTTTATAATTAATTCAGTCTGGTACACTTTGATCTTGATCTTGACTGCGTGATTAAGGGGCACATATAAATTAATTGCTGCGATTTAAGTTGTGAAAAAAATCACTTAACATTAATAATTATATAATAGTACAGTGCATTATTTATTATATTATATTCACTCATTACATATTCTACCGCTAAACAGCAATACTTGACAACGCATTTTTTAATATATCGTAATAAAAACGACCTTCGAACAGGCGAATTCGCGGGTCTGTTACCCTTTATAGCAAATAGCAGAAGATAATGGCAGTTTATCTCGGGTACAAATGATAATTTAATTGCTGTGCTGTGTTCCGGTGAAGCCGAGTGAGCCAGTGTAATTATAAACATGGGATATATCGTTTTTAATCTCATAGTGGAGGTTTCATTGACGGTGTAGTGGTAGAAAAATAGTAATAAGAACGTTTCAGACGAAAATATAGTAACAGTAACAGCCTGTTAATGTCCCACTGCTGGAATAAGGCCTCCTCTCCCTTTTGAGGAGAAGGTTTGGAGCTTATTCCACCAAGCTGCTTCAATGCGGGTTGGTAGAATACACATGTGGCATAATTTCAGTGAAGTGAGACAAAAGCATGTTTTCCTTCACCGGCAAGCACGATATGAATTATAATCACAAATTAAGCACATGAAAATTCAGTGGTGCTTGCCCGGGTTTGGACCCACGATCGTCGGTTAAGATTCACGCGTTCTAACCACTAGGCGATCTCGGCTTGAAAAAATAGTATGTAGCAACATTTATAGCACAAAATAAGATACGACAAGGACAATGCAAACATACGTTGTTATACATACGTCACGGAAGCAACCGCTTATATAATGATCTATGTATATCATTACATATACCTTTTAAGCTGTTAAATGCTAATATAATTTAGTATCAAGAAATATAATCCGTTGTATTTAATAAATTAAACTTTTTAATTTAGAAGGTTGGCGTGGCTGGTAGATAATTGCCTTTCACGCCGAAGGTTGTGGGTTCGATTCCCACCCGGGACAGACATTTGTGTGCATGATGTCTGTTTGTCCTGAGTCTGGGTGTAATTATCTATATAAGTATGTATTTACAAAAGAAAAGTAGTATATGTAGTATATCAGTTGTATGGTTTCCATAGTGCAAGCTATGCTTAGTTTGGGATCAGATGGCCGTGTTTGAATAATGTCGCAGGATGTCTCAGGATATTATTATAAGTACTTTAATCATTTTTATTATAAGTACTAATTTTATCAAGTTCATGTAAGGAACATGAAAAGGATGCGTAACTACAAAAATTATCACTACTGACCAAAAAAGGCATAACCCATTTTTTCTCAATTTCTATAACATTGAAAAATGTATTTTTGTGGTTGTGTCAATCATTTTCATTTAAGTATTATATACGATAGTTAAGGCCTGTGAATGGGATGTCTTGAAAACACAATTTGACCACCAAGTGAAAAAAATTCTGTATGGCAGGACGATGTCTGCCGGGTCCGCTAGTATTAATATAATAATAAGAATATATAACTAATTATTATAAATTATTAATATAATATATAAGCAAAACTTTATGAACTTAATTATTATTTGTTTTTTTTTTAAATATAAATAATTCAAATTAATTTAGCTATTTTGTTTTCTTCTAATTGTAGGTATATTTAAAATAATATTATTGATAAACATACATTATTTATTATGACACAATATGTTTTGTTCATTCATAACTACGAGAAAAATTTTGATTTTTTATCTGTATATTTTTTTAAACTTAAAAAGTAAAGTAACAGCGTATGAAAGTCAAACTACTGGGCTAAAGGCTCGACTAGTTTTTTTGATCAGATCCGGAATTTATTCTACATACAGGGTTCCTCATGATATACTCACCACCAGCTTGACGTGAATCGTAAACACTAATTAAACACGAGAAAATTAAGCGGTACTTGCATGAGTTTAAACGCAATCTTCTGCTAGAAATCGCGAGTAATACAACGTCGCTTTTTTTCAAATTCGAAGTGCTGTAAGTTACCTATGCAAGCGCTACCGTGGTGTCAAACGCAGTCTTTAAATGTTTCTTAGGGCGTTTTAACTTTTATAGAATATAACAGAAACATTTTATTTATCTTGCACGCTACAAAAAATAAATAAATACATAAAAAATATAAAATAACACTACTGACTATAATGTACACAAGATTATATAAACTAAGAAGTTTTTAATGTTAATTGTGCAAGCTGTCTTACTATCCACCGTTCGTCTCTAGATAACGTCATTTGTGATTTTATTCAATGATACTTAAAATGTCGCACATCAAAAAAATGGAATTCCTTACCAGCTCACGTGTTCCCCTTCTCTTACAATCCGGGTTCCTTCAAACGAGGCGTGAAGCGGGATCTTGCGGGCCGGCAAGGCGAAGGCGGCTCGTGCATTCTTCCCGTCTGTACTGGCCGTCGTCGCGTTTGGACTCTACTACCACTTACCATCAGGTCATTTGCCCTCTCGGCAAATATATAAAAATAAAAAAAAGTAAAACTTGTTATTCTGAAATAAAAATAAATAATAAAATGCATTTATAAAAATGTATGGAAGTTAATGAATTAAATTGAAGCAAAATACGTTCTTTATCTTTGTCTAAAAATGTTGTATATATTATAATATATAATGTTTTTTAGTAATATTAATATTTAAATCGGTTAATTTACAAAGTGTAAAGGTTGGCTGTTATGCCAGAATTAATCTAGTCATTGACGTGTAAATATATAAAGCGCTTAAAGTATAAAACCGAAAATGATGATGTATTTTTCGATACACGAGGATATTATTAAGGGATTTGTGCACTTATCAAATACTCTACCGCTAAACAGCAATACTTGGTGTTGTTGTGTAACTTCTTAGTTCCCAAGGTTGGCGTATTGGTCAGTGTCAGTGTCCATGGACGATACTCACAAAAATCAGGCCAATTTGCTAATCCACCTACTATAAATAAAATAAAAAATTAAGAGTTTTTATATTCGCAATCTATAACTTAAAGGAGCTAAAGAATCTCTTAGTCTGAAATTTAAAGAAATCAAATATTGACTGTTGCTTCTCAATACATATTACCTATGTGATATTATGTATGTACGGAAAAATATTAATGATTTTGTGAGAAAATGTGATACACAACATTGGTACAAGGAACAAACACGAGCTATTTTTTATGTTTTAGTTAGGCGGACGGGCAAATGGGCCACCTGGTGTTTAATGGTCACCACCGCTCATAGACATTGGCGATGTAAGAAGTATTAACCATTCCTTACATCGCCAAAGCGCCACCAACCTTGGGAACGAAGAAGTTATGCCCCTTGTGCCTGTAGTTACACTGGCTCAATCATCTTTCAAACTGGAACGTAACAATACTAATTATTGCTGTTTGGCGGTAGAATATCTGATGAGTGTGGTACCTACAAAGACTGGCTTGATAAAGAACGGCAACGCTGTAACCCCTCCGGTGTTGCAAATGTCCAGGTAGGTGATAGTCACATTCCATCAAGTGAGCCTCCTGCCCGTTTGCCCCCCTCTAACATAAAAAACAAAGTCCACTATGTATGATTTGAGAAATTAAATTATCCTACATGATAATGAAATCATACTTTTTCTAAGTTTTTTTTATCTTTATACTAATTGATCTATATATAATGTTATATTTTATATAAAGCAGAACATTAATAATATCATAAACTCTAACTCAGTTAAAGGCAGTAACTCTTTTGTAGGGCAATGTATACGGTTCTACAACAGGATCCCAGAAAGCTTTCAAAATGCCTCAGTTGCTAAATTTAAAATAAATTGGAAAGGAACGCTTGTGTGCTAAAGGTTATAAATACAATTAATGAATTTATGGATGATAGCACACCTTGGGAATGAAATTATCGCCTACTGGATATATTTTTTTCACTGAAAGTTGTTAACGAAACGCGATATAAAAAAAAAAACGCTCTTTCGCCGGTTCTTCTCAAAGCTGGGTGTTTCTTTTCCGAACCGGTGCTAGTTTCTAGATTGACATTTGATCAAAATGTAATGCTTGCCGTGTTGAATAAAGTATTTTGATTTTTTATGTGATTAATATTGATTTGGAAAAATATATATTTAAGAAACGAGCACTGAATGCGTTACATTAAATTATGTAAATAAATAAAAAATAAATGTTTACAATATAACAGCTTAAAATAAAACTAAAAAATAAATAAGTATACAAAGTTACCGTTATTTCAATTTCAAAAATGGAATAGCATCAAATTGAATGATGGATAGCCTCTGAGGACACCGTTCCAAGGACTCAATTGGTCAATGACCTCTTGACATAAATACAACGCATGAATGGGCTCGTTCGTAATGATATGATTGTTAACTAAAACGCAGACGAAACATATTTCTGCCTCTTTCTATATCACGTGATTTGCATTTGAATCTCTTGTTCTTAGAGGTAGCGTTGCATTTTAGATAGTGTTTTACGCCGATAGATTGCCACCATTTTCAACTGTTCTCGAATGACAGATAGTTGAATCATGCCATAATGTATAATATTTGATAATTATTGTCGATAACTTATTATATATATAAGTATAATAAGTTATCGACAATAATTATCAAATATTGATCATTATGTTTTAATTTGTCTTTTAATTGATTATATTTATGGGCGCATAAATGCTGTGACAATTTTCAAAATTTGAGAGAATTAATATCATTACTCTGAATTAAATTTAATCATAAAGAGAAAGAAGTATATGTATATATATATAGGCTACGTATAGCCGTTGGTCCTACTCCTAAACTCTTTCCGGTCGCGTCGGATTGCCGTCCCCTCAGATTAAGAGAGTTAGGGAATAGAGAGTGCACCTGTATTTGTATACACACACTATGTCCTGGGCAGTTGACTAATCTCTCTTAAGATTGGCCGCCGTGGCCGAAATCGGTCCGGAGCAAATTATTATTTATATGTTACGCTTTTAAGCCTTTCCTACTTAATCGATCACCGTGTTTTGCATACACATTATTAGAGGAACAGAAAAGGACATAGCTATGGTCCGTACCATAGAGGCAGGTTCTACGGTAAACATTCATTTTAATAACAAAATATATAAAAAGGCATACCTAAATAAATACAAGATTAAATAAATGATAAAAATCTTAAAAAGATGATTAAAAAAACTGGTGTGACTGCCAAGGTACTTATGAGAATCAATGTGTGAATAACAAATCTTACGCTGACGCCATCTGACGCTCGAAATCTTACGCTGACGTCATCTGACGCTCGAAATCTTACGCTTACTCGTCTGACGCTCGAAGTCTCAGTTAGCCTCTACTGTGTATCGAGCGCGAAGATGCTTACACATAAAAAATAAGTATATGTTGATTTTTAGACGACATATAAATTGCATTATATATATGTTATTAACTGTGTATTTAATTAATAACTGCAATGTTTCTTAACCTCCTAACACGCAGGAAAAAGCTAATTAAATATAATCGTCTAATATGACACTGAAAAAGTGTTTTAAATAACATATTTGAATAAAGTAAAATTTGTTTTGAGTTCTGATTTTTCTCGAAATATAACTTAAACTTAAATGTAATGTTTTTTATCTTTAGTGGTTAAATCAGGAGTTCTTTTTTTAAATTAAATACGACATGCGTCGTATGATTTAAGTAAAAAAATACGTGTACGTATTATATGATATATGTATTTATGTTGCGCAGTAATTTTTTACCGAAAAGGTAAAAAAATTAGAAGGTTCTCGAGTTGGTATATATTTTTATCCATAACGTATGGTTGAATATTGAAATTACACTATCATAGTGATTAATGCAAGTTTCGGAAGAAATAAAAGCTTTATATACTTACATTTTTATATAGATAAAAAATATTTATAGTTATTTATTTAGAAAACACATTTTTTTGTTATAGTAACTGATGTTTGTATACTATAAGCGAACAGACAGACCAATGCGTATTGTATTACATTCATAGCAATGAGGCAATTGAGGATTTCCTTTGGGAACGTCCAATCAAATTTGACATCGGTATAATACTTTTTTTTCAAATAATTTAATATGAAAACCAAGACACTAGCGAAAGCAAAAAATAAAATGACAATTAAAAATAATTACGTTCTTTACTTAAAACTCACCAAATGAACTATTGCAAATTTTTTTTATGTTATAAGCGAGACGACGCAGGACGAGCAAATGGGATACCTGATGGTAAGTGGTCACCACCGCCTATAGACATTGGCGATGTAAGAAATATGATGCGCCACCAACCTTGGGAACCGAGATGTTATGTCCCTTGTGCCTGTAGTTACACTGACTCACTCAACTTTCAAACGGCAACGCAACAATACTAAGTGTTGCGGCTTAGCGGTAGAATATCTGATGATTGGGTGGTAACCAGACGGGCCTTCACAAAGCCCTACAATCAGGTCTATAGTCAGGTCAGGTCTATATATTGACCTAAGGTATTTTTCACATAGACGCCATTAAAAATAAAACATCTTTATATATTATAATATATTATATACTATATATGACAGTAATTGGCTTGTAAAGAAAATTAAATAATATATTCAATCAAATTAAAATACTAAAAGAATCATTATATAATTTAAACCAATATGGATTGATCAGGAAATTACTGGTTTTTTTTTTTGTTCTTTTTGTAAAATATACATAATTTTGTTTGCGACTTTTTGCGACATGAGTATTTCATACACAGTTAAAGTAAAGTAACATATAAATGGCCACCAGCTGGGCGCTGGAGATTATGTCACGTCGCTGTTCCAGGACGTGTTTGTGGAAACACATTTGGCAGAATTTAAAACATTCAGGTTTCCTCACGATGTTTTCCTTAAACGAGCACGAGCACTCAGTTGTGCTTAACCGGATCGAACCCACTGTCATATGTCAAAATCAACCTGTTCTATTCACTAGGTCATCTGGGCTTTTTTAAAACACAGTATCTCAAAATCCCTCTACTATTCACAACAAATAATACTTCTATCGCGTGTGTTCGAAAGGCGACATTTTTTCCACGACATACGATCAATTTTCTTTCGTGCGTATATTATTGCTTTAAAACTTTATTATATTTGTTAAACTTTGTTTGACCTATCGATTAAAATAAAAAGATAAACGCAAACATAAAATTATTCCAGTCATTAAATATGTAAAAATGTCATTATATAAATGGCATGTAAAGTGAAAAGATTTTTGGATATTATGGTGTTAAGGGTGTTTTTTTTGAAAATTAAGAAATATTTCAATCTCTCGATATTTCGTAAAAATAAAACCTTACAGTTTTCTTATCAAGACCATAGTTTTCTCGTAAAAAATAAAAACTCAGAGTTTTCTTATCAAGACTCACAGTTTTCTTATCAAGGCCATAGTTTTCTTATCAAGGCCATAGTTTTCTTATCAAGGCCATTTGCCTTGACAGTTCGACAAGGCGAATGGCGAAGATGACACAGGAAATTGCGAAGACTATCATATAATTCGTATATGAGAACTAGCCAAGTCAGACCTTAGGCTTCAATATATTATCCTAAGTTTTAAGAAGAAATTACATTTAAGTTGTTATAAAATATTTTATGTTTCAAGACTGATTATATGGGATAAATTTATCACTAAACACTTAAAAATTAACAACTAAAACAGATATACTTACGAAGTGTTACGTTAAAAGGTGAAAACATTTATATTAAAAAATATGAGAGGGAACAATATCGTGATCGGCAGTTAATCTCTATATATACCAATATTATACACAAGTAAGATTTCTTTTTGTTTTGTAATCTATAAAAAGCTGAGATGGCGAAGTGGTAAGAACGCGTGAATTTTAACCGACGATCGTGGGTCCAAATCCGGGCAAGCACCACTGAATTTTCATGTGCTTAATTTGTGATTATAATTCATCTCGTGCTTTTTGTCTAATTTCACTGAAATTCTTCCACGTGTGTATTCCACCAACCCACACTGGAGCAGCGTGGTGGAATAAGCTCGAACCTTTCTCCTCAAAAAGGGAGAGGAGGCCTTTAGCCCAGCAGTGGGACATTCACAGGCTGTTAAGAATCTGTAAACTCTAAACATTCTGAATTAATATTAATAATTCTTTCACCATTGAAAGATACTTTATCCAGAAGTAACGTAATCTATTATTTATTTTAGTAATCTATACTAATATTCTAAATGCAATAAAAGTAACTGTTTGTCTGTCACGCTTTCACGGCTAGGAAATTAATATAATAATAATAATATTCTAGGACATTTTTCACACACGGCCATCTAATCCCAAATTAAGCTTGTACAAAGCTTGTGCTATGGAAACCAGACAACTGATATACTACATATACTACTTTTCTTTTGTAAATACATACTTATATAGATAATTACATCCAGACTCAGGACAAACAGACATGTTCATGCACACAAATATCTGTCCTGGGTGGGAATCGAACCCACAACCTTCGGCGTGAAAGGCAAGTGTTCTACCAACCACGCCAACCGGCTCGTCATCTTTTTGAAAATTCAAAATTGACCCGATTTTAATGATATTTGGTACGAGGCAAGAACCTTAAAGAAGGACATAGGCTTCTTTTTTTACAATAATATTGTACTGTACTATACTAATTGTACTACTTTTAAACTACTGTACTACTTTTAAAATAAACCACTGAATGTGTACTGCTGCTCAGATAGCTTTATATTTCTATCCTTTTAATATTTTTTTTCACGCTGTGGAAACCAAAACCACTGCGATGCGTCCTCGGCACGGTTCGGAGAGGCTGCGGGATCGTGTTCATATAACGCATCCGTGGCCACTCCCGTACCCTGCTATGCTCGTGGATCGGTGGAGCTTTCCTCAGGGGCGAAGGTAATCTCGCCCCCTCCCCACATTCCTTGCTAGTGCAAACGGCAACCTCCTCAGGGCCGTCTGAAATAAGACGATGAAAAACACAACTAGCGCCATCTATTAATGAAAAGAAAAAGTTAAAAATAATATTTAGCATAATGTAATTGGATCTTGAACAAGTGGTTTATGCTGTGCGTTGATCAGTCAGCCAGTCGGTTGTACTTTTATATGTATATAGGTGAGTCATCTGCTCGGACAACCTCACATTTTGTCAGTTGTACATGACGCTCAGTGCATAACGGTGACCATTGTTTGACGAAACGGTATTTTTGTGTGTCCGCTTACTAAAAGATTTTTTAGTAGGACAGGATTTCATGCAACCCAGTTTTTTAATAGAAAGATTCAAAGTTATTCATGTGGTGAGTTGTAGTATATAGTTTATATTATTGTTTTTTTTTTTTTTTATAAATATATATTTGTTTCGACGAATTTGTACCCTTATTGTTGTTATTTATTTTAAATGTATCTATTGATTTATTTTCAAACTGTATATATTTTTATATAATAATACTTGACATGAATTGTCAATAAACACGTTTTTTTTCAATATATATATTATCGTAAAATATGTTTCATGTATTTCAATATTATATTTTTTAAAAATTACGTAAAATATAAAAAAAAAACAATTTTTTTTACAATTAGTTTTTAAAATTGTATTACTTTATTAAATATGTAAACTATTATAAAAAAAAAAAAAAAATTATCTTTGTTATTATAAGTTATTACGTTATAATACTAAAAACACTGAATTTAAAAAAATATATCGTCTATATTTATTTATTTATTAAGGTTTACCAACAGTGTTATAGTAAATATATATACATAGAATAGCGTTACAACTAATTCTATAACCTACCTATGTAAACACCGCTTGCAATTAAACATAAAAAGAAAAAAGTAGCGACAGCAAATTAATGTTACACTAAATATAGATATTGACAATTTAAAACTTTAAATATTTTGTACCCATACTCTTTTATTAAATACATATTCCTTATAACACACAAGTAGTATTGAAATATTTTATTTATAACATAACTAATTTTGAATCGAATAATAATTTTATTAACTTCTAGACTTTATTAATTAAACATTGAACCGTAAACAAATGCAGCCGAAACTTGATCTTACATAGTTGACAATGTATTTTATTTAATAAAAAAGTGTAACTAAACTAAAGGTTGATAGCTTTTACTTTACATTAATAATAGTATATTTCTCCCAATAGTTTTCACCTTAATAATAATATATGCTGAAAATAAAGTAATATTTATAGTATGCCTAAAAATTTAAACATGAAAAATGACGTATTCAATCGTGTTTATATGTTCCTATTTATTTCTTTATACTTTATATAATAATAATATAACAAATTTCATCAAAATCGATTAAGTATTCTAGCCGTGAACGCGTGACATACAGACAGTTACTTTTGCATTTATAATATTAGTGCAGACTAGCTATCCCCTACTTCGTCTTAAATTGAAGATGAATGTTTTGGAAATAAAGTCCGTTATCGGATGTTACACTCTGACCCTGATTTAGAGGTCCCGAGGCCCTGAGGCAACAAAGGAGTGGATATCCATAATTATGTTCCAAATAAATTGAACAATTTATTACAATCGGGCAATTCAAATTTTAGGGGTTTACAAACATATGGATATATAGTAAAATACATGGATGGTATGTATTTTACTGTTCTACATTATATGTGTATTCGTTTTTGAAATTTATATATGGGAGCCTCTTATGGAGGTTACAGACCTTCCCTAAATACAGCTCTGGATCTGGAATGGTGAGTCAGGGCGAAATAAGTGTAAGACTTCGATCGTCACGACACTATTGCTATAGTATGCGTATTTAAAATGTGGAGTTCGAATAAAGTGTACTCGGATTTACTAATAATTGATATATTAACCGCCAAGGTTGGTGACGCATTGGCTATATAAAGAATTATTAATATTTCTTGTATCGCCAATCTATGAGCGATGGTAACCATTTAACATCAGGTGGCTTATTTGCCGTCCGCCTATCTATAAAAACAAAAATAAAGCGAGTTTAATGTACCTCAAACCGCGTTCCTACGGTCAGGTTTGATTGAGGTCCAGAAAAAAAGGGAATTACAATAATAATAAAACATCAATTTTAGGACGGACGAAACGTGTTATACTTTTCGAAATTTGATTTTTTTTTCTTTGTATAGTTTTTTTTATAAAGTATTTTGTTAATCAATTGGGCCACTTGAGGGTATTTTAACCAGCGACATTACATTGACATTAGCGATGTTATAAGTATTAACCATTCATGCATAGCCAACAACCTTGGAAACTAAGATGTTATGTCCCTTGTGCCTGTAGTTACACTGGCTCACTTACCCTTCATTGCTGTTTGGCGGTAAAATATCTGATGATTTGGTGGTACCTACAGCGCATCTGTAAACCTTCCGGTGTAGCTGGTGTCCTTGGGTGGTAGTCACTTTCAATCAAGTGAGCCTATTGCCCGTTTGCCCCCCTCTAATATAAAAAAATAAAGCCACTAATAATAATAAATAACTTTATTCACCAAAAAGAAACAAAGACAAAAAAATTAAGGTACAAAACCATAAAAAAGAGTTAACAATATCATAATTTGGTGAAAAGGTTGTAGTCTCAGCTAGGCTGCTTTTCAGTCTAGCTGAAAGTCCTTGTACATATGCTGCCAAAACAAACGCCACATTCAGTGCGCTAAAAGGTAAAAGGAGATAAAATTACTTAAATAATAAAAGTTAATACAATTTATAACACGCACAATAGGCAAAAAAATAAAAGAAAACATTACTAAAACAGTGAGGTATATTTTTTAATTCCAAAAAAAAGGAAAATATTTCATATTGAATAAAAAATGAAAATAAAATAATAATAAAATATTTAAAATGTTTAAACAAATAGAGATATATGTTTTAATAAATTACAATCAAAGTAACAATTAAGTATTAAAGTTTAGTTACACACATTTGTCCAGACATATTGCGTCTTTTGCATAGATAGAAGCCATTGCTTGCATTGTGCCTTAAACTTATTTTGAGTCTTACTGTTCTTAATCGGAGTTGGGATATCGTTCCAATACCTAAAAGCAGCGAAACGAAAGCTAAGTATGATTTGAGAAATTAGATTATTTTACATGATAATAAAAGCATAGTAATTTTAAGTATCTGACTTTATATGTATAATAATAGATCGATAAGTATAACGTTATGTATTATATAAAGCAGAAGACTTTTTTTCTTTGTTTATATTACCACCCACTCATCAGATATTCTACCGCAAATCAGCAATACTTGATATTGTTGTGTTCCGGTTTGAAGGGTGAGTGAGCCAGTGTAATTACAGGCACAAGGGACATAAAATCTTAGTTCCCAAGGTTGGTGGCGCATTGGCTGTAAGTGATGGTTGACATTTCTTACAATGCCAATGTCTAAGGGCGTTTGGTGACCACTTACCATCAGGTGGCCCATATGCTCGTCCGCCTTCCTATTCTATAAAAAAAAAAAATTCTATATATCAGAATTTATTGTCCTGCTTTAGTGGATTATAGCGCGATATTATAATATAGCTTAGTATGTTTCGCCCGCGCAGATTTTAGATATATAAAATAGTCTGTGTCGAGAAAACTAAATTTTATACTTAAAAATTGATAAAATAGTTCTAATTTAATTTATTTATTTATAAAAGGACAATAACACATATTTACAAATGAACTTATTATTATTATTTACAAATCAATTCTCGTGAATAATACTTAAAAGGCTAACAGTATAATGACTGTTAAAAATAATATTTTTCACTGTTCCGATGTATGATCACATACCGTTTGTTTACAAATGTTTATTTGTGTATCTGTTTATAAATATAAGGAATTGTAATATCATAACAATGATGAATGGTGATCACAATATCTTCACTGAATTCGGCCAGGGCAGGCCACTCGAGAGATTAGCTAACTCTTGCAGGATGTATTGTGCGCAAGTGTTTCTTGCCTTTCACGCCGAAGGTTGTGGGTTCGATTCCCACCCAGGACAGACATTTGTGTGCATGAACATGAATGTTTGTTCTGAGTCTGGGTGTAATTATCTATATAAGTATGTATTTACAAAAAAAAGTAGTATATGTAGTATATCAGTTGTCTGGTTTCCATAGCACAAGCTTTGTACAAGCTTAATTTGGGATCAGATGGCCGTGTGTGAAAAATGTCCCAGGATATTATTATTATTATTATTATTATAAGTGTGTGCGTAAACACCGATGCACTCTGTATTGCTTTTCTCTCATCATCTGATGGGACGTCAATCTGACACGACGGAAATTTCAGGAACAGGACCAATAGCCTAATGTGCTTTACGGAACTCGGCAATGTAAGCACCTGCTGACTCCGGGCTGCTAGAATTCCTGGATGGTAAAACGCAAAAACAATTTATTTGCTCGGTGTATACTTACAAAAAGCGATATTGAAAACAATTTATTTTTGATTGTATAAGACTTCTCTCCAAAAGGATTTTTGGCGACTTTGTTTTTTTTTCCAAAATCGGTGTGCCAAATTTCAGCTCAGAATTCGGTTATATACGCAAGTATATCCTTTTCTCGACCCATAATTGCAACAACTCGAGATCTGCAGCCCTTTAAGTTAGTCAACAGATCAAGTAACCAGACAATCATATTTTAGTATTGCGTCATACTATGACATTACACAGCCGGTAAGATCCAGTTTGTATACAACTTTATTAATTAAAGCTTGTAACGGTGAAACACATCGATTTATCTCTTTCTATCACCAGTAATTGGACATACGAAGAAAGGAGACAGAGAAATTGTTTACGTTTTACGAAGTATTTTAGTGAACAGACAAATGAAGGGTTGAACAGCTATTGGTTTTCTTATGTCAAAAAACTCGCATTAGCAGTTCCCGAATAAGGAAGTTGGTAGTATTATGCTTCCGTTCTTTATAAAGTATGTATGTATGTATGTCTTGTTCTTGATTTTTGTACAGTCTGGTTGTATTGTCATTTTCGTTGGATTATGAGATACATGAAAAGAACCGAAATGGCCCAGTGGTCGCCGGTTAAAACCCAGGCAAGCACTATTGAATTTTCATGTGCTTTTGTATATAATTCATCTCGTGCTCGGCCTTGAAGCTCGTGATGCAGGTGTCTTTTTTGTAAACTATTGTGTCATTTGTATCGACCAACCTGCATTGGGTATTGTTAAAAAGCAATAATTTAAGGCAAAACGTGAGAACCGTTTCCAAGTTAAAAATATTTTTAAAAAATTTCATATCAGTTAATTACAAAACACACTTTTTTAAAATATAGTATTTTGCTTGTAAAATAGATTGATATAGATAAACTTAAATGTAAAAACTTATCTAAATATAAAATTTGAGGCAAAACGTGAGAATCGTTTGTGTTTAAAATGTAATAAAAGTTTAAATAGCTAGCGTTGCAAATTAATTAAACGAGTATTAAAATTTATTAATCAACGTTAATTGTATACAGACATTTTTATAAAATACAAAATTAAAATAAAAAGAACAAAATACACATTACAAATTTAAAGCAGGAACACGCCGTCTAAAAGATTGTCCTGTGGCATTGTACCCAAGACGCTGGCACTGTTGCCTCTCTGCATGTATTATGTTAAAATTTATGTTAAAATCAACGTTTAACTTAAATATAGTTCGATTCCCACCCAGGACAGACATTTGTGTGAACAGACATGTCTGTTTGTCCTGAGTCTGGGTGTAATTATCTATATGAGTATGTGTTTAGAAAAGAAAAGTAGTATATGTAGTATATCAGTTGTCTGATTTCCATAGCACAAGCTCTGCTTAATTTGGGGTCATATGGCCGTGTGTGAATAATGTCACAGGATATTATTATAATATGTTCTATAAACTTAGTTATTAGGATTTAACGCACTGTTTGTTTGGTTAAAAAGCATAATAAAATAAATAAATCCACATTGCACCAGGAAATATTCATTAAAATAAAAATATTAAATCATTAAATGTAAATTATATATTTATCTTCACTTCACGTGTATATACAAAACATAACTAAGTATATAATATTAATAATATTATGATATAGTTTCATGGCGTATTCATGTTTTTTCTTTAAAAATTTCTCTGCGTTAACTTTCACTACCGACCGGCGCAACTTTCAAACACAATCGACGTATGATTCACGGTATTGAAATGTTACTACTATATATATTCATATTGACTGCCTCGTTGGTCTAGTGGCTTGATGTAAGTCCCCAGATCCGAAGGTCCTGGGTTCAAATCCCATGTCGGCTCAATAAAAAGTTATTGGGTTTTTCTGTCAGAAAATTCTCAGTAGCAGCCCGGAGTCTGGAAGTTGGAAATATGTACACTCCCGTGCCTCGAAAAGCACGTAAAGTCGTTGGTCCTGCGCGTGAACTCTTTCCTGTCGTGTCGGATTGCCGTCAAATCACTATAATATCTCCTGCGTAGTCGGCTAATCTCTTGAGATTGGCCGCCGTGGCCTAAATCGGTCTGGAGGACATTATTATTATTACTATATATTATATATATATATAATACTATATATTATATAATATATATATATATATATATATATTACATACTTCGCATACATTTTTCTAAAATAATTTTAATATAACTTAAATTAATTTAAATAGCCTCCGATAAAAAACCTCTAAAAAGTTTAAAAATCGAATGTGTTTTTTGGCCCTTTAACCTTTTTATAAATACCAAATATTTTAAAAAATCGTCGCATATTACTTATTAAATCAATCGTACCTTTGGAAGATGTTAGACCCATTTGTCCTGTAAGAAATGAGCTGATGATCTTGAAACACCTGAATAGATCATACAATTTATAGCTAAGAAACTCTTAGCTTCGATCGATCACATCAAGTTTCAACCAGAATAATCCGCATCAAAACCAGTCCATTCGTTTGGGAGCTATGATGCCACAGACAGACATATTAATAACACCCCTTTTTTACGTCGGGGGTTAAATAATCAACTTCTGTATGTATGTATCTGTGTTGAGTAGAGGAAGTTGGGGCAGGCAGCTAGTATTATCATGGTAAATTGTCGTTTTAAGGAACTAATATTTCTATTTACCCCCCAATTGAGCAGCTTGGTTTAGGATTGGGGACGACAATGACCCAACGTGCCAGTATCGTATTTGCGTCTCTTACATCGCTACGCGCCCCGTAAACCATTGCGCTGTTGACTTTACTTTTACTTTGAAAGTTCGTATAAAATAACTTCACCACAAATTATTTAGATTTCGACCAATGGTGTCTTGTCAGTTCAGGTCCAAGCTGTTTATTTATATTTACTCATCGTGACATTGGAATTGAAAATATTTATATTAAATAAATACAATTATATTATAATAATAGTGCAAAAACTTTCATCAAAAATATTACACTACGTCTTATTATATTATAAAAAAGCCGTGATGGCCTAGTGGTTAGAACGCGTGAATCTTAAACGATGATCGTGGGTTCAAAACCAGGTAAGCACTACTGTTTAATTTGTGTTTATAATTCATCTCGTGCTTGACGGTGAAGGAAAACATCGTGAGGAAACCTGCATGTGTCTGATTTCATTGAAATTCTGCCACATGTGTAATAAACCAGCCTGCATTGGAGCAGCGTGGTGGATAAGCACCAAACCTTCTCCTCAAAAGGGAGAGGAGGCCTTAGCCCAGCAGTGGGTCATTAACAGGCTGTTACTGTTACTGTACTGTACATCTTATTGCCACTGTTGAAAGGACAGGAGCCGAATTCTACAAATCAATAACGATTCCGACACGTTCCCGATTCAATTCCGATCCAACTTTGACTATTCTATATTTATTCGGATCGGAACCGAACCGATATGATAACAACATACACCGTCAAACCAATCCTAATTGTTAATTTTTACGTCAATAACTGATAATTAAATTAAACAATGGGAAAACAGATAACCGGCAACGATCACGCTTCGATTCGTTGCGTTAAAGTGACAATTTGTTAGTAGAATTGGACCCCTACTTGATTTTTCGCCCAAATCGGAATTGCGATTCAAAGAGGAAATGCTAGCATTCCTGCCACCATTCCACGCGGTCACGATTTGTACATTAAATATATTTAATTTTTATTTGTCTTTATGTAAGGCTTTAATGTTAATAATTCATTATTCAACACACATAGCCTGCATGATCAACGATTATTAACTCATATGATCTATTGAGTAACACTTACATGCCTATTTATTATAATGTATTTAAAATGATGATTTAATTTAATTAATATGCAAAGTAAATTGTATTTTCATAAATACAAAAAAGTACATTACAATACATACATAATACATAGACTTTTTTTAATTCTAATCAGTTAAACAATGCGGTGTCTTCGTATTTCGAATCAATAATCACAGAATAAGAGAAATCTTTGTTTAACTAAACAGCTACGCAAAGTTTATAAATAAGGCTGTTTATTTCTATGTATAGTCTTTTGTAGTCTTAATAGAGTATCTTTTTTAAGCGACCAAGAGTAAATTTAGGGTCCCTATATTGATGTCATATAGACTTTTGATGATAAAACTAGATCGCTCGAAGCACACGTGTTCCTTTTCTGTTCTAACAACGTGTATGCAGTACTTAATCATGATCAGTTCAGTAATTAAGACGTGAAAGCCTAACAAACAATCAAATAAATGAAGTCACTTTCGCATTTATAATATTAATTAGGGTACAAATAGGGTGCATTTAAATACTATTACGATATAACGTTTATAAAATACATTTATTTTATATATTATGTGCATGATAATGTCACTTTGAGGTTGTTTTGTCTTTGATTAATTACATTTAAATTAAAAAAAAAATTAATCTAATTTATGAAAAGGTTTTTAAACGTAAAACGTATTTAAAACAAAGTACACAATGGTGTACGATTCAAGTACGAGTGTACAAAAAATACACTTTTGTCATGTGCACTAATTTGCTCATGCTTTATATATATATATTTTTATTTTATGCCTCAAATCGATTTATGAATGTCATTATATTATAAATAGCGTAGCACTTATGTTTACATCGAAGTACATAGCATAAATATTTTTAACATAATCTTTTGAATTTTTGTACAAAAATTCACTCAAATCTTTGCAGGTGAATGAATGGCACTTACCTAGTTAAGTATGCACGGAACTATTTCAAGTTTCCTTTCATTCAAACCGCTCAGCGATCTTGGAATACATACACATACATACACATTTACGTATTTGATAAATATATATTGACGAGATGTTGGCGTGGTTGTTAGATACTTGCCTTTCACGCCGAAGGTTGTGAGTTCGATTCCCACCCAGGACAGACATTTGTGTGCATGAATATGTCTGTTTATCCTGGGTCTGGGTGTAATTATCTATATAAGTATGTATTTAGAAAAGAAAAATAGTATATGTAGTATATCAGGTGTCTGGTATCCATAGTACGAGCTCTGTAAAAGTTTAATTTGGAATCAGATGGCCGTGTGTGAAAAATGTCCCAGGATATTATTATTATTATTATATAAAGAATATTCTTCGTATTATTATATAAACTGTATTTTTTTTGCTAACGGTATAATGTTTTTGTGGCACGTCTGGATGGGTACCGACAACAAAATAACAATATCTTATATGTGGTGTAACGATTTATTTTTCCAATGGTCTCTTGTTATTGGCTATCGCCCAAACTGAGTTTAAAATTGATACGTTCACAATCCCCACCGATAATATTTCTATAAAATAAGACCTTTTTTCGATAAATATGTAATTAATTTCATTATCTATATACAAAGTATTTATTATAACTGGCTTAACGAGGCAATCGGGCCAATAAAAAGTTATTGGGTTTTTTTTCTGTCTGAAAATTCTCAGTAGCAGTCCGGAGTCTGAAAGTTGGAAGTGTGTACTCCCGTGCCTCGGAAAGCCTGTAAGCCGTTGGTCCTGCGTCTGAACTCTTTACGGTCGTGTCGAATAGCCGTCCCATCGGATTACGAGAGTTAGGGAATAGAGAGTGCACCTGTGTTTGCGCACACACTTGTGCGCTATAATATCTCCTGCGTAATTGGCTAATCTCTCTTGAGATTGGCCGTCGTGGCTGAAATCGGTCTGGAAGACATTATTATTATTATTAATATTTATTATAACTACTAAGATAAACATATGTTATAACGTATAATTTCGCCATGAATATAATTTTTAATATTGTAATGAACCAAACAAACAAAAAGTAAATGGAGGTAATTGAGGCGCGGTTTTATAAAAGGATGTAAGCGTTAAAATCAAAATACTTTATTCAATATAGAAACTACCACCGGTTCGGAAAAGAAACACCCACCCCTGAGAAGAATCGGCGAAAGAAACTCAGAGTATTGTTTCATTTATGTCTCCCCTATATATTGTATAAGAGGGTACATAAATAACTTTATTTAAATTTAAAAACCCTCAAAATTATATAGATAACTTAACTGATATGCAATATAATAACAATAAAAAAAATACAGTAACAATCTGTGAATGTCTAAGGCTTCCTCTCTATTTTTGAGGAGAAGCTTTGGAGCTTCCACATTTGCTTTTATTCCACATCGCTGCTCCAACGCTAGTTGGTGGAATACACATGTGGCAGAATTTCAGTGAAATTAGACACATGCAGGTTTTCTCACGATGTTTTCCTTCACCGTCAAGCACGAGATGAATTATAATCACAAATGCAATATAATTATGTTTTATAATGTAATTAAAACTAAACTTGTACGTTTCTTTAAAATAAATAAATTGTTTTAAGCTGGCAAATTGTATAAATCAAAAAGGTGAGTTAAATCGTACGTCATTGCTTTTTATATTATATTATAAAGATAATTTTATAATATAATGATACTGTTGATGTTAAATATTAAAATTAAATTAATCTAAAGAATACTAATGATAATATAGATAAAAGATATGGCACAGATAAAATATAATCTGTCATTTATAATAATTATGTCCTGACCGAATTTCGCCACGGCGGCATGTGTCATAGCCGCATAAGCACAAGTGATCATTGCAGAAATATTCTCAAACACAGGTGCACTATATATTGCGTTTCACTTATAATTTATTCGGACGGTAATCAGTGCCAACCGGAAATAAATCAGGCGCAGGACGGCTTTACATGCTTTCGATTGTTTGAACAGTGATTCATTGCTACTTTCTATCAACGGGCTACTGAGAATTATTATACATAATTATTCAAGTCCTGGCCCGTGATTTGAACCCAGGACTTTGTAATAATTTTTTTTTATCTGAAACATCCGTTAGCAAGATCGACGCCTCGTATGACGTAACGGTAAACGTAATCTTAAGATGTCATCACCCCTCTCCTCTGTTATATACTTCGTTGCTATGTATTATTACAATATAAAGAAAATTATAACTATTTTAGTAACGAGGCTCGTTTTTATCATTGTAAGTATATATTCACTGGTGGTAGGGCTTTGTGCAAGCTCGTCTGGGTAGGTACCACCCACTCATCAGATATTCTACCGCAAAACAGCAATACTTGATATTGTTGTGTTCCGGTTTGAAGGGTGAGTGAGCCAGTGTAATTACAGGCACAAGGGACATAAAATCTTAGTTCCCAAGGTTGGTGGCGCATTGGATATGTAAGCGATGGTTGACATTTCTTACAATGCCAATGTCTAAGAGCGTTGGTGACCACTTACCATCAGGTGGCCCATATGCTCGTCCGCCTTCCTTTTCTATAAAAAAAAAAAAAAAAATTTATTTATTAATTTTCTTTGATTGCAATTTTTTAAATATCAAGCAATTTAACATTTAGGCTGGGTACGAGAGAACCTGGGAAAGTACCGCTGTACTATTATGTGGTTAATTTGTGCTTTTAATTCATGCCGTACGTCTGTGAAACACAATATCGTGAGGAAACCTGCATGTGTCAGATTTTTTTTATAGTATAGGTAGGCGGACGAGCATATGGGCCGCCTGATGGTAAGAGGTCACCAACGCCCATAGACATTGGCATTGTAAGAAATGTTAACCATCGCTTACATCGCCAATGCAACACCAACCTTGGCAACTAAGATGTTATGTCCCATGTGCCTTTAATTACACTGGCTCACTCACCCTTCAAACCGGAACACAATAATACCGAGTACTGTTTTGCTGTAGAATATTTGATGAATGAGTGGTACTTACCCAGACGAGCTTGCACAAAGCCCTACTACCAGTATATATAATGATCTACTACACTTGTATACATCAATCCGCAACGGAGTAGTGTCCAGCAGTGGAATATTTACTTTTATAACAAACACTGGGAATATACATATAATTGTGCTGTTTGTGTGGTTTCTCATATTAACCGACATTTACCGGATACCGACAATTGAGCACCGACCGATATTACGCCGACATCTGACTACTGACTGCAAAACGCCGACATAAACCGGTTCTATACAGATTATTAAAATTTTATAATTAAAAAAAAAAACGTATCGAGTACTAATATGTACTTAAAAGCCGATATGGCTGGGTGGTTAGAACGTGTGATACTTAACCGAAGATTGTGGGTTCAAACTCAGCTAGCCTGCCTGCTTATCTTGTAAAAACTGATATAGGCCATGTAAACCTAGTCCTTAAGTGTAAAGGACTTAACTCAGATTTGACAGGCTTTTACTATATATATTGTCTAGATCATCAAACAGGAAGTTTAATATTTTTTTAAATATTATTCGTTATTTGTCTATATCGATATTTATCACGAGATATATCTATGCACGTGCGTATAACGTTACATTACGTGGTATATGTGTGCGTAATATAACACGGCGCAGTATACATACAAAACCTAAGACAGCTTATACTACCAAATATGGGAGTTTTATATTAAGATCCAAAGACACTGACGCTTTGACTCTTGAGACAATGCGAAAACATGAAATATATGTCTGTCTCGCTCTTTTATTCTTCAAATTGATACTTTTTATAATATCACGATGACAGTTTTAAAACAATAATTATTACGTGTATCGAGTATGACTAATTTTGAGTGATTAACGATAGATAATTTACATTATATCATCAAGCATAAGTGATTCAATATAATGATTAAAATTATTGGTGTTTCTTAAATACAACCTTAAAAATATAGAGTAGTGCACGCGTTTATACGGATCTCTCTGTAAACTAGTTAATCTGTATACTCTCTACGCGTCTCGACTCTCGATCAATAAGCCGAGGTCACGGCCGGACGTTGGCACAGAACAGGTACATGTAAAAATATTTTTACTAGCACATGTTATGTATCCCACCGATGTGAACAAATATTATTTTGACTGTTTTTTTTTTTAAATATATCAATAAATTATCTAAGCTTCTAAACTAATTTTATAAAGAGATAGGATTTTTTTTTTGTGTTTGCTTGTAACGGATAAATTAAAAAACTATTGAACCGATTTTAAAAATTCTTTCACCTACAGAAAGCTTTATTACCAGCGAGCAACATATGTAAATTACATATCATGAAAAAAATAGTGATTCCTACGAAAATTACAATAATGTAAACCAAAGAATCAAATCAATCAAAAATTCTATAAAATATCCACTAAAATAAATATTTTTTAGGATTAGAGAACCCGGACGAAGTCGGGCCAGGCTGTTAGTTATATAATATACCACTCACCACTACATATTCTACACAGCAAGCATCAATAATTAGTTTATTGTAATTCGATATGAAGGTGAGTGAGCCAGTGTGACTACAGGCACAAGGGACGGTGTTGTGCCCCTTGTTATTACCTAAGTTTGATGGCGTATAATCATGGTTAATATTTCTTACAGCGCCATTGACTCTTGGGCTTTGGTGTGGGCGGTGGTGATCACTTACCATCAGGTGGCCCATTTGCCCGCTAACCTATTACATAAATAAAATAAATAAGGTAATAAAAAAAATCAACATCAACATTAATAATCGGACGATACGATTGTATTTTATTCAAATGCTTTTTTTTCCTGGGACATTATTCACATTCAGCCATCGGATCCTAAACTAAGCAGAGGTTGTATTATGGAAACCAGACAACTGATATACTAAATATACTACTTTTCTTTTGTAAATACAGTACAGTAACAGTAACAGCCTGTTAATGTCCCACTGCTGGGCTAAGGCCTCCTCTCCCTTTTGAGGAGAAGGTTTGGAGCTTATTCTACCACGCTGCTCCAATGCGGGTTGGTAGAATACACATGTGGCAGAATTTCAACGAAATTAGACACATGCAAGTTTCCTCACGATGTTTTCCTTCACCGTCAAGCAAATTGTGTCGTAAATACATACTTATATAAATAATAGATAAACTCAGGACAAACAGACATGTTCATGCATACAAATGTCTGTCATGGGTGGGAATCGAACTCACAACCTTCGGCGTGAAGGATATCTACCACCATACCAAACACGCCAACCGGAACGTTTACATATATCAATGACCAAATGAGCGTTTTAATATTTAATAATACATATTATATTAAATTTTGTAATTAGGTTAATATATAATACCATTAAAGTTAAATAATGGATTACACAACATAAGGGAAAACAGCTATATGGCTTACGGAATGTCCGGTAATGTAAAAGTTATAAATTGACATCCTGGAATACTTGTATGAACATGTACCGATTCTTAAAAGTTCTGGTTTTCTAAATATCAGTGGTTCCTTGACAAAAGGCTTCGTTAATTAAGGGTCAATAGCTCAATGATATAAGGGCTGCTTAGCGATGTAAAAGCCGCGGATTCGATTTTGACCCCTTGGACTAGTGTCGTACCACATACATAAGCTGTACGCTTATTGGAGGGGTAAATAAGAAAATAAGATTATTAGTAATTCCTAAAAATGGGCATAAGGCATTGCTAGAACCCTTAACATATATACATTTTAATGGTTTATTAGCTAACTCATATAGCTGTATATTTTAAGGTCACGGGATTGAAAAACCATTGGGTTACAGTTTCAAGAAATTCTCAATAAAATCTCGGAGCTTGAGGATTGTTAACGTTAACGCTCCCGTGCCTCGGAAAGCAAATAAAGCCGTTGATCTTGCATCTGAACGCTTTCCGAACTTGATTGTAAAAAAAGTCAGTGGGCTGTATCTAGCACACCATACGATAACTTCCCGATTTATTTCAGCTACAGCAGCCATTCTTGAGGAGACTTTTAGAGACTTTTAGAGTTAACTGCACGAAATATTATACGTATGTACAAGTGTGCGCCGACAAAAAGACGATAATCCGGCACGAGCGGAGCGAGTTCAGACGCAGGGCCAACGGTTTTATTTGCTTATTATAAATATGTATTAAAGATTTAATTATATATAAAAATAATATATATATTTAAATTTGTTGAACGTGGGTTTTGATAAATAATCACTTAAGGCAAGCCACTTTAAACCTCAACATCTTGAGCTTAAGATTCAAATTGAAATGATCAAAGAAATCTACTTTATTTTAAAAGACTTTCAAGGATACCCCACTCGTTGGATTGAGTGGAAATAATCACCCTCCAATTCTAGAGTGGGGTAAACGAAAAAAAAAAAATAGACATTTTCTATTTTGATAAATAATTATTGAATAACTGAAAGACGCTTTCGAAATTCAAGCTCTAAGAATACTATATGAGTGTACTTCAAAGTTATACGAGGCTTATAATACCAGTTATTAGTACTTAATATTATTATTATGCTTCGTACGGACACTTTATTAGTAGAATTGTATATTACTCTATCGAAAGAAACTTGAAGAAAATGGTATGCGATATTGAGTCTAATGATTTTAACATTTAAAACATATACGTGTAAAATTAGCGTATCACCGTAATTCTGTTGTAAATCTGTAAGAACTCACTTCTTTACTCGGCCGTGAAATGTTGACAACCGATGTATGTTGATACTATTTTGATGCGTGTATTCTTAAATTGTTATCATAATTATGGTCAGTATCGCATACCACTTTCTAACTCAATAATATTTATCTGCCCGACGTAGATTTTGAACCGAGAACCTCGGGATCTGGAACCGGGAACCTTATATCTAATCACTAGACCAACAAGAGGGCCAAAGTCTTAAAAGATTCAGAAAATTGTTCTTTCATACTCAATTTTAGTACAATAATTTATAATATTTCGATGGTTTATCGAGTATATTTTGATTGTTTTTTTCTTATAATTTGCGTACGTTACGTTTGTACGCATACATCAGATAACCTACAGTATAATTTCTAATCTACTTTTCTAGAAATACATTATGTAATGCTTAACACATAGCAACAGCGGTATTCCGTAATCCCGGGTGTAAATTAGATTTGTACCGAACATAAAAATGGATTCACATATCAATATAAGAACCTACGTCTTCTTATATATCTATGCTATTATTATAAATGCGAAAGTAACTGTGTCTGTCTGTTAGTCTTTCAAAGGCAAACCACTGAACCGATTTTGATAAAATTTTATATGAAAAAAGATTAAATCCCAAGGACAGTTACAATTTTTTCTTCTTCTTCTTCGAGCGCCTCTCCGACTAGCGAAGGTTGACAGTCAAATTCGAATACCCCTTTTTTTTCTTCGCGAGACGAAAGAGCTCGGCAGCACTCGCTATTCCCGTCCATCTACTTCTTTTTTAATATCTTACAAATATCTTTCTCCTCCTCAAAACAGGGCGAAGCCACTACCGACAGCTAATATATATAATACATATTTGATAGGTAACTTAAATTATATTAATAATAAAAGAATATATAATTAAAGAAAATCAATAAATAAATATATAAAACATACGGCTATGCTCTGCCTTCTTTATTCGAATGTCAAATCAATAATGTCAGATAGAGAGAAATCAGTGTTCAACTAAACAATCGCTACGCAACGTTCATAAGTACGGGCGATAGAGTTTTGTTAATAAAATAGATGCGCAATCTTTTGCATTTAGCAATTGTGTAATAACCTTTTACAATTACATGTGCAATATCTCGTGTTATTCAGAGCAAGTTGACGTGGTCCAAACAAATCAACGTGGGACGAATTTCCTCAATAAATAAGCTAGAAATATTCGTCAACAGATGGCGCCACGTTTTCATACAATTGATACAAGAATATGAAATTCGTGTTTGTCATGTAGTGTAAAATTAAAGCGGATGAAATAGCGAAACGCAGATACTTATATAATAATATTATGTACTCAATATAAAAGGGAGTACAAAATCGCATTTCATTCGACGAAGATTTAAATTACCTAAAGAATATTTAAATTATTTAAAGAATATTTGAATTACCTTCTTGCCTTAGTTTCTTGCCGGTTCTTCTCGGTAGAATCTACATTCCGAACCGGTGGTAGCGCTTGACGTTTCATAAGTACTTGTATAAGTCTATTTGAATAAAAATATTTTGATTTGCCCTACTAGATAATTATACTCCCAAATCACACCAAGTACGCCCTCAGTCATGGCACTGTAAAATACAATATACTAACTATTGCCCGCGGCTTCGCTCTTAAGTATAAGTAAAGGAATAATAATTGGTTAGAATTTGGACTGGTCTGTGATTTTAAAGTAAGAAGCATGTCATTCTGGTTAGATAAAAGTACATCAAGGGTCCTTTTTTAAATTCTAGATCGATAAACTCACTGTAAATAACTGTAGTTTGCCTCAATTTATTTTATAGTGACATAAATGGGTTGAAGAAAATTTGATTTTATACATGTCTTCTGATGTACGATTGCTGAAATATCCCGGTCATCTATCCACCCCGTTGGATATAGTGAATACTGTAAATGAGCAAACGTACGAATATATTTTTTTAATCAAACTCAGATTAAACAAAACTATTCAACTCAATGAAACCTATATTAATAATGAATAATCGAAGCTCCTCTTTGTAAATTGGCTTTGTGCAAGCTCGTTTGGGTAGATACCAATCAATCATCATATATTCCGCCGCTAAACAGCAATACTTGGTATTGTTGCGTTCCGGTTTGAAAGATGAGTGAGCCAGGGTAACTATAATCACAAGGGACATAACATCTTCGTTTCCAAGTTTAATATTTCTTACATCGTCAATGTTTCTCTGCGTTATGAATCAGTCAGGAAAGTCATTGATGACAAAAATACGTTTTTATAACTTTTGATAGACTCAGCCGATTTTGATGGAATAAACACATCTTATAATAATTTAGTTATATCATCTTGTAATTTTTAGCTGCTTCAAAAATTAGCCTGGATAAATAGACATATAGACGGCCAAAAAACATTTAAAAAAGCTTGTTTTGGTTTTGATAAATTGCAAATACACTTTAAAAGAGGCAGACATTTTGAAATCACAGACAGACACTTCAATTTTATTTTTACGTATAGATAATTAAATAAAAGTATAAATTTGAATTTAAAACACGTCTAGATAGAAGGATTGAGATTGACTCCCGTCCGTCCGTAACAGCCTGTTAATGTCCCACTGCTGGGCTAAAGGCCTCCTCTCCCATTTGGAGGACAAGGTTTGGAGCTTATTCCACCAAGCTGCTCCAGTGCGGCTTGGTGGAATACACATGTGGCGGAATTTCAGTGAAATTAGACACATGCAGGTTTCCTCACGATGTTTTCCTTCACCGTAAGGCACGAGATGAATTATAATCACAATTTAGCACATGCAAATTCAGTAGCGCTTGCCCGAGTTTGAACCCACGATAATCGGTTAAGATTTACGCGTTCTTACCACTGGGCCATTTTGGCTTTGGCCGATTGACTAGTGTAGATGAATTGTTAAAAAAAAAAGTAACAGTTTAAAAGAACAAAGTAACATGATGCAACAATTGACTACCAATCAAATCAAAAGAGCTGACTCTTTACATCAACCTTTTTCAGTCATGACAAAGTCAAATAATTTATTCAATATAGAAGCATTACACTTACTTGAGTTTTTACTTTATTGTACACCATATAGAGACCTTATCGCTACATAGCGATCTCTTCCAGGCAACCAACGGTGTAAGGAATAACTCATGGGATATGAGATGTACTTGCTTATTGATTGACATAAATCTATCACCGGTTCGGAAATAAACATCTCAGACCTAAGAACCGGCGAATATGAAAGCCGTCGTAAGGAATGTACCGTTTTATCATAGAAAGGTGCATTGCCTATCATTAAAGGCCTATCGTTTAAAAATTTACCGATAAAATTTATAATTTCTGATCATGTATCACTTGCAATCGTGTTATCAGGGTTCAAAGCATATTATCTGATAACAACTTGCTAATGGTTTCGCTATTCAGGTAGTAAATTGGTATTTTTTGTTTCGACATATTTCATATCTCATTAAATATATTTTTTGTAGTGTTAATAAAATAATAAAACCTTTATTTAACAAAAAACAATTAACAAATTTTTAATTCAAAATTTAAGATTTTAATGATAAATATCCTGATAATAATCCGATATGACCTCTTACACCACTGCACAGTGTTCAGCACTAGGCGATTTAACGTCCTTTCTAAGGCGCGGGAATTTTTAAACTTTGGGCGGAAATTTGTGACAGAAGAATGAAAATAGGCCAGGATCTGTCTTTATGAGCTAGCTATTATGCCAATGAGACATTACTAATATAAACGAACACATATAAATAACTATGTAAATTACCGTGTTTGTAAGGCATTTGATTTTAAAGTCGTGTTGAGTAATTTTCAACATCAAAAATATCATCAATAATCATCAATTATGGTATATATCACCGACTGCCTCGTTGTTCTAGTGGCTAGATATAAGGCCGTCGACCCGGAGATCCGTGGGTCCAATTCCCAGGTTGGGCCAATAAAAAGTTATTGGGTTTTACTGTCAGAAAATTCTCAGTAGCAGCCCGGGGTCTGGAAGTTGGAAGTGTGTACACTCCCGTGGTTTGGAAAGCACATAAAACCGTTGGTCCTGCGCCTGAACTATTTCCGGTCGTGTCGGATTGCCGTCCCATCGGATTATGAGAGTTAGGGAATAGAGAGTGCACCTGTGTTTGTGCACACACTTGTGTACTATAATATGTCCTGCGTAGTTGGCACCGAAATCGGTCTGGAGAACCTTATATCACCGTAAAATTTTCCGTCAAGGATCGCCAGTTCATAATAAATTTAGAAATATTATAAACGGGTCATTCAAGTTGTACTAATAAATTAGGCGTGTTTTTTGTAATGCTTAATTGAAAAAAGCTACTAAACCTATATGCATTATTCTCATACCAGAAGTTGCAGCGGGTGTCGGGGAAGGTTTTTGTAGGTAATATTGTTCTATAAGAAGTTTTCAATGGTTTATAATCTCTCGATTTCTAATGTTTCGGTTAGGTTAGGTCAGTGTTATTAGAAAAAAATATACGTCGTCGTTCATAATTGTTAGATAATCTACCATTTGATTAGTTATACTAGCTTCTGTCCGCGGCTAGGTCTGGTTTGAAGGTAAGAGAGTAAAAGATTTAGGATCTTTTTTATTCTTTCACACAAAAACTATTTAACGGTTTTGGATAGAATTTGGATTAAAGATAGCTTATACCGTGACTTAAGATATAGGCTATGTATCACATACTCTCTACAAAAAAGACGACAAGCTTTCGCGTTTATAATATTAGCATAACAGTATTTACATTTATAAGAGTATTTGACTGTGACTTCGTCCGCGTATGGGAAGGGGGTCAGATATTAGTTTAAAAAACTAATCTATATATCTATCTTCATAATAAATAGGAAGGCGTAACAGACATACACAGCTACTTTCGCTTTTATAGTATTAGTTTATATATATGTTAATCGTTTCATATAAAACCTTAAAATAAAATCTTCTGTTACCTGCCAGTAAACGTAAAGTCGACAGATTATATAAGGCGACACGTCATGCGTTTTATCAATAAAAAAAATATTTTATCAGATAAAATATTCAGTCTTGAGTTTAGTGTTATAACATTGTTTGAGGTAACGCGACGATATACGCGTGTTTATCTTATATATTACATAAATATAAACCATATATGTGAAACTGTTAATATTACTGACTAGAGTAAAATGTTTGGACTGTTATTTACTTTAAAGTGACAGGTAATTCTATTTTATATATTAATAGCTGGTAGCTATGACTTCGTTCTCGTGGCATATTTTTGGGTGTATCCTACGATAATTGGACAATGTGGTTTAAAATTATCTTTAGACTCTTAGAAGATACTAAAAAATTTCATAAAAATTGCCCCTTGAGTGTATTATATATTATTTGCAACATATTAAATGTATGTAAGAGAATGATTATTGGAATTATGTATATCTTTGCCTTTTTTATATATATATTTACAAAATATTAAAATTATAATAATTATTAATGTATGTTTTAATAGCAATAGGTTTTTAAAATTTCTTTGATTTCAAGCAACCTTAATAAGGAATAATATACTTTCCAATGAGAGGTATTGCTGATCCGGAATGGCTCAGTGGTTAGAATATGAACCGGTGATTGCAGTTTCAAATCCGGCCATGCACTACTGAATTTTCATCTTGTATTTGTATTACTAATTCATCTCGTATGATAAAGGAAAATATCACCTGCACGTGACGGATGAAAATCTCCCAAAACATCCATCAAACAACAAATATTTTTTTATTAAGTTGTGAATACCGTATTAATCGGTATTTTGTTGTACGTTGATTTCTTTAAATGTATCTTTTTTATTTAATTTGACTTAGGTAGGCTGGCAAATGCATCTCCTGGTTGTAAGCAGTCATCACCGCCCATAGACATGTTCACTGTTAGAAATATTAACCATACCTTACATCAACAATGCGCAACCAAGCTTGGGAACTAAGATGTTATGTCCTTTGTACATGTAATAATTAATTAAAAAAATATAATAATTAATTAATTATGACGTGAGCGTAACCGCGAATGTAGCGTTAGTTTCTAAATAAAAGTTTATATAAAAAAATAACACTTCTGTTCGTGTTATTTGATTCGATAGAATTGGAAATTTGTGGAGTTTGTTACACGTGCGTACAATTTATAGACGCCCGAGTTGTAAAGGTTTTTTTTAAATTAAGCCGGCAACGATTACGTGGCTGGTAATATTTCTTGTGCACTATTTAGTACTATTAGTGATTATGTCGTAACCAAAATTAATAATAATAAATTCCTGGGTCACTATTCACACACGGCCATCTGATCCCAAACTAATCAGAGACTATGGAATACTAAGGAAACCAGACAATTGATATACTACATATACTACTTTTCTTTCGTAAATACATACTTATGTAGATAATTACACCCAGACTCAGGACAAACAGACATGTTAATGCATACAAATGTCTGTCCTGGGTGGGAATCGAAACCACCTTCGGTGTGAAAGGCAAGTATCTACCAACCACGCAAACCGGCCCGTTCGTGTATTGTAAATAAATATATTTACTGTTATTTCTCAAAAATTCTTTTTCACAGTGATTTTTTTGTTGTATGTTGATCTCTGTCTATCGTTTTATTAACGCACTTTTATTAGCTTGGTATGTATATATGTTACGTGATTTTCACCCATTTGAAAACGTTAGATTGAAGCGAAACTTCGCACACTTATCAAAGTCTTAGGACAATGCAATAATTTTGATATATTTGTATTTTTTTTTCAATAATAAATAGTTTAAAAAACTATAAACACACGCTTTGGTGGCTAATAATAAATTTTAAATTTGTAAATATATATTATCTCTAACGTAACTAATCTGCATGGAATCAGCGTGGTAGATTAAAATGAAGCCTCTTCAAGAGGCTTTAGGCAATGGAGTATGAAATTTACACTTTAGTTTCACTTTCTTTTTAAAACAGGAAAACATAATAAAATTAAACATTGTTATGTAGACAATCCACAGACAAAAAATTAATATTATCAGTTGATAACATTTAAATTACAGTTTAAAGTTGTATCTCCTTCAAATGCTTTTTTTATATGGTATTGTATGAAGGACATATATATTGTATGTGTTGATGCGAAAATATTCAACAACAGAGTAATTAGGCTCCAAACGAACTGAACTTTTTAATTATAACTTTTTTTCATACATATAACTATGCTATTGTATTATTTGCATATTTTTTTTTCATGACATTCGCGAGTTATTTTCGCGCCACTAAGCTCACTAAAGAAATACTCATTGCTATTTCCATTGTTGCAGTCGGCCATGTTGGGAAGAGTGACAATCGCAGAATAATTCAAGATTAATAGAAACAGGCGCATGCGTTACAAGAAACTGATGCCTTCTAAAATTTAACTTTGAAACGTTTGAAAAGGGTATAAATATGGCGTCTTGCCTTGGCGGCCATTTTGGGCCGAGTCAGGAGTATATTCCGGTAGCGGAATTTTATGCGGACAAATCAGTGTTTGTTACTGGTGGAACCGGTTTTATGGGAAAGGTGAGGATATCTAGCTTTTTTATAGTGACTATAGCTCATGACTCTTCATCGAGGGTTTCAGAGTGAAACCGGATAGATGACTTAATTTTTTAAGACGTTTATGCTGAAATGACCTGTCAGTAAATACATCTTAGCCGATGATTGAAGACTAAGTGGAAGGTGTCATGAAAGAAAAAAATGGTTTATGCTTATGAGTTGTATACTTAACCGTCTAGAAACGTCATTCAATCAAACGTAACGTTTATATTCCTTATAGTTTTAAAACTTATCGAAGGTACCTGGTGTGTCTGTCACTTGTCTTAAATTTGGGTTCACACCCGGAAGACCAAGACAGGTGTCTTTTCGTGAGCTTAATTTGTGATTATAAATAACCTTGTGATCGGATAAAGTTTTGGCGAACATATATCATCTAGCTGGTGTAATCGTGGTGGAATAACATAAAACATAATGGGATATGTGTCTGTTGTGTGCAATGACATACGTGTCCTTACGTATGGAAGCCAAATTAAGTGGCCAGTAATGTTTAAACAATTTATTTTGCTACCTGTAGGATATATTTAGTATAGTGTAGTAAAGTTTTTTTTTATTTTAGTAAGAACTAATCTTCTAAATATATAAGCAATAGACCAATTATAGAAAATTGGTGGCGTGCTTCTGTTTGATTATATGTATAGACCTAATGACAGGTGCTGGTCGAAAAATTGTTGAGGAGTTGTCCTAAAATCAAGAAGATCTACTTATTGATGAGGCCGAAGCGTGGTCAGGATGTGGCGTCCCGTCTTACAGAACTCACACAATCTCCCGTAAGTATATTATTAATTAATTTTAATATTAACACGTCTAGCTTCCGATGGTGAATACTTCTATTCTTTAATTTTATTATATATTAGAACTTAAGTAGTTTGTGCAGTGGTACTTAAATGTCTTCTAAGTAAAATAACAAACATTGATTTATGATTTTATTCAAGGTTTTTCAATGGAAGCATTTAAACATTAGTAATAATGACGACGTACTTATTTTTAAACATATATTTCGTCCATCTTGGCACAAATGCGTCACCAGTTATTCTAATGGTACTAGTAGTTAGTTGAACAACAGATTATTAGTGTATAAATATTTAGGCAAACACAGGGGCACAATTTATACCTTCACCCTCATAGTCTGATGGGACGAGCAACTCACATGTTGCCCCAGAGAATTTCTTTAGAACAACCGAATAACTTTTATCGGCCTGACTGGTGGCTTGTAACATGGTCTGTTGTATTTAAGCAACTGCAACAACGTAATTGAACTGTAAAACTTCTTTTTTAAAATTAAATATGTGTGATGTCAATATATTTACGACCAGTTATTGTTGTTAATGGAGGATTAGTAATGAGTGGAAAAGCTTTACAGGTAACCTTATATTGTGATTAGATAAACAATATTGGGTTTTCTTCTTTCATATGTCAAATCAATAAGGGCAGAAAAAGTTAAATAAGAGTTTAACAAAACAGCCGCTGAGCGACGTTTATAGGGCCATAAGTAATTAAAAACAACTAGACTATATTTTCACCAACAATAAAAGTCCAAAATTTTAGCTGCACCGGTTAGAACTGGTCTTAAATTCAATTGTATATGTTGACCCACGTTCAAATAGGTAAAGTTAAAAGCTTGCAAGCCGAGATGGCTTATTGTTAGAACGCGTGAATTTTAACCGATGATCGTGGGTTTGAACCCGTCAAGCACCACTGAATTTTCATGTGCTTAATTTGTTTTTAATTCATCTTATGCTTGACAGTGGAGGAAAACATCGTGAGGAAACCTTCATGTGTCTAATTTCTTTGAAATTCTGCCACATGTATATTCTACCAACCCGCAATGGAACAGCCTGGTGGAATAAGCTCCAAACCTTCTCCTTAAAAGGGAGAGAAGGCCTTAGCCCAGCAGTGGGACATTGACAGGCTGTTACTATAAAAGCTTGCAATAATAAAACGTTAAAATCAAAAATGTATGACGTGTCTAATATGTTATGAGTTTGACCATAAAACAGCATATAATCAACTAAGATCGATATTCGTTGAAAAACTTGAACATGTGACGTAAATCACGCGATTAGCCTTTCTTCGTGGAAAAATTTTTAAAATACCTAGATTCAGTACTAGATTTCATTTTTAGTCGTTTCATGAATTTTACGTGTAGATTCTTGTAAGTTTTGAAGGTGATTGTTCTAATCGTACACATTAAGCTATCATCTATAATGGCATGGAAAATATCATTGACCTTGACACCGAAAGGTCATTCTCCTCATTCAGATGCAGCTTATTCCAAGTTCACCCTTAACCTTACCCTTGATATGATTGTGATGTGTGGACAGTTTGCCTTCAATAAATTGACTGATGACTTTATTTATTTATTTTTACTAACATAGCGTAACAGAAATGGTTCTACAGTAATTACTGTATACTTTTTCATCCAAATTCTCTTCACTATCTTAAACACCCTTTTGAATTCCTTAAGGACTCGCACGGTCGCACTTTACGATCTGACGATAATCTAATTCTCAAAATTCCCTCTCACTCTTCTTCTTTTTATACCAATTCCTTCTCTGTCAAGTAGTTCGCCTATGGAATTCCTTACCACTCCACTTAAGAGATCTCAAACTATTAACACATTTAAAATCCGACTCAAGGCGTATTATTTATCTTTATAATTATCATTGGAGTGTTGTTTTATTATCTGCCGCACTTTATTGCTATTTATAATTATCATAATTACATTTTTTTTAATTTATATTTGTTTAAAAAAATAAAAGTTGAATTGATCAGTATACCTCCTTACCGCTTTATTTATATCATGTACTTCACCCAAAAGTTGTCTGGAAGAGATGGCTCTTTTAGCGATAAGACCGCCTTTTGTACATAAATAGTTTTCGTTTTATATGTTCGTGTTTAAAATGGTACTGTAACTCATTTGGTGTACAATAAAGCATATTCTATTCTATTCTATTTTAATTATTACTAAAGTAAGACCATATAGGATTACGATGAATTTGAATTATTTCTCTCTTCAATTGCTTTTTGGATAAGTGGAAAAACGTCGATCAGAATAAAATTTATTATAAGTTCGTGCCAAACGCACTTTTTTTACGTTTTACGCACATTGAAAAGGTTATGCTTAAGGTATCTAAAAGGAGATGCGATTAAGGAAAATTTTACCTTGCTATGGAATTAAAAAGACGTTTATACCCATCACCGAGATAAAAGCCGATGGCCCAGCGGATAGAACACGTGAGTCTGATCGTGAGTTCAAATGTGGGTAAACTCATAAAATTCATCTCGTTCTCGAAGAAAGATAATGTTACTTGAAGTAACTTGGGTTTGTTGGGTTTTCAACCACATGCTACCATTGGATCAGCATGGTGCAATACTATCTTAATAGGAGTAGAGGTCTGATACCAGCACCACAATATTTTCAGGCTTTTTTTATAGAATAGGAAGGCGGACGAGCATATGGGCCACCTGATGATAAGTGGTCACTAATGCTCATAGACATTGGCATTGTAAGAAATGTTAACCATCGCTTACATCACCAATGCGCCACCAACCATGGGAACTAAGATGTTATGTCCCTTGTGCCTGTAATTACACTGGCTCACTCACCCTTCAAATCGGAACACAACAATACCAAATACTGCGGTTTTGCGGTAGAATATCTGATGAGTGGGTGGTACCTACCCAGACGGGCTTGCTGATGAAATAACTCTATAACTTATACACTTATTATGTGTAAAAAAAAATCTTGTAGGCTAAATATCTAAACTATTTGAAGTATAATTTTAAAGGTATTTTTTTTTTTCGTAGTTGTTCGAGACGTTAAGGAAAGAACGGCCTCAAGAACTCAACAAGATCGTACCAATAGTGGGCGATATCACGGAACCAGAATTAGGGATCAGTCAAGCGGACCAAGAAATGTTATGTCAGAAGGTAAGTTTATAATTAACAAGTATCTAAAACGGATAAATTTTGGTACTCAATTAAAATACAATTTTATCAGTTTATTTAATCTTTCAATTATCTATAAAAACTTAACTTTAACGAAAAGTGCTATAAGTTATCACAAAATGATTGTATCAAATTGTATATCTTTTAATGTCTAGTCATCGTTTACTTTCTAACATCTTTTGGTATTCGTTGATCGTATTTTTTAAATGGATTTTCAATATATAGTATAGTTTTTTAGCTGCGTTATATACTTTACTTTTATATTGATCAGTGTATTCAAACGATTTCACAGCTTTGTTATATACATATAAAGTTATTGATGAAATCATGACCGCGTGGAACAATGACAAGATTTTTATTACCATTTCCCAATTAGATTACTTTTTATAATATACAATGCAGATGCAGATGGGCCGTCTGATGTTAGGTAGTCACCACCGCCCATACACATTGGTGCCGTAATAAATAGTAACCATTCCTAAAATCACCACTTGACCACCAACCTTGGAAGCTAAGATCATGCGTCTTGAGCTTGTAGTTAAACTGGCTCACCCTACCACTTACCCTACCAACCGGAACACAACAATACTACGTATTGCTGTTTGGCGGTAGGACGTGTGAAGAATATTCCAGTAGGCTTTTACAAGCACTTTTTATAATTCGTTTTAGTATTATAATAAATGTAAAGCTACCACCAATTGATTTTGATTCTATCGAGTATATAGATAATTATTAAGAAACAAAATAGATATTACAAAAGAACAATGTTAAAAACTTAACAAAACATGTACAATAGGTATCATTAAAAAAAAATTCATATACTTCATCCTCTGCAATCATATTGTCTCTTTCTTTTCCAATTCAAAACGTACGTATTAATACAATTCAATAATAAATAACGCTTATAGTTTTGCTGACGGTACTCCTAAGCGTCGGTTAACAAGCGCTACATACCAAAAGGTTTTGTCCTAATAATTTAGAACGGCTATGACGTATACAATTGATATATGCTCTGTTCAACCGAAATTGAACCCTCTCGTGTTTCATGTTCAACCTAATTAACCTAGTAACGATAATCGTATGATGTTTTTGCATGTCATAAAATAGCTGTTGCTATGCTAGGAACATGTATTTGACTATGAAATGTCTATGGAAACGAAAGCCTTCGGAATTAAGCCCGTGGCCCTGTGGATACAATCTTTAATAATATTTTAAATGCGAAATGTTACGTTTTCATGGCTATACCGCTGATTCGATTTTGATGAAATTTGATGTAAAGCTAACTTAAGCCCGAAGAAAGGACTTGGGTTATTTTTTTATACCTAACACGTGCACCGCTCTCTAAACCGCGATCTTAAACTAGTAAAAAATAATAGAAATATAAATTTAAAATAATAAGTATAAAATACGCGTACAGCATTAAAGACGACAGCAGGTTCAATTGAATGATATTTGTATATAGTATATATTATTTATTTTGTTTTTTTAATTAGTAAAACATAGTTAAGGTCTCCCAGCTAGGGTTGTATTTGTATGTCTCGTAAAAATATATATATATATATATATATACCTAGCTGTTTTATTTTTTATTTTGTGATTATTTATTAGTTATATTTTAGCTTTACGAAAATATTTAGAACTTTTTATATTTTACGTTTATTCTACATCACGTGTTTAAGAATAAAATATGATTCTATTCTATTCAAAGGTATTTGCACTTTTCTAAGATCAAAATCACACTTGCATCCATGCCCACGTCCACGCCCACTCGCATTCCAACACACATTCACATTAGGGCATAATAAATATTTACAACCATCATCTAGATTTGCTTTCTCTTAAACCCGTTTACTTGGAGGTCGGTGCAATATGTATACTGCATGGAAAAAAAAATAGCAGAGTTTTTCTTTTATATACGTGTAAATGCCTGACATCATGTATGCTATGGAATCCTTCTCCTTGTTTAGATGAATTGGATCGCTTCGTCCATAGGGTATAATTATGGGGTAGTTCTTCAAAAGAATTTGAGAATCATTTGATGTTGGTGGGCAGTCACCATGTGCTCGATTAATTAGTTGCACTTAACCAAATCATAGTCAAAGATCTCTATACAATATAGAAGCGTTACACTTGCTTATCAAGTGACAAAAATCCTACAAACAGTTCGGAAGTAATACATCAGACCTGAGAAGAATCGGCGAAACTCAGCGGTTTTTTTTTAAATACCCTTGGTTACAGGGTTGTGACATATGTAAGTATTGGTTTTTCTTATAACTTTGTTTTTCTTTTTAGGTATCAGTAGTCTTCCATTCGGCTGCGACGGTTAAATTCGATGAAAAACTAAAGCTGTCAGTCACCATCAATATGCTGGGAACGCAACAGCTCGTCCAACTCTGTCATCGTATGCTCGGGCTGGAGGTATGTTCACCTCACTTGATGGTAGGGCTTTGTGCGCGCTCGTCCGGGTAGGTAATACCCACTCATCACATTTTCTACCACTGAGGCTACAGCACCGATGCCACAAGAGAGACGAAATAGCTTAAACAATAGAGAGAGACGAAATAGCTACTTAAACAATCATTAAAAAAAGCTTGATACAGTAGATATCTTCTATTTTACGAATTTATATAAAACGAATGTTAACGATCGCACTAAATACTATTGAAATACCAATAAATTAATAATTGTGAGGTCTCGGGCCTTCACTTCCTTGTTACTCTAGGACCTCCAGACCCGTAAATCCGGTCCTTTATTTGTTATATACAAATATCTGATAATTCTGACGGTTATTACATACAATAATCGTCAGAATTCGATTCCGGTCACATTTCACATCGTTAAGTGAATGGACTGTTGAGGTTTCCTTGCATCTTGAGTTCATTCGTATAATATTTTCATAATTATGTACTACTTCAGGTGGAAAATCGTGCGTATGCATAATTAATGCGTTCTAAAAAGTGTTGTATTATTCGAGAATATAAATATTATGCATGTCGGTGTTTGTCTGTAACGATACACTTGTCTATTTTCCATTTTCGCTTATTTGTGGATGTATTTATCATTTAAGATCATCTGTTATTATTCCGATTTAATTAACAAACGTTCATGTAATGAAATGAAGAAGATTATTGTGTACATCTGTTACACAGTGAATGACTTCCTTACAAGATTCAATTTAATTAAAAACTACCGTAAGTTTGTAAGGTAGATTCTATCGAGAGATACTGGCACTAAGCTCAGTTGCTACTCTAGCTACTACTTTTCCGGCATCTATATGTATTGTATATATACAGGCTCTAGTTCACGTGTCGACCGCATACTGCAACTGCGAGAGAGAAAGAGTGGAGGAGACGGTTTACGCTCCACCCGCACACCCGGAGCACGTCGTCACCCTGGTACAAACGTTGCCTGATGAGCTGGTAGATCGAATCACGCCGGATTTAGTTGGTATGTTTTTTTTTAAATATCGAACCAGTGTTCTCACTAACTATATTTGTTTTCAGCCTATCTTATAAGATACGATATAGTAGGTCAACGACAAAATATTACACACTTGTAACTTTAGGTAATTTGTATGAAAATCTATTCATCCTTAAGCGTCACAGTTAAATGACCCAAGTGACATATCCTTTATCTAAACCCATAAGCGTAACAACTCGTATGGAGTGGAGGTCCACTTGCAAACTCTTGCATGAGCGTATTTCTGAAAGAAAGACAACTTCTTGTCCAAGGTGGATTAGCGTCATACTTTTTTCGTGCAGCTTAAATACACGGGTGACCCCAAATAACGGCAAACTAATGACGAAGAAAAAAAAAACAATATATTCATCATTTTTTCCTTAAAAAAACAATTAGAGCTTTACATGCAGAAAACAATAATAGCCTTACAAACATTGCTTAGTTACTCAAACACTGATTTCTCCCTTTCTGTCATTATTGATTTGACATTCGAAAGAAGGAGACGCAGCATTGTTTAACTGATCACCCTCGAAATGTTTATAAGCAAGACTGTAAGAGATTAAAGAAATACAAGAATACAATTAACAAAGAGGTTTGCAATGTTATACATGTACGTTTATTATAATTCCAGGAGACAGGCCCAACACATACACGTTCACCAAGGCGCTCGCCGAGGACATGCTGATCAAGGAATGCGGTAATCTTCCTGTCGCGATCGTTAGACCTTCAATTGGTGAGTTTGTCATTTAAACGAATTTACAAACGTAATTTTTTTTTTATATTTGCCGGGGAGTCAAATTACTCTACTCCATCTGATGGTAAGTGGTAGTGGAGTTCAAACGCGACGACGGCCAGTATAGTCGGGACGAATGTTCGGCTGTAGCCGCCCCCGCCTTTCCGGCCCGCAAGATGCCTCTTCACGCATCATTCGTAATAAGACGTGTTCGTTTTATAATAGGTAGGCAGACTGGCAAATGAGCCACCTTATGGAAATTGGTCAACACTCGCCAAAGTCATTGATGCTCTAATAAATATTAATAATCCTTTTCATTATCAATGAGCAATTGCTATGCCCCGTGTGCCTGTAGTTACACTGGCTCACTCACCCTTCAAACCGGAACACAACGATACTAAGTATTGCTGTTTGGCGGTGGAATATGTGATCAGTGTGCGGTACCCACACAGAATGGCATTGCACAAAGCCCTACTACCAAGTAGAGTTATATTTAAGAGCCTGTTCAAAGAAATTAAGAGGGAGCAATGACGTCGCAAAAAAATAAACATGTCCGAGCATACCATTCATATACCATTCATATTACTGGTGGTAGAGCTTTGTCTGGGTAGGTACCACCCACTCATCAGATATTCTACCGCAAAACAGCAATACTTGATATTGTTGTGTTCCGGTTTGAAGGGTGAGTGAGCCAGTGTAATTACAGGCACAAGGGACATAAAATCTTAGTTCCCAAGGTTGGTGGCGCATTGGATATGTAAGCGATGGTTGACATTTCTTACAATGCCAATGTCTAAGAGCGTTGGTGACCACTTACCATCAGGTGGCCCATATGCTCGTCCGCCTTCCTATTCTATAAAAAAAAAAAAAAAATTATTTGTCATTTTTTTAGACGCAAATAATTTAGCAACATTTATGAAAAACGATTCTGTCCGTGTATCGGTTGACCGACATAGAACTTTATAAGATTATGTGATTCAGCACTATCTACGGGCACAATATAAGAAAGTTATATATGTATAATAACTTTCTCCATGTACACAATATATGCCAATGTTCGTGGTGTTCAAACTCATACGATATCCCATAAACCAAAATATATGTCGTAACAGAAAAAGTATCAAAATTATTCATGAGCTATAAATTGATTACAAAATTAAATACAATTAATTCAATTATACTGAACGGGACTTTTATAAATCTTTGACCGTAGTTTTCGTTTTAATTATACGACGAACGATTCGTAACACGTACCAGCGGGGCATTGAAATGTTAAAAACATACGGTGATACGCTACTTTGATCCTTGCCTCCCTTAAATTTATAGTAATTAAATCCAGTATCGCTAAATTAAAATTACACGATCGTTCTATAAGTGATATCTAGTAAGAAAAATGTAAATTTTACATTTTTCAATATAGCTAATAGATTTTTTCTTCGATAAATTTAAAATATATGGGCGATAATTTCTTATCAGTCAATAAAAATCGTTGAACGATAATCGTGTTATCACGTATAACATAATGACACGATTTTCTAAGTATTTTTAATCGCAGGATAAAAATATCTAAAGATAAGCAAGCGATAATTTTATCGCTTCACAATCAATCATGAGAGAAGGCTGGCTTATACTATATTATGCGGGAGGGGTAAGGCTGAACAAACCTTATATATAAAAATTTCATGCGATTCGCTAACAGCTCTGCTATATTACGCACTACAAACAAATATTAATTAATATATCTTTATTTTTAATGTAAGATATATTCCACCTAACATATATTCATTTAATTTTACTCCCAAAGCTTCGATAACAGTAACAGTAACAGCCTGTTAATGTCCCACTGCTGGGCTAAGGCCTCCTCTCTCCTTTTGAGGCGAAGGTTTGGAGCTTATTCTACCACGCTGCTCCAATGCGGGTTGGTAGAATACACATGTGACAGAATTTCAATGAAATTAAACACATGCAGGTTTCCTCACGATGTTTTCCTTCACCGTCAAGCACGAGATGAATTATAAACACAAATTAAGCACATGAAAATTCAGTGGTGCTTGTCCGGGTTTGAACCCACGATCATCGGTTAAGATTCACGCGTTCTAACCACTAGGCCATCTCGACTTCTTTGACCAAGTTCGATAACAACTTCGCCGAAATTCAAAAGGTTATTTTTTTCATAAATCTACAGTAAATAAATAGCATAGTTTTTTTATATTAGGTCTCGACTGATATAATGTAATTTCAATGTCAAAGTTGTTTGATTTTCTTAACTCCTGCGGTTGGAGTAGGCTGTATCGAAAAAAATGCATAGCATCACGGCAGCATGTACAAGCGATCCCGTGGCGCTCCTCGTTAAGAAGGAAAGGGTACCGCTGGTATTTTAGTGGGTATTCCGATGTTTGGGGCGCATTTAGCGCCTTGGACACCGGTGAGCCCTACATACCCCCCCCCCCAACTGTTCCCGTGGGGGAAATTCGTAATTTATTTATTTATTTATTTATTTATTAGGGAAACATACAGCATATCTTATATTACAACTTAATATAATAATCATATTTTAACACTTATGCCAGTTAAGTTTCCACTACTGTTTTAACAGGGAAGTGGACTAATTTTGATGTTACATAAAATATAACTATTTATGACAAAGTAAAATTTTAACGTAAATATGGTTATGGTTAATTACTAATAAGTATTTTTCACAAGATTATAAAATTTACTTAAACTATTTTTAAACAGATCAATGTGGTTGTATTTTCTATTATGACTATTACAAGATCTTAGAATAAAAGAATTTTTGAAATAATTAGTTTTATAAATGGGTATTGAAAAAGTATCCTGAGAGCGAGCGTTAAAACGAGGACACTTAAATAAAATCTCACTGAGCAGATATGGAGAATCAATTAAATTATTTAATATTTTGTAAAGAAACATTTGGTCTCTTTGTTCTCTACGTTCTTCAAGTGGCATAAAAACAGAGTCAGGAAAAGTAAATTTGTATCGCAACCTCCTGATAAATTTGTTTTGTATATTTTCAATTAAGTTGACATATTTTGCATATTGTGGATTCCAAACAGTTGACGCATACTCTAAATGTGATCTAACGAAAGCATTGTACAAAATTACAAAGGTATGAATATTTTTAAAGTCTGCCCCTTGCCGAAAGATAAATCCAAGCATTTTATACGACTTCATCACTATTTCCTCAATATGCTTATCGAATATAAGTTTGTTGTCTAGTTGTACCCCAAGGTCTCTCACCTCGGTTACCCTTTTTAATTTAGTATTAAATATGGAATAGTCAAAAATTATTTGTTCTTTTTTTCTCGAAAATGTAATTACACAGCACTTGTCAACATTAAGCTGCAAATTATTAGCAATGCAATATTGTCCTAATTTATTTAAATCCTCTTGTAAATAAAAACAGTCTTGATTATTTTTTATTATCTTAAAAATTTTAGTGTCATCAGCGTATAATAAAACTTGAGAATTTTTGAAACAATTAGTTACGTCATTAATAAAAATGTTAAAAAGTAAAGGGCCAAGGTGAGAACCTTGTGGTACACCCGATGTTACAGGAATAAAACTAGACGTATATCCTTTAATAGCAACGGCTTGAGATCTTTCGCGGAGATAAGATGTAAGCCAACGTAGAAGGTCACCATGTATACCGATGTTGTTAAGTTTTTGTAATAACAAATTGTGCGATATCTTATCAAATGCTTTCGAGTAATCAGTGTATACGACATCTACCTGGAAACCAACTTCCATAGCACTCAATACTGTATGCAAGAACTCACACAGATTGGACTCAGTGGATCGCTTATTAATAAAACCATGTTGGTTACAGGTAAGTAGAGGCCTTAATAATGGAAATATCGTATCATAGACAATCTTTTCAAAAAGTTTTGGAATAACTGACAATTTAGAAATACCGCGATAGTTTTTTATATCGTTTTTATTTCCAGACTTATAAATCGGCGTTATTAAAGATTTTTTCCAAATAGTTGGTAATAATCCGTTGTCCAATGATTTTTTGAAAAGCATTGTTAAAGGCACACATAACACTTTACTGCAGTTTTTTAAGAAAATGGGATGTATTCCATCTGGACCATAACCCTTGGATGTATCTATGTTCGATAAATATCGTTCTACTTTTTTGTCAACAATCTCGATAGAACTGATGATAGTCTGATTTGCGCTAGTAGAATAGTGATCCATTGTTTGATTTCCACTATTATCCTCAAAAACTGAATGAAAATAAGAATTAAACATATTTGCTATATCGTGTCCATTGTATCCAACTTGAGAGTTAAAATACATTACATTAGGTACAGATGTATGACCTTTTTTAGTCTTTATATAGGACCAAAACTGTTTTGAGCTAAAACGAATATTATTCTCTGCTCGTTCCAGAACTTCATTATAACACGTTCCTTCTAAGTTTTTTGATTGTAGACGTAATTCAGAGAACTTGTTATAATCGTTTTGTTGGCCATAAATTTTCCATTTTTTGTGGAATTTTAATTTTTTATTAATTAATTTTATCAAGGGTCGCGTAAACCAGCGTGGATATTTATTGATCTCATTTATACACTTAGACGGGACAAATGTCTCTATAATGTGATTTACGATAAGATAGAACGTATCAACTGCCTGACTAATATCTTTGTTTTTAAATTCGTGTTGCCAGTTAACTTTAGCTAATTCAAAATTAATTTTATCATAATCAGCGCTGTGAAAGCGACGTACAACACGAATAGCTGGATTTAAATTTCGCTCAATGGTATTCATATCAACTTTAATACAAAGGGAAGGATGATGTTCATCTTCAGGTTCTGATAAAGGGTCCACACGAGATATGTTACAATGCAACATGTAATGCGTTTTACCAGCGTAATAAAAAGGGAGAAATTAATTATTCGACGACGCCTTTTGTTTTTCAAAATAGCGATGATGTATTGTAAATACATATATAAAAATTTTGAAGAGGAACTCCTATTATTCGTAATTTTTCTCTGATAACAGTAAATGATACTATCTTGATCTTAAATTATTTTAAGATCCCAAAACCTATCTACGTATAACTATAGACAAACAATTTTATAGATACTAGCCCAAAGCCAATTATAATATTTGTAAATATATATCTATTAAATTCTCAGTACTCTCATCTGTCCGGGAGCCGGTTAAAGGTTGGGTGGACAACTGGAACGGTCCTAATGGCATCATAGCGGCGGTTGGCAAGGGCGTGTTCCGTACCATGCTTGGCACGGGTGGGCGTGTCGCAGACTTGGTGCCAGTCGATACCGTCATCAATTTGATGATTGTATGCGCTTGGCGGACTCATTTGAGACGGTGAGTGAAAAATTAGAGCATTTACGTACATTATGTATGAACTTTGGACAGTAGGTAGTAGGATAATGTAATAGTTTATCTTAGATCATCATTTCTCGGACACTATCGTTTAATAACTCACCTATTTATATTATATTGATAAAAAAAAAACTATTTAAATGCATTATGTTAAAATACTATTCTTATTCTTTTGTTTTGAGGACTGCAGGTGGTTTCCCATGGCGGACTTTTTAATTTCGAAGATAATTTCATTACTTCCATTAGAAACTTTAACCTTAAGCTCGGTTCGTTCCTTGTTTATTTTTCTTCTTCAATTTATAGTCAAATTCTACGAGCGGGTACGACAAATAGTCACGAGGTCACTATTCTGTCAGATTTTGTGCCTTTAACAGCTTTAGGCGGCTGATTTAAAAATTTAAATTATAATATTTTTTAAAGATCTCAAATTATTAACGTTGTCATGCATCTACATATACGAAGCAGCATGTTTCGTAATGAAATTCAAAAACAATTAATTTGAAAGTAATCAGAATATTGTATCATTTAATACGCGATATCCAAATAAGTTGTATATGTCATCGTGTAAAACAGCTCTCTGCTCAAAGAGTTGTGACCGTATGCTAGTGAAAATTTATAATAAGTTGCCTTCTGACATTAAGGATCTGCCTAATTTAAGATTTAAAAAAAAATACATGACTGGTTGGTTGACAGATGTTTTTACGCGGTAAAAGAATTCTTGCAATAAATATTTGACATTTATTTATTATGTAATGAAATTTCTTGTAATTAAACTAAAATAATTTTAATGTATAATTTAAGTTGAGTGAAGTTGAAAGCATTGAAGTGTGTGAAGAGTGACTAAACATCTATATTATGTTTAAAGCAAATAAATGGAAATGAAATTAAATGAAAGGTGACGGCAGATATTGACATAAAAATATAGATTAAACAAGATTTTATAAATGTATTATCGAATCTGTTTTAGAGGTGACGGTGTAGTTGTCTACAATTGCTGCACGGGTCAGCAGAATCCGATCACGTGGCAACGTTTCGTCAAAACCAGTTTCAAGTATATGAGAAAACATCCCTTTAGTGAGTATCCCTTGAGTGACTTTTCCTTGTCATCGTGTAGTGTTTTACTGAAGTTATTTATTTTAAAATTGGTAATGCAATGTCGTGTGACAATTCGAAGATCCGAAGATGAGTGTTTAAGCAATAAATGGTAATGACTAATGGTAGTCGTCTACTAACTAACTAAGTCGGGCGACACAAAATCAATGCTCCCTTTTTGGAACAATATATTTTGATTTATTTATTTATTTGGCACACATGACTGTATTTTTGTTGTTATTAGTCTTTATTTCTCTCTCTCTCTCTCTCTCTCTCTTTCTCTGTTCATACACCTATATACTATTCACGTAATAATCGTCACTGAGTTAGTTGACATAAACCTTTCTCACACGCAGCCTTGAAGCGAACTGTCTGTATTATCTTATGAAAGATATCGAGATGAAATAATAGAAAATTTTTAGCACTTTTTATAGTATTGACATATTCTTACAATAATTAATTACAGTCAGTAAAAGCAATAAATTATTATACAAAAATAAAACTAGATTAAAAAACATTGCGTGCACAGAAACGTAAGAAGTTAGACAGTAAAAAAACACTCCCAAAAAATTGTATATATTGGCCACTATATACGACCCGTTCTTCGCATTCTGCGTGTGCGTGTCCGATTTTATTGTAGTTGAAAAAAGTGCAACTTGAATAAAGTATTTTTAATTTTATATTAATCGATCTAGTGTTAATAATTTGAGCTGTCAATTGTCCTCATGTGTTTCCAGGTGAAATAACTTGGTATCCTGGTGGAAATATTACGAATAACCGCCTAAAGCACAGCACGCTGACGTTGTTGCAGCACAGAGCACCGGCCACTATCATCGACCTCATCGCGAACCTCACTGGAAACAAACCCATGTAAGGCCTCGATGATAAAACGATATACTAAAAAATAAAGAAGCGTTTAAAAATGCAATGAAAAGTATACGTGAGTCCCTGATAATAAGGGATCACCTTGGCTCATAGACATTGGAATTGCAATAAATATAAACCACACCTTCCACAATGCACAGACAACCACGAATCTATTATAGATTTCTTTAGCCTTTGCCTGGCTTACTCACACTTTAAACCGAAACAGCAATATAATTGATGTTGGGTGTTGAAATAATTTCATTGAAATGGGTGGTCCTATGGCCGGTCCTACACAGACGGATTGTGCTGTACTTGCATGAAAAGTCACATTAACACGATGTTCAGCTCCAAATGATAAAGAACCGTTAAATTCTTTTCATATCATAGCTAGGTATTGTTAAATACTGTCATCGGGAAAATCAACGATAAAAAAAAGAAAAAAAAATTACGATAATTATTTAATTCAAAATTTAGGCGTGCCAGTTTTGTTTCCTAAGTTTTGAGTTATGATAAAATTCGAATATTATTCGATTTGTTAATTTCAGGATGGTTCGTGTTCAGAACAAATTGGAGAAAGCTTCAGCATGCTTGGAATACTTCACAACTCGTCAATGGGCTTTTGCCGACGACAACGTACAGGCCCTCAGTACCGCCCTCTCGCCCGAGGACCGGAACACTTTCGACTTTGATGTCACTAACATAGACTGGGATGCCTATATCGAATCCTATGTGTTAGGTATACGGAGGTTCCTCTTCAAGGAAAGTCCGGACACTCTGCCTAAGTCAAGAAAATTACTACGTAGGTGAGTTGAACAAAAACACTTTGAATACTCACATCATTTTAATTGAGGCGCTTGATATAAGCATGTCCTAAAACGCCACTATCCTACACGCGAAGTAAGTCGAAGTTAAGCGCGCCGAGAGGCGAGGTTCACTGCGATTCAATGCGTTTTGATCGCTGTTGATTTTTGCGTCCGAATCAAAGAACCGGCAGTGTCAAGCAGCTCCAACAATAAATTCCTCGCGAGGTTGCATGAAGTGTGTAGTCGTACTTCGGACTTTGACCAATTGACTATTACTTAGTCTAGATAACTTTGCGAGTAGTTTAATGGGCGTTTTGGGTTATGGGCTATCAACCTTCTAAAATGTTCTGTCTCTTGTATTTATAAGTATATTCACTCATATTGCACAGCACAGTATCCGAATGAAACACAGCAATATGAAGTATTAATGTTTAGCGTTAGAATAACAGATGTGTGAGTAGTGACTTCTCAATCGGTCTTACTGTCTACTATCAGTAGTATATTTTATATATTGTGGTAATATGATGTTAGTTTTTGACTTCTTGGCAAACGCATTATTTTCTGGAAAAATTATCTTGTAAAGTTTCAAATTAAGCATTTGAAGTACTTAAATCCAATTATCTATTCAAGGGACAATACATGAAGATTGCGCCTGAACTTCTAGGTTATCTTCTAGGAAGTCGAGATGGCCCAGTGGTAAGAACGCGTGAATCTTAACCGATGAACGTGGGTTCAAACCCGGGCAAGCACCTCTGAATTTTCATGTGCTTATTTTCTTTTATAATTCATCTCGTGCTTTTCGGTGAAGGAAAACATCGTGAGAAAAATGTATGCAGGAATGTGTCTAATTTCATCGAAATTCTGCCAAATGTGTATTCCACCAACCCGCATTGGAGCAGCGTGTTGGAATAAGCTCCAAACCTTCTCCTCAAAAAGGGAGAATAGGCCTTAGCCCAACAGTGGGACATTTACAGGCTGTTACTGTTACTGTTCTAGTTATGTGAATGTTTAAAGTTTTGCAAATTATTTATTAGCTTTATAAGACATAATATATTCCAAAAAATTCACAAATAATTTCTTAATTTTCAGGTTACACATAGTGCACATTCTTACTCAAGTGGCTGTCGTATTCTTCCTATGGAGATTCCTTTTCAGCCGTTCTAATGCACTGCGGAACTTATGGCGTCGAATTGTCGACCTTTTAACGCGAGCCGCGAGACTTTTAGCCATCGCCTGATGTCCCGCTTCCATATTATATAATAAACTTCGTTGACATCGCCACTTACAGCTTATGAACGCTTTAAACAATAAAAAGAACCCTTTCGACGTTTTATTTTCATGTTGACATTAATATATCGACAAGATGGCGGTCGTAAACAGTCAAACACCGATAGTTTTTAAAGCTTCACGAGCGGCTTTCGGCTTAAACGTCAACATGACGTTGCCACGACATATGTCAACGCACGTTCCACATGTCAAATTGAAACGTCAACTGTCATTTTGACAGTTCAGGTCGCGTTCAAATTATCGAGCGCTAGACGTTAGATTTTTAAAATGTTAAGGTGTTATTCTGGATTTTTTTTTGTACCGTTACAGCTCAATGATAAATCAAATATAAAATGATAAAGTTCAAAACTTTATGCATAGTAATAATTATTGTAATAGATATGCAATAATTTCCGTTATATTAATGATTGTAAATTGAGCCATAGATAATATGACTGCCTTATTTGTAAGTGCTGATATTTGTCACTTGAACGGTGTCACAACGACTTAATAACTTAAATCGGTTCTACGCGTTTAATTATAGTTTATAGAAAAAGAGAGAAAAAACTCCACCTTAAGCCGTAATATAAGTGCAACCAATTATTGTTGGTAATTCTTCTTTCGACTATTGTAACGTTTGTAGCATATTTATTTGTTAACTAGCAACATTACAACACATAGCTTTACCGGTAGCGAAATAAGATAAAAATTGTGAAGGATTCATTTTCCTCTTATATAAAAAAAAAATTCAAGACTTTTTTTTTTAATTAAACGGACGAGAATTGGAAATATTATTGATAGACATTGTTTTTGAAAAAAAGGTTGTAAGATTATTTCTAGCTACCGGTCGGTCTGCCAAAGATGTCGTTTTAATTTACATAATTGAAAAATAACGCTTGTTCAATGTTTATACATATTTTGTATAAATATAAATATTTATACTTATTATTTCAATTTAACGCGGAAAAAATCTAGGAAAATTTTCAATTTTTGCTAGGCTAATCTTTAAATAAAAAAAAACAACTTATTTACAAAGAAAATGTGAGTGAAATTTTTGCAGTCTTTTTTTTCTAATTATTAGAAACTAACGCTCAAAATTTAGTGAGTAAAGCAAAAAGTTATCGATTATTTAAAAAAAATATTGTTTGTTAAATTTAAATTTGTGAATTAGTAATACAAAAAAATGCATTTTCTAAAAAATAAGTGAATATAATTGTTTTGTCAAGCAAGTTTGTATGTAACTTTGAAAGGGTTTGGCAAAATATTGTTAATTTATGTTTTGTATTTGTTATAATAAATTATTCCAATCTAGCCATAATCAAAGTTATAACGTAATTATTCTCTATAAATTTAAACTAAAGGAAATACAATTGAATCAACAATTATAAGGTGACAAGTCTTTAATATAAAAGATGTCAGAAATAATGTTTTACAAAAAAAAATCGTTAGTGACTTAATTTATGACTTAAATTCTCTAGACACGTTTAAGTATAGACATTAGAAACTCACAAATTGGTATCACTGTCTAGAAAGAGGACGACTGTGCTGCCAATGTCTATCTCCTTTATATAGTCTGTAATTGCTAAGGTTTTACAATTACAAGACGCATGATTTCACCGTCTTTCTCGCACTCTTACTCCTTCATGCTTCGCAGTTTGATAAGGAACGCTCACCGTCCATTCTATGTGTATGTATTTAATAAATTAAAGAGACAGTTTGTTCTTTACGAAATAATTGAGATTTATTTCGTACTAAGAAATGAAATATGGAAATCAGTTTGACAACAATGTATTTATAATTTGACATCTCATTTTAAAAACAGATTATAAATATTTGTTTTGTTTTTTGTAACAACACCGTGTCTAGAGATAAAATGTCAATGTAGTTCCCTTTTTTTTTCTAGTTAGAATTTCGTGATGAAGTAAAGAAAAGTGAAATGTGACAAAAAAGATTATAATGTGACAGATAAAAATGGCGTTGTCGGCCATCTTGTTTGGTCATTTCGTTCCATGTCTGACGCTTCCTTAATAATAGGTATATTGTAAGGTATTTATTTAAAATATTTAAATGTGATTAATTTACAATTTTATTCATTTTAATGTAATGCTAGTTATTATTCGTAATATACCGAAATGTGAACGTTTTGAAATACAAATTTAGTATAGTGTGAACTTTGTCCTGTAGCTCTTTTTAAGCAGATTATAAAAAAAAAGAAAATTTAATTAATAATTGTGTTTGTAAATCTATTCGAAAATATATATAAACAGATATAATTTTACACAAATTTAACGCGACCGGCCGTGACTATCCATTGATATAAATCTCGGAAAACGGCCTATTCTATTGTGAAAATACTATCAAAATCTTTTCAGTGTTTAAAGAGCTAATTTAAACGACCAGACTTTATTCTGTGTTCTGATTTTATACTCTGTAATTGCTATTAAATAAAATATTCCGGATTAGGTCTTCCTTTTAATGGACTTTTCATATTAAAATATAATGAGACGTTTTTGTGTTGTACTGTAGCCTATTTTTTCTATAATTATTAAATACAAACTCGCTCGCTCATTGGTTAGTCAAATGGAATGCTATAAGCCGACTTTCACAATAGGCGTTCACTTTATTCAATATTACGGTTCATTAAAAAATGTTCAAATCTTAAAAATGTGGTAAGTAACATTTTAAAATAGGAATGGTATTACGCAATGATTGTGAACGCCGGCTTATCGGCCGTTATTGGTTGTTATTTGTAACCAATAGCAAACGAGCTCGAGACGTGCTATCTTAACCTTACGGAAATAGACTATTGTAATGTTTTAAACGATAAAACTTCCATAATATTATGATTATACGATTTGTTTAAAAAAAAAACCTACAGGATGTTCGGTATATACGTACTGTTAAGTAATGCCTAAGTTTTTGTTAAATGTTAGCATTTTACTTAATCTAAGCCTAATGCTTTCGCTTTCGATTCATCAGAATGTGTCGCGAAACGTTGGAATCGATTCAATCAATATCGGATTATTTGCAACTCGTACTCAAATTTAGCTGCCATTAATTTTAGCTATAAAATATTCGGCATTGAATATCGGTTCCGATTACTTCCAGTGTTAAATATTATTTAAGTTAACTTAGACGTTGTTATACGTGTTTATTGAGACGAATAATTGTATGTCTCTCGATTATCGTATCGATTCGCTATATCGATTACGTATCGTGCTTCGGCAGCGTAGTACAACGGATTAGGGTATAATAATAAATTCCTAAAAACGTGTTTCATTATTGTTTATTTGTTTCATTTGTCGCTTGTAAGTAATATTATATGTAAATTTTGAACAAACTTTTGTCATGTCAGTTTAATTTTAGCGTGTAAAATTAATTTATGCATATGTATATTCAATTGTTTTATTTTTCATTTTATTTGAGTAAATGCGACATATTATTGTGTATATAGAATTTAGTTACCAAAATTTACGAGCCATATACATGAAAGCGAATTTTCTTCGTATTATTCGCTATATGGTGTAGATTTTCGGAGTTTTGTGTGAAATTAGACGGTTTTCGAACGGGCTATCAATCGTTTGACGCCATTCTATTTGTAGTTCGTTTTTTAATATATTAAAAATCGAGATATAATAATACGAATCGATGCTTGATAACGTGTATCATAATTAATATTCTCTGTAAAAAGAATCTATATCTATCACATTAAAATATAAAATGGCGTTTCCCGCCAAAATTATACGAAATGGCGTCATGACAGTTCGTTTGGAAACCGTGAGAGGGAATGCTTTAAATTGAATTTGTTTCGCTTAGACGCCAGCGGTTTATGGTAATGATATTAAAATCCGTAAAATCTTGGTGAAATGTTATTAACTAGTGCTGGGTAATAAATGCTCAACGATCGATCGTCCCCATTCCGGCTTAATTAGGCTTCCTTTCTTTTACGAAACAACAGACTAATTTCGCTAAATTATATTTTAGTATTAAATTAAGGAATTAACGGCATTCTAATATTCGTCACAAATAGCTTTTTTAAATTGACATAGTAACAGAGTGAGATGAAATTTTGTATTTCACCTAGTTAGAGCGGGATGGGGATAGTCCGCAGGTAGCCAACGTGTCTCGGTGATAGGATGGTATATACATGGGGGGTTAATTTATTATTCCATATATATTAAAATAAAAGAATGTAAAGTTAAATATGTTTTATTTTGGTATCCCTGACTGTGTAAGTGAAGCAAAGTTAGATTTAATTAAAATGTGTATATGATGTTGCCAGTTTTTAAATATCAAAAGAAAATACTAATCTTACTAATATAATTATATACATGTGAAAGTTTGCGCGCTCTAACGACTGAAGTATCAGTTATTTAAAATTTCGGCTAGAGGCACTAATTACAATAATATTAAATATAAATATAAAAGTAAAGAAACAATTTAAAAAAAAATGTAATCTCTAAAAAATAAATATAAATAGGCAGTCGTATTGCTAAAAATACTATCAACTATATAAGAGATAGTAAAAAAATGGATATTAATAACGTTATTAAAAATAACCATAATGGCTTCCGAACCATATTAATTTGGAATTTTTTGTCATAATTAGAAACTTTACCAGCTACGAGTCATCTAACGCCTGCATGTGACTAAGAGTGATGTGCAGTACGGTTGGGAGGGGAATTTGGGGTAAAGACTTTCGCCAAGGGGACGACCGCTTTTAAAGCTGCAGATTATGAGAAGCTGGCTGTAAATCCCTGGTTAACTTAATAAAGCTTACTGAAGTTTTTTTGAATTGCCAATTGATCCTCCGGCTGATCTCCCTGGTTGTATCATGATCCCATCGGATCGTGATACAACCCTTTTGTGGGATTGTGTGGATTGTGAGCAGACCCTGACTTAGAGATCCAGGGATCAAGGATCCAAGGCTATGTGTGTGACGGAATAGTATTTGCGTGTGCGCAAACACTTGTACACTATCAAGTGCAGTTCGATAGACTCTTTGAGAATGGTCATCCTGGCCGAAATCAGTCAGGACATCGTCATTATATATAATAAATAAAATACATAATAATTAGTTTAAATTATTTATTTATAACTTCATATAACAAATGTGCGTTTGTGCTATAAAATATTATAAAGTTAAAAGCGTTTTAAAATCTTTCATGATCAATAATTAACCATTTTCTTCTAAGAACATGTTAACCATATATACCCCCAGATTTCGCTCCAAAAAAGTGTTGTGTGTTGATAGAATATATGATAGACAATCAGGATTGAATCTAAAAACTTCATCGTTAAGACCCTAATATCCCAAGATCAATAGCTTTTTTAGTGTCATATTTATTCTGTGATAACTCCCCCCATTGCCACTTCTTCTCTTTTGGGCTGTTCCTCTTCGTACTTGGGCTCGTCATACCTGCAAGATATTTAAGAAATGTGATTTTTTATATCAGGTATTCAGGTGGCCTAATGTTTCACCACATGATAGATTAACATTGATTTTACTATTCATGGGATATAAGATGTTATGTATCTTGTGTCGTAGGGTAAGGGATGTAAGCATGTGAAACATTGCCACCAAAACTTTTATTTTTATTCACGACAAATCCTTGCAAAAGACCCGGAATCCTAGGGGAAGATGGACTTATACCAATTAACAATAAACGGCACTAAAATTTTTCAAGCATATGGCGCTAAAAGTTTTAACTTACCTTAATATTTCCAGGGACGTGGATCTGGCATTGTTTTACAACATTGTTTTACAACAAGATACATTTGATTGATCCCGAAAATTAATGTTTTCCCCAAATAGATGGAGAGAAGAGCAAGTGAATGATATGATGACGACGAACGGTTAAAAGATGTAAATAAAAAAGGCATAATACTAAGCTAATGTCTACGAATTATAGACATTTTTCGTATGGTCATTTGAATCAATTATATATTTCATTATAACGACCATATATCACATACAGATGTACAGATTGGTAATATGATGAAAATAATACCAATGAATCAATCTTTGAAGTAGGCTCCTAAGAGTTATTTTGCATCATCATTTTACAAGATTAGACAACTACTACCGGTTCAAAATGTAAATTCTATTTATAAGAACCGGTAAGAAACTTAGTAAATAATATTTTTAATGGAATATACTAGGATGTTCCATTAACAAAAAGAGTAACAGACAGTCGAGACCTTGAATAACATATGCGAACATTGTGGGTTCGTGAAAAAATGGCGTCTCGGCAGTTTTAAATTGTCTTTGGAAGTCAAATTAAAGTGGAATAGTCTCGCATTATAAATAAAGAAATATATAACAAGAACAGTGCAAAATAAGAGCTCTTAGCAAATTGCATGGAATATGTAAATCTCAGGTTTGTACGCCCTTTTCAATTGGAATAGGCAGACGTAATTATTTATAAAAAAAATAGACTCACTTTTCCAAAGGTGGACATAGAAAATGTCGAATATTCCTTGGCATAATAACGTCAGCTTGTAACTTGCATATGTCTAAAGCGTATTCTTCGAATTCTTGTATTAAATCTTCTTCGACCGGAGGCCCGATGCCTGGTACCGCGTATACTACGGTTATCTGTAATTAAAATTATGATTATGGCACAAGCACAATCAGAGTTGTGTTTGTGTTGTAAGTGGCGGCATGCACATTTTGCTCATCATCATTAAGAATGGCCTTTACAATTCTCAGTACCTGTTTCCCTAGTTTTTGTAAATCACCAATATAATTAAAATCGCACAAAAAAATATTTATATAACGAATATACGTATACATACTTTTACAGGTTTTTTTCAAACATATCAAAACATTTTTATATGTAATGTAAAAAAAAACAATCCACATTTTAAGTGTACTAGTAGTGTAGGTGTAAGATAAGTCTTACTTCCGGTATCGACTGTTCCTCTTCCTCGACATCTTCCAACTCTGGTATGATCACATCCATATTTTCATCAAGATAATTGTCCAGTATTTCCCTGACCATGACCACTTCCTCGGGCTTAGCCTGAAACAAAATTAAAAACAAACTAAATTGATCTCTTGGCTTGACTTTGATCAAAGGGACTTATTATAATTTAGAAGTTTTTTAGTTATTTACTAATAATTTAGTTATTATTATTATATTTCACAATATATAATAATAATAAATTAAATTCTTATTTATATTAGGTGAAGCAGAGGGCGTCCACTATGTTTCACCATCCCACCCGATATTGAACTTGACTTCCGGTGCAAATGTACGTCAAGATTTTTTTTTTTTATAGAATAGGAAGGCGGACGAGCATATGGGCCACCTGATGGTAAGTGGTCACCAACGCTCTTAGACATTAGCATTGTAAGAAATGTCAACCATCGCTTACATATCCAATGCGCCACCAACCTTGGGAACTAAGATTTTATGTCCCTTGTGCCTGTAATTACACTGGCTCACTCACCCTTCAAACCGGAACACAACAATATCAAGTATTGCTGTTTTGCGGTAGAATATCTGATGAGTGGGTGGTACCTACCCAGACGAGCTTGCACAAAGCCCTACCACCAGATTGCATATATCGATACATCTTATTAAAAAAACATAAAACCTTACCTTCTTTCTCTTTAAAGCCGGATCAGGCAATATTGCAATTTGATCATTTATATAATCCATAATATCCTTTTCAATATGAGCCACTACAAACTCGCCGCTCGTCGTCGACATCTGCCTGCCAGCTATCATACCTGGAAGGGGTTCCAGATTTATTTCTAATTCATCGAAAAAATATATTTCAAATGGGAAATATGATTCTTCTAGTATTATCGAACTATAACCTATCGAAGTATAATAATAATAACAATTTCAGTGGTTGCTTTGCAGTTGCTTTCCAGTAATCATATTGACATAACTGAAATAAATACGTAGAATTCAATTTTTTTTAACACTAGCGATGTTTTTATAAACAGACCTTTTGGAAGAATTCCAGATATGAAAAGTACAAGAAATAAAAGAAAACTAGACGTCCATGTCCTCAAATTTAAGAGAGACTATATCCTAAGTAAAACACGCAATATATGTTAAATTAAGACCTAAACCCATGACAGCTAAAACCTTAAACTGTAGTCGAATGAATTCGAGAAATAATAAGTTCCTTCACACAGTTAAATATATTATTTATAAAAATAAAGGGCACCAAAGACTATTCTGAGGTTGACGTTACACGTGACCAAAATACTAATCTAAACGGAGATGAAGACGGTGATAAAGAAATTAAAAATTAAAATCTAACCAAGATCGTAATTAGCCGATTTGAATCTATCCACAATATCGGCTATTTCATCAAATGTCCGCTCCAAATCTTCACGTCGTCTTGCACGTTCTTCAAAACACTGACATTATAAATTAGATTAAAATAAGAATTGAAAATGAATAGACTCAATATGGATATGATACGCCAAGTTGGGAGAGGCCTATGTTCAGCAGTGGACAACGATTGGCTGTTGATTGATTGATTGACGCCAAGCTACTTTTCTAAACGCATATTCTGTCGACTATCTGTGATACTACAGTACTGTTGTCGACATATTATTTACAAAAAATGATCAACAAACTGTTAACTTAATATCATAACAAAATTAAGAGGTACAAAGAGATAGTTATCCAACGCCCGTTCGATTCTGACCCCTTGGGGTATTGTCGTCCCCACTCGTAGCAATAGCTTTACTTTAAATTGGAGGGGTATATAGAAATATGAGTAATTCTTTAAAAACGGGTATAGATTGAATTTATTTTTTTAATTAATCTTATAAACAGGTAAAAACTTATTCTGCTTTTAAGGGCTATACTGAACCAAAATGCAATATCATTCTCTTTATATCGATATATATGAAATGTATTATACATTGAATTGATTATAATTATCAACCGTAACTACAAAAACAAATAATATTTTACTTCATCAACAAACTCTTTTATTTTCGCTTTTTCATCGATCTCTTTACTTTCTTCTTTAAATTCTTCAGGACCTAATATATCCGTTCCTTCAATTATTTCATCCCCTATTATTATATGCTTCGGTTCGCCTATAATTGTAATTTTTTATGTAATTAACAATTATTTTTGTTAATCTCATGATTTTGCTCCAAATTTAACAGTTTCTTAATTGAAGATATAAATGAAAGGCGTTATGAAACAGAGAGATGATTATTAGTTTTTTGTTTTTGAATTGAATACCTAGTCTAATAATAATGTCCTCCAGACCGATTTCGGCCACGGCGGCCAATCTCAAGCGAGATTAACCAACTACGCAGGAGATATTATAGGGCACAAGTGTGTGTTAGCACAGGTGCACTCTCTATTCCCTAACTCTCATAATCCGATGGGATGGTAATTCTACACGACCGGAAAGAGTTCAGGCGCAGGACCAACGGCTTTACGTGCTTTCTAAGGCACGGGAGTATACACACTTCCTCTCCGAGCAGACTCCGGGCTCCTGCTGAGACTTTTCTGACAGAAAAACCCAATATTTTTTTATTGGCCCGACCTGGGAATTGAACCCAGGACCTCCGGGTCTGCGGCCTTACATCAAGCCACTAGACCAACGACGCAGGCAGTCAGTCAATACCTAGTCTATTCAACCATTAACTTGATCTCCTAGTTTTAAAACGTGTGAGCTGAAAGTATTTATATACAAGAGTATTTAGTTACTTAATGTATTCATTGATGTAACAAATTCAAGAATTTATAAAGGCAATAAAATACCTTCATTCACTTACATCTTCAATTATATTTGCTGTTAATCTATATTATATTATGTTTTAATTATTTCCTAATAAACATAATAAATAAATAAATATCCTGGGACATTATTCACACACGGCCATTTTATCCCAAACTAAGCAGAGCTTGTATTATGGAAACCACAACTGATATATTACATATACTTTTTTTTGTTGTAAATACAGTTATATAGATAATTACACCCAGACTCAGGACAAACAGACATGTTCATGCACACAAATGTCTATCCCGGTTGGGAATGGAACCCACAACCTTCGGCGTGTAAGGCAAGTATCTACCAACCACGACCACCGGCCCATCAAATAATAGCTATTCCATAATACACTATGTACTATGTTACAAATAATAATATAACATTATAACCATATATCTCCAATGGTATTTCTGTATCGTTTTCATCCGTGACAATAATAACAATTCCCTCTCTCTTCTTCTCAACTTTCTCCTCTTTAGATGTGGGTGTATCTAAATTTAATGAAATAATATTATTAACAAGAATAATAACTAAACAAAAAATGGCATGAGCTCAAATGTACTCACGAGAATTCATGTGTAAACATGTGAGCTATGTACTGATCTCACGCACACATTAACGCACTTACAATATCAAACCTTACGTTGACATCATCTGACGCTCAGTCTCAGTTAGCCCCTACCGCGTACCGAGCGTTAAGGGGGACAATTTTACTAACAAATTGACACTATCGCAATCGAATCGAAGCGTGATCGTTGCCGTTTTTTTCCGTTTTCCTATTCTTTAATTTAATTATCGACTATTGCCATAAAAGTTAACAATTACGTTTGATTTTGACATAACGGTATACGTTAACATATTATCGGTTCGGTTCCGATTCGAATAAATACAGATGATTCAAAGTTCGATCGGAATTGAATCGGGAACGTATCGTAATCGTTATAAATTAGTAGAATTCGACCCAAGATGTTTACAAAACAATATTTTTATTACATTAGTCATATAGGCAAGCTTATGTAAATGATAAAGTGATACTGGTATTCATTTCATCATATTGGACTTATTTGATTTCGATGTATAAAACTGAATCGATTGTTTGTTTGCACGACCTAAACTCCGGAACTACACGATGGTTTTACAAAAAAGCTATTTTCTTTAGTAAGCCTATTTATTGAAAAATTTAAGACTATATCAATTAAAAAATATGCAAAGTTTCATCAATGAAAATGAATGTATATTATTTCTAATAAACCAAACTGACAATGAAATAGGTATTTATATTATCACCACTATAAATGAAGTCATTGTTATCTATCAATTCACTATATACTGTATATTTTACTGGTGATAGAGCTTTGTGAAAAATCGTCTGGGTAGCTACCCACTCATCGGATACTCTACAGCAAAAAAGCAGTACTTGGTATTGTTGTGTTCCGGTTTGAAGGGTGAGTGAACCATTGTAATTACGGGCACAAGGGACATAACATCTTAGTTTCCAAGGTTGGTGGTGCATTGGTGATGTAAGTGATGGTTAACATTTCTTACAATGCCAATGTCTATGTTGGTGACCACTTACCACCAGGTGGCTCATATGCTCGTCCGTCTTCCCATTCTACACACTTCTCTAATTAATCGAAAATATTGAGCTGAAACCATAGACAATTTACTACTCTTCATTGATTAGACATATTCCTAAAATTCTCCTTTTTTGCACTTACTGTCTGATGCATCCTCTGCGTTGATCCGAGCACTGCTCATTTCACGTAGTTTTTTCTGTAATAAAATAAAATAAATAAAATATTTGAAGATAGTAGCACCGACTTAATTCTTGAAATAGTTTAATTTGAGAACCTTATCCGAACTATGAGTACCTCAACGATACCACAGCTGGGAGGAAATCTACTAAAAAAAGTCACTAGTACGGTTCGGTACAGATCCGAATATACTATCTAGAATAGTGGATGGATTGGAGATGAATCGGGAACGTATGGTAATAAAAGATTAGTAGAATTTGCTCTGATAATAAATCTCAATATATATAAATGGATGTTGGTATATCTTGATGTTTACATAAATTACTGGTGGTAGGGCTTTGTGCAAGCTCGTCTGGGTAGGTACCACCCACTCATCAGATATTCTACCGCAAAACAGCAATACTTGATATTGTTGTGTTCCGGTTTGAAGGGTGAGTGAGCCAGTGTAATTACAGGCACAAGGGACATAAAATCTTAGTTCCCAAGGTTGGTGGCGCATTGGCTACAAGCGATGGTTGACATTTCTTACAATGGCAATGTCTAAGGGCGTTTGGTGACCAATTACCATCAGGTGGCCCATATGCTCGTCCACATTCCTATTCTATATAAAAAAAAAATACTTATAATATATCATATACATATATTTTAGTGTAAGCTGTTATTATTTTATTTAATTAGTTACGATCTTATGTTCTATTTTTATTTTTGTTCTTTATTTAAATATCTCTTAATTTTGTTTTTTTTTTTTCTAATTTTGTTCTCTTTTTGTAATTGTGTTTGGGAATGGTGTGTTCTCCTGTAATTGGTTGTGCATAGTTAGTTTTAAGTTAATGTAAAAAGTGTTTTGAATGTCTGTTATGTACAACTGTTGGAGATCTAAATAAAAAAAATATTCTCTTTATTTCAACTCGCCGCTACATCATCCAATCGTCAGGAAATATATAAAGATAGATAATTAATATGATAAAATATAATGTCTGCAGGTTTTGCAAGCGTGTATAATCCAACATCCACAACTGAATTTTAAATCGTTTATGCGACTAATATTTTTTCTGCTCTTATTATCTAGGGATGAACTTACGTGTTAAACTCAACGCTAGGACCAAGGCGTATATAATTTAGAATAACCTAATATTTATTTAAGTTGATTATAAATTTTGTTTCAATGTTATTTAATTTCGTGACATTATTTTTTTACAACTACCAACATTAAAAATGATTAGACTGGTATAAATAGCGATGTATTTACAATGAACGATTATAATTATTGTTGAACTTGAGCAGGGTGGTTACTCTGCCTGTTTAAATAAATATTGTTTATAACCACCCAACACTTCTTTCGCTATCCTGGCCCACCTCCTGTTTCATCCGTCTTTTCGTTTTACTAAAACGAAAAGTTACTATATATTACTAATAAAAATTAGTTAATAAATCAAATAAACTTTTAATCTTTTACAGAGTGGATTTTCCATTTCATAATTTATATTTGAATAAATCAATATAAAAGGCAACATGTAGTATAACTCAGTAAAAAAAGTAAAGTTACAGCCTGTGAATGTCCCACTACTGGGCTAAGGCCTCCTCTCCCTTTTTGAGGAGAAGTTTTGGGGCTTATTCCATCACGCTGCTCCAATGCGCGTTGTTGGAATATACATGTGGCAGAATTTCAATGAAATTAGACACATGCAAGTTTCCTCACGATGTTTTCCTTCATCATCAAACACGAGATTAACTATAATCACAAATTAAGTATATGACAATTCAGTGGTGCTTGACCGGGCTTAAACATACGATCGTCGGTTAAGATTCACGCGTTCTTACCACTAGGCCATCCCCTCAGTACATAATTAAATTTCTGAAAAGTTCTCCATAAATTTCTTCGTAACAATAAACGTTACCTAACATGCCTGGTAATGATTTTGTTAGTTACTATATATAAATAAGTTTAATAAATATATAAGACCTATTTATAGAACTACAAGCAAAAGCTACGTGTTATCATTTCAAAATTATATAAATAAGTTCAAGAATGTTCGTCATAAATCTCCCTAACAGAGACGTCTCCAGACATTTACTTTATTACTATATAATCTTTCTATGATAAAACTAATGTATCGCTAAATGTTAGTAAGTGGTGCTCTGTACAAGCCTATTTGTGGAGGTACCACCCACTCATCAGATATTCTATCATTAAACAGCCATACTTAGTATTGTTGCGTTCCAGTTTGAAGGGTGAGTGAGCTAGTAACTACAGGCACAAGGGACATAACATCGTAATCCCCAAGGTTGGCGGCGCATTAGCGAAATATGGAATGATTAATAATTCTTACATCGCCAATGTCGTTGACCTGTTTTATTACATATATATATATATATATATATATATGTGTGTGTGTTTAAATATTAATAAAAATCAAAGTGTTTGTTAATTGTACTAACTTCAACCGTTTCGCTTGGTACAGCCCTTCCTGAAATATTTTCAAGAATATTTAAAATTGTAGTTTTGGAAACATGTTGATTGAGATACAGACACCCCCAACGGACGAACTCGTGGACGGAAACAAAATCATCTAAATTATCGAATTGTTAATTTGGACATTATCGTAATTTATTTTACAATCACGATAATGTCTTATAGAATATAATTTTAATTTATTTTCTTTAGTTTATGCCAACTAAGCGGTCAATTAATTGTAGTCTTGCTTATATTATTTTATGTTATGTTCTAAAGAACTAGCTGGTCGGCGCAACTGATCATTAGTCGATTCCGGAGACAGAAGTAAAAATAAATAAGCAACCATGAACTTAAATTGACACGACACCATTAGTTTTATAGCAAAATTAAAGTGGATAAGTATTTAAGTGGAATGGTGTTATATTATAAATCAAGATATATTAATCAAGAAATGTTTATGGTATATAATATAGCAGAGCTATTAGCAAAACCGCTTGGAATACGTAAATCTATGATTTATTTTATTTCTACTTCTACCATTGGAATATAGTATATGGATGTATTGTAATATAGAATGTGTTTGTTCACATCAGGGTCACAAGGTTTCGAGACATACATGTATATGAAAACATAATTAAAAATTGACAGCTGTCAATAACCTCTTCTCTCTCTCAAGTAGTTCTCCATCTCTATCTGTCTCGCTCTCTCGACGGAGGGTGAACGTTTGATTTTCCCAATGAGTGGCATGTTCAATTTACCGCTCAGCCTCGCTGATTGGGGCACGTGGTCGTTTATAAGATTCAACTTCTGAAGATTCTTACAATCTTGCCAATAGTCTTCTAATGACTAAGAAATTAATTATAATTGGAAAAACTTTTTGTTTATTTATTCTATTAATATTAAAGACGCGAAAGTTTGCGAGGATCGGTGGATGGATCTTCGTTAGTCTTTCTAGCAAAAAATACTAAATAGATTTGTTTAAATTTGGAATAGAGATTGCTCATACCAGGGTATATTATATACATTCTGTATATTTGTATTTATCACACTATCAGGCACTCTTTCCGCTCATGTCGTATTTGCCGTCCCATCGGATTATGTGAATGAGGGAATAGACAGTGCACCTGTATTTGCGAACACACTTGTGCACTGTAATATGTTCTGAGCAGTTGGCTTATCTCCCTTGAGATAAGCCGCTTTGATCGAAAGTGGTCACGACGTCATCATCATCAATTTTTTGGCAATTAACTTCACTCCACAAAAATTCCTCAAACAATTTGTTATTTATATTATCTATTATTATTAATACATTATATTAAAAAAATGGTAACTGATTTTCATGACAATACTTACAGCACTATCTGACTGCTCTTCAGCCTGCTGTGGCTGCTCCTCTTCTTCAACGGGAGTTTCAGGTTTCGGTGCTTCACCTAAAATGGTGTTTAAAAAAATAATCAAGAGTTTTAGGTTACGAACTATAAACGAGCCGAGGTGGCCCAGATGTTGGAATAGATTGCAGCGCGGAATTTTCAATGATGGTACAAATAATATTATATTATTTTCCTTCTCACTTGTCACGTTAGTAAAATATGTGTGTGTAATTTAAAATCCGGAGTATCGTATCTTCAGGTATAAGTTTTATCTATATTGGTTTAGTGAGTTTATTCAATAAGGAATTATAAAAAAAATCCTCCTTATTTATCAGTCTATAAAGATAAGGTACCTTCCCGGTATCCATTGAAATACTTCACGTCCTTGGAAGCGTCCATGTGTGCCAGGAATTTGTACATAACCAGGAAATCCTGAACTGGTATAGCCGCTGATCCACCATCAGGTTCCTTGGTCAGAGACTCGCAGAGCAGGATCATGGTATGTGTGAGTGTCTAGTTAAAGGTTACACAAGATACAATGGATACTTTGACCAATTGATAAATGCTTTACATTAAAAAAAACACAAAACAAATAATTTTTTGATACTATTTTTTGCTAGTTAAAACCAGTCTATGTATTATAAATAACAAAAACTGGATACCAAGTTTCTTGGTAGATATTCATGACAGAATCTACATTCCAAACCAGGGGATCAATTCTACAACAAAATTGTCACTTTATCGCAAACGAATCGAAGCGTTATCAATGCCGTTTGTTCGTTTTTCTATTATTTAATCTTATTATCGACTATGGAAATAAAAGTTAACAATTAATTTTGGTTTTGATGTAACGGTATATGGTGACATTATATCGATTTGGTTTCGATCCGAATATATATGGAATACAAGGCATGCCTTTTAAGTTCCGCTTCCATATTTCCCGGCAAGATTGAATTTGGAACTGTTCTATATTCGAATGTGTTTAAATTTTGAATCTCAAAACAGTTGAAAGTATTCGGATTAATGCTAATGTTTAGTCACAGCGTCGATTGGAATCTGTTAGGTTACGTACGAAAATGAATCTTTCTAAGGAAAATGTTCGTGCAATAATTTTCTACAACTTTAGAAGAGGCCTGACACGGCTTCAGTATTTTAAGAGTTAACATTTGTTTTCAGTGATGAAGCCCCATGTCTGCGGACTGTCGAACGCTGGTATTTAGAATTCCAGCGTGGACATACTAGTGTTAGTGACAAATCTCGCGAATGACGCCCAAAATCCGCCTTCACTGAAGATAACATCATTGTTGTGAGACAACTAATTCTCGAATATCGTTATGTGTCGTATCGAGAGATAGAGGCTCTATTAGGCATCTCAGGGACAACCATTTAGAAGATCTTGCATGAAGCACTTGGTGTGAGAATGCTAGTTTGCCGTTGGATACCGCATCTGCTTTCCAACGATTAGAAGGCGGCCCGCGTCAGATGGTGTAAGAAAACTCTGCAAAGATTCAACCGAGGAGAGTCAAATCACGTCTACGACATCATCAGTGGTGGCGAATCTTGGATCTATGCCTACGATCCTGATTCCAAACAACAATCTACAATCTGGGTCTTTCAAGACGAGCCAAAGCCGACTAAAGTTGTTCGTTCTTGAAGCACTTCAAAAAAGATGGTGGCCGTTGGAAAAACCGGCCATGTTGCGACTATTGCATAAAATATGCAAATGTTATAATAAATGGTTTGAGCGAATGGAAAAGTGTATTAAGCTACGTGGTGAATACTTTGAAAAACAATAAAAACTACCATAAGGTTCTAGTTGTGTTTTTTCTTCAAACGACAAAACTTAAAAGGCACGCCTCATAGTCGTATCGTATCGTAATCGTTATAGATGAGTAGGATTGGAAAAGTGCTCGTAATAGCCTACGTGAAAATACATTGGAGAAATGTGTGATGATTCTTACGACGCCAATGCCTATTTGCGGTAGTGACCACTTACCAGATGGCCCATTTACCTGCTCGTCTAATTATGATATATATATATATATATATATATATATATATGTATAAAAAAACTTACGTGTGTTCATAGAATATTCACATTATTATCTCCACCATTAGATGAATGGTTACAATTTTATTATAGCAAAAATGACAAACCTTTGTCAGCAAGCCTCCAGCGACAGCTATGAAATGCAAGAATGGAACCGAATTTTCTCTTAGATACACTTCACACAGACAGAAAATCCGCCTCAGTTCATTAGGATCGAGGCAGAAACCGTCCCAGGCTTTACGCACGACTGATAAAGGTACGTCTGATATACCAGCTAGCTGGAATAAAGATTTTATAATATAACACAAGCTGTAAATGGTAATACGCATTTGTAACGTCGAGAAAACCCATACCACACAACCCGGTTGCCCCCCAAGAGAGCCGGGTACTTTTCTGAAGGTTTCCAATGCGTAAAAAAAAGCAAAAGAAAAGCAATAATAAATGTACCTGATTAGCCAAAACCTTCAAGCATCCTCTGGTGAGGCCGCCCTCTGTGCTGTAAATGGGGTACTCCAGTCGCAACTTCACAGGGGGTGGGCGGTTCTGCGCAAGCGCTGTAAAGTACTCATAGGACCAGCGGAGAAGGTCGTATGGTTGAGTTTTTATTGCCGCTGTAATGACGTCATAACATAACTACGTTTATGAATAAAATAAAGCCGAAACTGTCCAGTGATTAGAACACATGAGTCTTAGCCGAAAATTACGGGTTCACGCCCGACCAAGCAATACTGAATTCGTGTGCTTAGTTTTTTATAATTATACATCTAGTGTTCGTCGGAGAAAGAAAATATCGTGAGGAAACCTGCTTATTTCGTATCTGCAACATGCTGCCTATATTCGATCAGCAAGGTGGATTATGCTCCAACACTTTTAGTTAAAAGTAGCGAAGCTCTTAACCCAGCAGTGGGTAACCCACGAGCTGTTACTTTGTTTAATATAATAATGTAATTATTTATTGGAGAATTCGACTAAAAATAAAGCATGTAATTTTCAACTCTTGCGCAATGTCTTCACATAAGAAGCAAGATATTAGATTATTATCAATAGACAGAAAAAACCTCAATCTAGTTGTTTTGCACAATTTTAGTATGAATGCACAAAGTACAAAGTTCTGTAATGCACATAGATATATAGACTGTGAATAAATGATTTATCGATTCACTTTGCAACTTACCTTTGCAATACTTCTTGAGAATATACGGAAACTTTGGTGGAATAACGATCTGCTGGGAACAGTACATCTGCTCGATGAGCTCCGGCATCTTGGCTTCAAGTTAATATCTAAAATATATACAATCGTATTATTGTTATTATTAATCTTTGTTGATTCAACTATATACTATTGATGTATTAATTGTCACTGAGTTAACTGACATAGACCTTACTAACAGTCATGAGGCGGACTGTCAATACTTCTACTGATCTTATGAAAGATATCGAGATGAGATCATAGACAATTTAATAATAATAATAATAACATCCTGGGACATTTTTCACACACGGTCATCTGATCCCAAATTAAGCTTGTGCAGAGCTTGTACTATGGAAACCAGACAACTGATATACTACATATACTATTTTTCTTTTGTAAATACATGCTTATATAGATAATTACACCCAGACTCAGGACAAACAGACATTTTATACACACAAATGTCTATCCCGGGTGGGAATGGAACCGACAAACTTCGGCATGAAAGACAAGCATCCGCCAACCACGCCCACCGGCCTGTCAAATAATAGCTATTCCATAATACACTATGTACTATGTTACAAATAATAATATAACATTATAACCATTCATCTCTAATGGTATTTCTGTATCGTTTTCATCCGTGACAATAATTACAATTCCCTCGCCAACCGGCGCGTCGGTATTTTAGTACATTCTATAGTTTTGACATATTCCTAACAATAATGAGATAAAAAAGTATGTCCAAGTTACAGAAGTATTTGAAACCTATTGCCCAAAGCATTTAGGTGTATAATAATTCTTCATATTTCGATGAAAAGGCGTTGCATCCTTGATCTCATTAATACTCTAGAAGAGTTACGCCACATTATTAATTTTTGGATGCTTTGGGAAGAAACGAATACTAGAATTACAGTAATAATAAAATAGCTATCTTGGACTTTGTGCAGTCATTTTGATTAAATACCACCCTCTCTTCGCATAACCAACCACCAAATAGCAATAGTATTGTTGTGTTTCGGATTGAGGGGTGAATGACCCAGTAACTACAAGAACAAGGGACATATCAGCTTAGTTTATCAAATTAGTTAGTAAGGTTGATAGCGCATTGGCAAATAAGGAATGCTTATTCTTCAAGCGCCATTGTCTATGGGCGACGGTAACCATTTATATTTTATGTAAAAAATAAAAAAAAAGTTATTCCGTTTCAGTACATCAATCAAATAAATGCTTATATTTAAATGTATTAATAGATCTTTGTTTACCAAAGAAGTATTTACCCTGGACTTAAGTACATAGGTACTGACTAATCAAAATTAAAAATAGCTACTGTGCATATCATGACCGGGTGCAATGGTATAAAACGCCAGCAATATTTACCCTAAAAAATCGCCCTTCCGATTCTTTAGAGAATGATGATATTCCTTAGAAATGAACTATTTTAAAGATTGAGAGAAAATAATTATTTTATTATAATTATGAAATAATAAACGATTACAATATTTCATACATATTTTTTTTTTTTTTATTTAAGTTTACAAAACTGACTTACAACTAGTGCATACAAAATAAAATCTACGCTAAACAGAGTGTTAATAAGTTGCAGTCTTCTGGATGTAAACCTAGCATGCTTTAAGAATTATATTATATAACCTAATTAATATAACCTAAATATGCTCAGAAAAAATAACAAAACGAATAATGAAACGGAATATACTTAGAAACTGCATTTCTTTTGCCAAATTTTAATAACATATGTATATAATATAATAATAACTGTAAATATGTTAATTTCAATAAAATATTGGTTTATTTCACTCACCTTGTCAAAATGGTAACCAAGTTTGTTATATGCGTAACCATAGCAACGTTAACTTTGGATGTATGAGAAATCCGCTAATAGCGGGCGGAAATAATGTGGTGACAACTAGCTACTCGCCCTACCATTCCGCGGATAGAATATCGGTTGGTTTTTTGTATGGAACCCCGTTTAAAATATTTTTAATTTACGTTTTATTGATATCGACATGCACACGGGTGGACTTTGTTTTTTATCACTATATATATAAATATATATATATGACCCAAGTTGCGGGCGTCGATGGGTAATGTTGGAGCAATGAAACACAGTAGATTAATGAACTCGTTTATAATGTTCAATCACTTAGCACTATAACTAGGAACTAAGGTAAATAAGTTAAGCATTTTGTCCTACTATTACGTTGGATCTTGCGATAGAGAATACCCGATCGAAGTACGTAGGTCTAGCTACACTTTCATCTAAACTACCTTGCTCTACATCGCGCTGCTGTTCCGCTTGAAGACAGTTGGGAGAAACATCAGTAACGTAAATGCGTTTTGACACTACATGTGACTACTGGACTTGGGTCTGACGGTAAAGGGTTTCGTGAAAAGAAATCTACATGCGACATACGTTTCCCCTCTTATCAAAGTTAAATGACTGTAGAAAAGCCCACCACCTATGCGCCCGGGGAGTTAGCTCTTTTGTTGTTTGGGAGGATTTAAATGAGTTACAATCTGTAACTACGGTAAACTTCCTGCCGTGAAGATATTTTCGGAAACGTTTGATAGAGTTTACAACAGCTAGAGTTTCTAACTCGCAAGAGTGGTACTTACTGTCTGCAGGGGATGACCTCCTACTATAATAGGCTACCACACATCGCTTACTATCTGTCGTGACTTGGAACAAGATTACTTCATAACCTAAGCTACTAGCGTCCGTGTGAAGCTCTAACGAAAGCTCTGGGTCATAGATTGTCAATACAGGGTCATTTGTCAAAGTTGAGATGATTTTCTGACGAATGTCTTCGCGCTCGGGTTTCCAACTGAGCTCGCTTTTCAGTGAGGTCAGCCGGTATAAGGGGGCCATTATTTTGGAAAAGTCTTGCACAAATTGACGAAAATATGAGGCCAATCCCATAAATTGTCTCAATTCAGTCACAGTCTTAGGGGGCGGTAAAGACGTAAGAGCCTCTATTTTCCTGCTATTGGGTCTAATTTGACCGGACTTTACTTCGAACTCCAAGAACTCTACTTTCGTTTTGAGGAAGGCGCACTTTTTCAGGTTCAAAGAGAAACCAGCCTTGGTCAGAGCTTGCAGCACAGTAATACGTCGCTTTAGGCCCGACTCTACATCGGAAGAAACAATTAAAATGCCATCAACGCACACTATTACGTAATCATGAGCTAGATCACCTAACGCGTTCATAACAGGCCTTTGAAACACTAAAATTGCATTCATACTGGCCATCATTTGTAATAAAAGCAGTACTCTCTATAGACTCAAATAGTTTAATAGAAATAGTTGGCCCCGTGCAGCCCTTGAGATTTGATCGGAGATCAATGGAAGTGGATAACAATCAGGGACGGTGTTACTGTTAAGTTCGCGATAATCTATACATGCGGTCTAAACCGTCGTCTTACCTAGTACAGCTGGACTGGCAAGCGGAGAGCAACTAGGTCTTATAATATTTGCTTCTAAAAGTTCTTTTACTCGGTCGCGAATAACGCTGCGTTCGTCTGCCGACATTTGATACGGTCGTCGCTGTACCGTGCGATTCGGATCTATCAACCTAATTTTAAGCTCGCCTGTGTTCACACGTGTTACAGGTAGACCCGTGGTAAAAAAAATCAGAGAACCGATCTAACATTTGCAAAAGCTTCGACTTGTCACTGCCTTCTATATCTGTGGCAATAGCGGTTAAATCCGGTTTCCGCGCGTTATCATTGTTCACCGAATTTACACAAAAAGTCTTTGTTAAGCAAAGCTCCGTCGCCGTCATATTCATAGCAAAACCCTGATTTAAAATCTCGCGACCTATCATGACGTCACTTTGTAAGTAACTATCGGGCAAAACATGTAACAACACTTCGAGACAGCAATCGTTAATCACAATAGAATATATGATCTGTTCCGTGCTGAATACTCGTGTTTGACCAATACCGGTCATAGCAACAATATTATTAAAACGCTTGCCACTAAACTTGGCTGCAAAGCTTTCTTTAACTAACGAGCATTCAAAGCCAGAATCGTAAGTAAAACGAATCAATTTACCTTTGTGTTCTAATGTGTCGGATGGGGGTTGCACGACGCAGAGATTAATGCTTCGCTCGCCACGTGCTGCGCCGACGCCGCCGTCACCTGACCGACCGCTGCCGCCGTCGCCACTGGTACACCAGACGGAAATGTGGCCCGGTTTTCCGCATTTGTAGCACACCAAAGGCATTGGTGCTGGCTGCTGCGCCCCTGGGTTCGGCATTGTAGCTCGTCCTCTCACGTCGTTCGTCTTGCTTCAACAATCCGCTCACTTATGCCCCGTCTTTCCGCAATTGAAGCACTTGATAGCAGTTAACATTGCACGTTTGAAATCGAGTACGTTTCAATTGCGAGAATGCGTTCAGTTCTTGTTGTAGTTTTTCTCGCGAATTGATGTTCGTAGTAAACGTTCTCGTTGAATACGCGGGTCAAACTGCGATAAGTGAGCGAGTACAGTAGCTACGGCGATCTCTTCTTTGTTCACATCCTTCCAGCGATTAGTCAAAGCGGCTATTAATCGACTTGCATATGCAGGTAGTGATTCTTTTGCGCTCGGTTTTTCATTTAATTTTATGAGGGTACTCGCCAATGTTTCCGTCGAAATAAACCTCGTGGTGAAAAGTACCTTGAATTCAGGCAATGTGATTCCTTCGTATGCTATTTGAGACAGCCACGTCGATGCTTCACCCTTGAGCGCCTTGCTGACGGCTAGTATAAGTTGACCGCCACGTGGTGGATTTTCAGAACAACACAAATTAGCTGTTGCACACCACGATCTCGCATCGGTATCTAGATTGTCAGGGTCGAACGTAGGTAGACCGTCGCGGTTGACTGATTTTGGCGCTTGCAGGGCTTCGATCAGTGCTCGCATGTTCTGGTTTACGCCACATATCCGCTTGGTTTTTTTCTTCATTTTGCACCAACTGAGATCCCACTTCTGATGACGGAGGATGAGCCTCAACTTCATCTGTATGGTCCATAGTTTCTAACTTACAAGTTGGAGCAAACACAGTAGATAAATGAACTCGTTTCTAAAGTTCAATCACTAGCACTATAATTAAGAACGCGCATCGGTTTCAATATTCGACCGCACTTCCCGGCTGCTGCACAAGAAGTGTCGTGTGCGCCGCTCAGCCGGTGAATCATTGACTCTGTCAAGCGGCGATAGAGGGTGCTAGCGTTTCAATGATGATACGATTGCGACATATATATATATATATATACTAGTCTATACTATTATTATAAATCCGAAAGTAACTCTATTTGTCCGTTACTACTATTATGAAAGATTTATAAAAAAGCCGAGATGGCCCGGTGGTAAGAACGCGTGAATCTTAACCGATGATCGTGGGTTCAAACCCGGGCAGGCACTACTGAATTTTCATGTGCTTAATTTGTGATTATAATTCATCTCGTGCTTTACGGTGAAGGAAAACATCGTGAGGAAACCTGCATGTGTCTAATTTCACTGAAATTCTGCCACTTGTGAATTCTACCAACCCGCATTGGAGCAGCGTGGTGGAATAAGCTCCAAACCTTCTCCTCAAAAAGAGGAGAGGAGGCCTTTAGCCCAGCAGAGGGACATTCAAAGGCTGTTACGGTTGTTAAAATAAGGTTATTTCTGTGTCTAATCTGTCTTCAGATTAAAAAAATCAATAAAAATCGCGTAATTATTATTTATGAATATAACTATCGTGCATTATTATATGTATATGGTTATTTATTTCTTATATAAGTTTATATGTATAAGTGTATATGTATATATATATATAAGAGTATGTATCTTGGTATGTTACATATTTGTATTAAGTTTATAAGCTTTCAATAAATTTTAAGTATAAGTTGTTGGCACAATATGTTCGATTAATGATCCTGGCTAAAAAAATATAAACATTTATCTTCAAAGATGTTGCCTGGGAAAGATAACTGAAGTGTTAAGGCCGTCATGCATACTAAATGTACTACTTGTTATTATATGTTTGTAAATTATGTGCAATAAAGGATTAATAAATAAATAAAATAAAAATAAAAATCATAGTGTGAATTATTCCATTCATTCATTCAAATCTGTTCGGGACGTACACATTGTACCGAAAATAACCGTCAGGAAACCTAAGAACCGGGAAAAAAGTCATAAATTTTTACTATCCATGAATTTAATAACTATGATATGTCAACAAAATAATGAAAAATGGGTCTTATGTGACTGCATAACTACTGCACGAAAGCTACAAAATTCTAGTTTTGAAGTAATTTTAGTATGGTTGATATAACTATATCGAAACTGCAAACCGAGTTCGCAGTCTGTTAGAAGTCAGGTCTAAGTCGCGTTCTAACAATCGCATTAAAACTGCTTCAAAGCTGCAATTTTGTTTGCGTAATGCAGACCGTGTGTGTAAACCCTTATGTTGAGCAATTGTGTTAAATGACAGCTACCGATACCATCAGCTAGCCTGGTGGTTAGCTGACGAGATAATTTGACCATGTGGGAGGCATTATTAATAATGACAATTGATTATATGATTTGCTCAGTCTTTAAGGTTTCTTACCGTAAAGACTGAGCTAATAGCTTGCGCATTGTCAATAAAAAATATTTGACTTAAATAATGATTGATTAAATAACTATTAAAATTAGTATTAAATTAGCATAAGCAAGGCAAATCAAATTTGTTTAAATATGAACAAAATAATTTTATTTTATTACCTTTTAGTGGTAAAGAAGTGATATAGCTTTTATATTTTATAAGGGGTGTAAAGTGTTAGTTCTGCAAAATCATTTCTTATAAACTAAAAACTTAATTGTAACAACAATAACAATTATAAAACATAAACTTTAAAAAGTAAATAAAACTATACTACGGATAACTTAGTTCTTCCACATCCAAAATAAAAAAAAAACAATAATGTCATTGAAAATGCGAAAATGTTATCAGTCCAATCAACATAAAATTAACATGAATGCGAATGGAATTCATGACAGCAATAATTTTTTATACGGTTTGTTAAACATCGAAAACCAATAAACCAAATGATTCAATTTATCCCGCTTATTGCGCACTACTAACACCATCTAGTGGCTAATCGACGAACTACGTGCAAACTATCGGTCACGTGGTACGTAGTTCGATGAAAAAAAAAATAACAGAACCTGTTTGATACGATGACGTTTCGCCTATGTTTTTGTGAAGCTTTTAGTAGCACAATAATCGTGTTAGCGTTTGTTTTAAACGAAAATTAAATAGTTCAGTGCGTGAAATATACGGATTATATCAAGATATAATCGAAATAAATCGTTAGTGCGTCTGCGCGTGTTGAATTACATAGTATAATTGTATAAACGTTTAGCTGAATGAAATTAATTGTGTGATTGCAAATCGCTATAAACGGAAAAGTATGTGACGAACTTATTCAAACATGTGTATTTCGTGTATGTGGATAGTTAGATGTGCAAAAAATTGTGGTTGAGAAATGGGTGACAGACTGAAACATCCATTTAAAGTGAAAGAAAAAACATTTATAGTGATTTGTCCAACATGGATTTGATCACGGACTTATCACAGCTAAGTAAGTTTTTGAACTTTAACCATTCAAGTATTATAAAAAATATATAATAGTCTAAGTTTTTTTCCAGTTTAATGTGATATAATTAAAGATATATTTTTTATTAAATAAATATAATGACCTACTTTCGAATACCTAACTGTAATTTAAATATAAATAACAAACGAAACCAAAACACTAAGCGACCGTACGGTGAACTGTGAATGGGTAATGACAAAAAAATCTTAACTATTCGTTATCAAAAGGTCGTTTCCCACGATCTTTGTCTCTCACTTATCGCGTAATAATAAAAGGTCGTGTGTTTAAATTTATTTCCAATTTCAAACTAGAATAGCCGTATTTTACCGACAATTTTTTAATTAATTAATTGGCCTAAAATAGCATGTCATTCGTTAATAAACATCAGATGAGATTTTTTTTTTCAATTTCAAACTTAGAATAGCCGTATTTTAGATTCTTTAAAATTAAATAATTGATTTAAATAGTATGTTAATTAAAATAAAAACAACAACGATTTTTTTTTTTAAATTAGTATAATGTTTTATTTGTTATGCTCTTTTGTTATGTAGACAATTTTTACATACGTCCCTTTTGTACTAACAGAAGCGTTATGTAAATATTATAACAAAGCGTTTTACCAACTGTTCGAGATAATAAAGCGACTAAATAGAAACGTACAGTTATTTTATTTAAGTTCCTCTCAATTGAAGAAAAGATTGATCAGAATATAACCAAATTAAGTTTTAAAAAATTAAATATTGAAATAAAATAAAATGTTCGAATTTTAAATTTAATTTTCAATAGTGTTTATGGTCGATTTTGGGTATGGGCGAACACCAGATATCGTTATGTAAAAGTGCGTTATTATTAATAACAAAAATATCGCACACAAAAAACCCCGTTAATCTTTAATGCCTACACACCAGATAATAAAAATTAATATCATGAAGATTAAAATTTTTATTATTTTTTTATTTTTAATATTGTTACAATTTTGAGATCGTATCGTTCCGATTCAGCCACAAAGTTTCCTGTAGGCCTATTCTGTAAGAACAAACCCGAAACTCACCGCGGAAAACGGTCTTAAAATGTCAGAGCGTGATATGCGATATTGACCGTAATAATCATAGAATTTCAAGAATACACGCGCCAAAATAGTGTATCAATATAAGTCGGTTGCCGACATTTCACGGACGAGCAATGAAGTGAGATACAATAACAATATATAATAATGGTATATTAATTTAATTACATAAATAAGTATTTCTAAAAGACTGGATTGTCGGAATTAATTTTATATTGAAATACGATTGAATTGATATAATAAAAACGTTACATTTTCCTCATCATAACTAAAAAAATATTATTATTTGTAAACAGATAATATTACAATATATTAATAATACAATTTATTTGTGCGCTGTTTAAATCAAACTTTAAAAGTTCGTGTAATGGAATTCAATAATCATTAAAATCGTCTTTTATAAATTAAGTTTTTATAAGATCACGCAATGTTCAAACACTATCAACTTTTAAACTTCGAGCTTTAACGATTGTTCTCGACAGAAAACCCATTTTTGTTTTATTGTACTGGACCCAGGATTTGAGCCCAGGACCTCGGGGTCAGAGCTCTAACACGGTGGCGGTGAAAAGACAGTGGAAGCCATTTAAATATAAGCTAGTCAATAAAGCGACGAGGCTGGCTTTTTATTACTCCATCTTAGTGAGTTTGTTTGTTTGTTTGTTTGTTACGCTTACACGTATAACTATTTAACTAGTTATCGTGAAATTTTGCACACCCGTTGCCAGGGATACCAAAAAGGATATAGTATAATATAATATAATATCCTTGAACATTTTTCACACACGGCCATATGATCCCAAATTAAGCTTATACAAAGCTTGTGCTATGGAAACCAGACAACTGATATACTACATATACTACTTTTCTTTTGTAAATACATACTTATATAGATAATTACACCCGGACTCAGGACAAACAGACATGTTCATGCACACAAATGTCTGTCCTGGGTGGGAATCGAACCCACAACCTTCGGCGTGAAAGGCAAGTGTTCTGCCAACCACGCCAACCGGCTCGTCAGGATATAGGATACCCAATATCTCCCTACTGTCATGCTTAAGCCGCGGATGGAAAGTATAGTCTACCTATTTAGTATATAGTCTATAAGTCTAAATATTATAACTTATATAAAAGCAAAATCCTATAAATATTCAAGTTTGTTAGGATGTGTGATAAATAACTGTTTTTTTTTTAAATCAAAATCAATGTTTTATATACAAAAAAAAAAGCCGAGATGGCCCAGTGGTAAGAACGCGTGAATCTTAACCGATGATCGTGGTTTCAAACCCGGGCAAGCACCACTAAATTTTCATGTGCTTAATTTGTGATTATAATTCATCTCGTGCTTTACGGTGAACGAAAACATCGTGAGGAAACCTGCATGTGTCTAATTTCACTGAAATTCTGCCACATGTGTATTCCACCAACCCGCATTGGAGCAGCGTGGTGGAATAAGCTCCAAACCTTCTCCTCAAAATGAGGAGAGGAGGCCTTTAGCCCAGCAGTGGGACATTCACAGGCTGTTTCGGTTCGGTTCGGATATACAAAACATAAGCTCGTATCGCAGTCGGCCATTGGACAGTTCCTTCGTCTGGAGCCAATCCTGGATGTAGAATCAGGTCATGCTTACCATAAAAATGTATTGTCATAGGAACTGAACCGACATGTAGAATTTCAACTCCGTGGGATGAGAGATTGTGGTTCAAATTGAACTTGCAACATTTGACCTTGTAAAACAAACAAACAAACAAACAACAAGTTAAATAAAAGCTTGTAATGTATTTATTTGTCAACATATACAAGTAATGCAACAATTATGCAAATAAATCAAAAACAACATCAGTATATAAGTAATTGCCTACTTTTTTTACAGGTGTATATAAAATAGTGACTTGTTATAAAATTAACTTGACGAGCCGGTTGGCGTGGTTGGTGGATGCTTGCCTTTCACACCGAAGGTTGTGGGTTCGATTCCCACCCAGGACAGATTTTTGTGTCCATGAACATGTCTGTTTGTCCTGAGTCTGGGTGTAATTATCTATATATGTTTGTATTTACAAAAGAAAAATAGTATATGTAGTATATCAGTTGTCTAGTTTCCATAGTACGAGCTTTGTACAAGCTTAATTTGGGATTTGGGTGAAAAATTTCCCAGGATATTATTATTACAAAATTAACGATAATATTATTAAGATATATATTATAGTTCATTCTAGAATTAATAGAATCAGATCGCAAGCATATCGCGACCTGAACGACACAGACTACCATCGGATGCTGGACCGGTTATAGATCGTCGGTATTTCGCAGGAGATTTAACTTTTTAATCTATTTTTGTGTAACGTTCATATCTCCTGTATATACGGTTAAAGACATTTATTTTCTCAAAAGATTTACATTTAAATCACAGAGAAAATTACAGAACAATTAGAAAATAAATAAATAATAATAATTAAATCGAATAGGCGTATTTACTGGTGGTAGAGCTTTCTGCAAGCTCGTCTGGGTAGGTACCACCCACTCATCAGATATTCTACCGCAAAACAGCAGTACTTGGTATTGTTGTATTCCGGTTTGAAGGGTGAGTGAGCCAGTGTAATTACAGGCACAAGGGACATAACATCTTAGTTCCCAAGGTTGGTGGCGCATTGGTGATGTAAGCGATGGTTGACATTTCTTACAATGCCAATGTCTAAGGGCGTTTGGAGACCACTTACCATCAGGTGTCCCATATACTCGTCCGCCTTCTTATTCTATAAAAAAAAAATGCAGCGAGTTTCGAAGGCTTTAGTGTAATACGATAGGCATTACTAATATTATCAATGCTCGGTGCTCGTGCTCGGTAAAGGAAAACATCGCGAGGAAACCGGAATGTGTTTGTGAAATTTTACCACGTGTCATACACTAATCCACTTTGGAGCAGCATGATGGATGCTTAAGTGACACATTCCCAATTACATAAAATAAATATAATTTATAGTAGGTATAAAATATATCTATGTATGATGACGTAAAAAGTAAAAATAATACATCACACTACAGTACAGTAACAGCCTGTTAATGTCCCACTGCTGGGCTACGGCCTCCTCTCCCTTTTGAGGAGAAGGTTTGGAGCTTATTCCCTAACATACTAAAATATATATAATTTTAATGTCCAGACACCGATGCAGGCTATTCCAGCGTGGAGATGGGTCTTTGGCCAGCTATGAAAAAACGCAACGACGTATTTAATTTAAAATTTATTTATATATCGACATAAATAACAAATTCATTTTTAACGTTTTATATTGATAAATATCAGTAATCAGTAACAGCCTGTTGATGTCCCACAGCTAGGCTAAGGCCTCCTCTCCCTTTTTGGGGAGAAGGTTTGGAGCTTATTCCACCACGCTGCTCCAATGCGGGTTGGTAGAATACACATGTGGCAGAATTTCAATGAAATTAGACACATGCAGGTTTCCTCACGATGTTTTCCTTCGCCGTCAAGCACAAGATGAATTATAAACACAAATTAAGCACATGAAAATTCAGTGGTGCTTGCGCGGGTTTGAACCCACAATCATCGGATAAGATTCACGCGTTCTAACCACTAGGCCATCTCGGCTTTTTTTGCTATTATTATTATTTATTGATAAATATTGCCTTGTATAATTCGAATCGGTAGTTTCAGAAACGCGCGTGTTTGGCTGTCATCAGCTGATGACCTCCTAACTAGACTGGCAAAAGCATTATTTTTAGTCTATTCCAATCGTAGGAGCAAAGATAAACAATCCTTAGATGTATTTATTTATATTTCAGAGGCATCTTGCGGGCCGGCAAGGCGAAGGCGGCTAGTGCAGAACGTTTTTCCCGTCTGTACTGGCCGTCGTCGCGTTTGGACTCTACTACCACTTACCATCAGGTGGAGTAGAGTAATTTGCCCTCCCGGCGAATATAAAAAAATATATATATATAATGGAAATTTCAAATTAAAAATTATATATATTATTCTGCTATTGTTGTATATTACTTGTAATTGTAAAGGATGCTAAGCGCTTCTATATTGAATAATGATTTTTGTCTGACTTTGACTTTGAAAATTCAATTTGCTAACCTCTGCTGTATTACTGCATACAATTCTAGATTAATATGCCTTTATTTATAATACAACACTATTCCACTTAACTACTTATCTAATATAATGTTCCGAACATAAATTCGTCGACATTCTAAAAGCAATTATTTCGCGAGTCCATTATGAAAATCATAGATTACAAAATCTCGTCCGATGATATCGCGTCAAGTCAATCTCGAAGTTTTTTGTCTTTATTCATCTTGTGGAATAGGCTATAGTGTTTTCTTTTTCAGATTTGAAGAGTGAGTGATTCAGTGTACAAGTACGAGGGAGATAACATCTTAGTTCCCAAGCTGGCGTATTGACGATGTAAGAGATGGTTAATATTTCTTACAGTACCAATGTCTATGGTAGACCACTTACCACTAGGTGTCCATTGCCAGGCTGCCTACCTATCTTGCCTACCTTTAAAATGTTTGGTTAAATAAAAAACAAACATCATATGTGTCACAGAAACCATTTATTTGTTATCTATTTTTTTATCAGTAGCTATAATTAAAAAAATATATTTTATTGGTAACTAAAAAAATATTTTATTTGTATGACGAAGGTTCTTGGAAATCGTGATTAAGTCGTGAGAAAATGTAGTCAGGGACTGGTAGTATCTGAACGGCTTTAAATTTGTCTGTTGCAGCTTTTTATGTTTTTAAATTTATTTATTATATAAACAACATCTGATATGTATTACATAATAATCATATTTATATTTAAGTAAGCTCACAGATTTGCATTTATTTGTAATAATTATTGAGCAAGAGATAAATGAAATAAAATGATGAAATCTTTGAAATATGTTTTTTCATAGTTGTTAATATATTGTTATGTTTTTGTCACAAAGGTTAGGTTAGGTTATTCTCTAAGAAAAAAATCGTAATTTACCGCCGAAAACGGTCGTAAAATGTCAGAAAGTGATATGCGACATTGACCATTATAACTATAACATTACAAGAACACACGTATCAAAATAGTATATCACCATAAGTCGGTTGTCAACATTTCACGGGCGAGTAATGAAGTCGGTTCTTACAGGATAGCACTACTGGAGGTGGTTTTCATATCGATAAAGCCGCCTTTGCACGCTTAAAGTTAATATCCTATGTTTTGTATGTATCGTAAATGTGTGCAAATTTTACACATACAACCACTAATAAATGAAGTAACAAAGTGAAGTTCCACACAAATCCACTCGCTGCTCCATTTCGTTCGTGATACCCTTAACAGATTCTGCGAACCAAAATAAAAAGCTATGATATCGCCATGACTTTGTGGTATGTATTTGGAAGCGGCCGCTCATAGGCGTCATTATCATTTTGCTATGTGCCTATTGGCGTCTTAGGCACAAGTCACTGGTGGTAGGGCTTTGTGCAAGCCCGTCTGGGTAGGTTACCACCCACTCATCAGATATTCTACCGCAAAACAGCAGTACTTGTTATTATTGTGTTCCGGTTTGAAGGGTGAGTGAGCCAGTGTAATTACAGGCACAAGGGACATAACATCTTAATTCGCAAGGTTGGTGGCGCATTGGCGATGTAAGCGATCGTTAACATTTCTTACAATGCCAATATCTATGGGCGTTGGTGACCACTTACCATCAGGTGGCCCATATGCTCGTCCGCCAACCTATACTATGAAAAAGGCCGTATATTCGGACAACTTCTTTTAAGTTTTTCACTTGGCGGTAAAGCTTTGTGCAAGCCTGGGTTACCACATATGAAATTCTGTCGCGAAACTGCAATACTCATATTTGACACAGGCAGGCTGCCTCAATGTTTTCCACAAATCAAACACTACCATATCAGCTCGTTAGCTATAATATGTAAATATCACTGGTGTAGTGGTGTGTGTCACTGGTGGTAGGGCTTTGTGCAAGCTCGTCTGGGTAGGTACCACCCACTCATCAGATATTCTACCGCAAAACAGCAATACTTGATATTGTTGTGTTCCGGTTTGAAGGGTGAGTGAGCCAGTGTAATTACAGGCACAAGGGACATAAAATCTTAGTTCCCAAGGTTGGTGGCGCATTGGCTATAAGCGATGGTTGACATTTCTTACAATGCCAATGTCTAAGGGCGTTTGGTGACCACTTACCATCAGGTGGCCCATATGCTCGTCCACCTTCCTATTCTATAAAAAAATATATATATATATATTTTCTTTTACGTTTATTATTGTACTTTCATTAAATTGATGAATCATTAATTTAATAACATAATAATATCTAACGTCTTTCCTGTAAGTGTGGACAAGGAAAATCCATTCAGTCTTTGTACTAGAAATACCGATACTTATATTAATTTATTGTTTGATCACGAACTGCACTATCTTAGTTGTTTCGAATTTTAAATGTAGATGGTGTGGTTTATATGTTATATATACATATATGTTATATAAAAAAGGCCAAGATGGCCCAGTGGTTAGAACGCGTGAATCTTAACCAATGATCGTGGGTTCATAACCGTTCAAGCATCACTGAATTTTCATGTACTTAATTTGTGTTTATAATTCGTCTCGTGCTTGAAGGCGAAGGAAAACATCGTGAGGAAACCTGCATGTGTCTAATTTTATTGAAATTATGCCACATGTGTATTCTACCAACCCGCATTGGAGCAGCGTGGTAGAATAAGCTCCAAACCTTCGCCTCAATAGGAGAGAGGAGGCCTTAGCCCAGCAGTGGGACATTAACAGGCTGTTACTGTACTGTTACTGTATATATACATATATACTCTGTATGAGTATATACAACAAACGGTTTCTAGCCTACTTGTCAAATGTCTAGCCTAGTCTAGCTCATCGATGAACTAGGTCCGCGCTGCGTAAAACCGGTTTTAGTGTTGTGGTATACTTAGGTTAAAGTATCGGTATTTCTAAATTTTTTTTTTTTTTTGCAAAACCGGACTGTTTAATTGATAGTATAACGCTCGAATTAAGAACTTGTTTATTTTTTTTAATTGGTCTTTAGTGGATTATGGTAGTATCGATTGTAATCAAATCGATTTAGACAGTTAACAGACACGACATATATACGTTATATCAAATGAATAGGTCGACAAGTGTATAATGGTCACCGGATAGCCATATTACTGATACGATGGCCCGTATTGTGTGCCCATCTGCGATGAGATTAGGCGTAATGTAACTAAGGATTCCCTTGACATCGTTCCCACTAGTGATCGTCTGGCGAAAACGATTGATGGACGGACAGGACAAGTATATATATTATTATGAAATATTTTTTGTCTAGCTACAATTCTTGCCACCATTCCACGCGGTCACCGTTTGTGCTGTAACTATTTTCTTTCCTAAAATATTAGCGGTTGTCTTCTTATCAAATATTGGTGGTTGATTAGTTAATGCTGTGTCTTTTTCTGTTGTATGTCAAATTATTAAAGACAGAAAGAGAGAAATAAGTGTTTAAATGAACAGCTATGCTTATAAGTAAGGCCGTTATTGAAATTAATAATAAGTAATGCTTTGACGTAGATAAGTTTTAGTAAGTTAAGCAAAATGAGGAAACTGTATGGCGAAGATTAAATCGCAGGTTTAAACCCGGGCAAGCGACAAGTTTTCATGTACTTAATATGTGTTTATAATAACCCCCATCCCCGCCCCCTTAAAGTTGTAATTTCCAAATAACAGCGTTCTAGGTTCAGTAGTTTTGTCTGTGCGTTGAAAGTCAGTCACGACAAACTAATTGTTATATATATATAAATAAGAATTATGCATCTCTTGACAAACTGTAAATGCAAATAAATATATATTAAATGAATATTTGGTGTACTTTTATGACCTTCATAAGATTTTTCTGCCGCATCACCATGACTCATCATACCTTCGAATAGCAATACTTAGTATTGTGTGATGATTTGAAGAGTGTGTGAGACAGGTCCGAAGTTTGGTGACGCATTTGCGATTTGTGGGATGGTTGATTCGTACACAGCAAATTACTTCCAATTTTAGCCTCTGACAATTCTGTAACAGTAACAGCCTGTTAATATCCCACTGCTGGAATAAGGCCTCCTCTCCCTTTTGAGGAGAAGGTTTGGAGCTTATTCCACCACGCTGCTACAATGCGGGTTGGTATCTGGCCATTCAAGTGCTGGTGATCAGTGTCACACTCCCATTGAACACCAAATAGTTTTGCTACCAAACCATATACATAGCTCTATTGTATATAGAGATCACTCAAAATATCTATAGCATATTCCATTCAAAAGTAAAAACAGATGTACTATATTGAAATTCAATACGAGTTCGTGAAAGGTTTGCGTTTTAAATGTTTACTGGTGGTAGAGCTTTGTGCAAGCTCGTCTGGGTAGGTACCACCCACTCACCAGATATTCTAGATCAAAACAGCAGCGCCTGTTGTGTGCCGGTTTGGGTGCGTGGGCCAGTGTGATAACAGGCACAAGGGAAATAACATTAGTTCCCAAGGTTGGTGGCGGTTTGGTGACGGTTAACATATCTTACAATGCCAATGTCTATGGGCGTTGGTGACCACTTACCATCAGGTGGCCCATATGCTCGTCCGCCTTCCTATATTCCTATAATATAAAAAATATTTATATCGTCGAAATTGTTATCACAACATAATTTTTTTTAAAGTAAATTTGAAGTCGCAAGTGTTGTATGTTCCCTTTTAAGTTTTAAATTATTAAAAAATGAATGATCAATGAATGTCAATTTGTCTTGCGTAATCATTGTTTTTTTTTTTGTATTTAGTTTTTTGTAATGATTTTGTATGTAATTCTTTAAAGTTCTGATTTAAATAATTTTTGTCCCGCTATTTACTTTCTGCTTCTTATTTGTATTAGTGGTAACTGGAATGGTTTATTTGTTATTTTATTGTTATTTAATATTTCTGTGTTATTGTACTGTTTGTTTCCCGAAAAATTTAATAAATGTATAAAAATTAAAGTTTATAAATGTGGTTAAGAGGAATTGTTTCGTGTAATAAATACAAATATATTAACCAAGAACTGCTTGTATATATCGCATGGAATATTTAAATCAAATGTTTTTTTATCTCAATAGCTTTATTCCCCCTTCGTTTAGAGTAAGTCACCTAAAAATACCTTAAATTGAAATATATTGGTCGAAATAATAATTTGTATCGCAGAAGTAATCGAGATATAGGATAACAATAAAATTATTAATGTTAATAATGCTATGACGTAAAACCAGCCAGCGTAACGTGTGATGACATTATAATATTTAATACTTCTTTGATTTTAATATAATATGTTTATATATGATCTTCTATTACGGCTTTAAAAGCGAAACGAAATATATACTGGATATAGGTCTCTCCAATGACACGCGACTGAGCTCGATTTTCAGCTCTCCATCTCAATCTGCCATAATTTTTTTAGTACGCCTATAATTGACTAATGAAATTCATCCACGTGGAAAGACAAAAGAGGAACCCTTAGCCCAGCGGTGGGACATTTACAGGCTGTTAATTAGTTAATTAATTGCCGAGGTTGCAAAGCGGCTCGAACGTGTGACTCTTGACCGAAGATTACAGGTTCGAATAGGGGCACATTGGCTTGTTATGCTGAATTTGTCATCGTCATCTCAAGATGTGATCATCCGGCGGCTAAGGGAATGTACACGTAAGGAAGCTTCCATGTCTCAAAAGTTATTTTACCATGACGCTTATCAGTAACGGCCTGTGAATGTCCCACTGCTGGGCTAAGGGCATCCTCTCCTCTTTTTTTTTTGTGGAGAAGGTTTGGAGCTTATTCTACCACGCTGCTCCAATGCGCGTTGGTAGAATACACATGTGGCAGAATTTCAATGAAATTAGACACATGCAGGTTTCCTCACGACGTTTTCCTTCACCGTTAAGCACGAGATGAATTTTAAACACAAATTAAGCACATGAAAATTCAGTGGTGCTTACCCGGGTTTGAACCCACGATCATCGGTTAAGATTCACGCGTTCTAACCACTAAGCCATCTCGACTCTTTATTCTATCAGTAATGTCTCCATGAGCATGAGATGAATATGTCACGTGAAAACAATAAAAGGATTCGAATCTGCGATCTTCGTTTGACATCCAAGTGTTATATCAACTAGGCCATCGCGGCTCAAGACAATGCAAGTTCTTTTATTTACACAACTCGCAAGCAATTATAAAACTTTCTCACGATTCAAAACTCAACAATAGGATAATAAAACAAAAAAATAAATATCACTTAAACAATGACCCATATAAATGATAAGTATACCGTATGGCGTAGAAAATAAAGTTCAAAATTGTATTTAAATTACACGACTTGTATTATAGAGTGTATTTATGTACACCTGTTATTTACGTAATGAAGTATATGGCTTTAATATTTTGTGAATTCAGCTTAGATTATGTTTCAATCTCACTAAGGAGGACGCTTTAGATCGGGCAAAGTGAGGCATAGATGCAGGAAAGCGGACCCTGGCGTTACTAGGCCGGGAAAACGTTAGCCAGAAGAAGTTTAGATTTTTTTTTTTTTATATGTCCGGGATGGCAAATGACTCTACTCCACCTGATGGTAAGTGGTAGTAGAGTCCAAACGCGACGACGGCCAGTACAGACGGGAAAAACGTTCTGCACTAGCCGCCTTCGCCTTGCCGGCCCGCAAGATGCCTCTTCACGCCTCGTTTGAAGAAACCCGGGTTGTAAGAGGAGGGGAACACGTGAGCTGGTAAGGAATTCCATTTTTTGGAAGTGCGACAAAGAAAGGAGTTGCCAAATTTCTTTGTTCGCGATGGAATTGATGTCACAGTTAGGCGGTGACATCGAGAACATAGGATTTGTGTTGTTTGAAGCCCGTTTTTGTAGGTATCACTGATAGGCTTGCCTACGTCTCCGACCTTTGTCTCACGTCGAATTTCAATTTTCGGTATACGATCAATGAGATAATTCGTGGATATGATGGCTTTTGGTCCTTTTATAATTTATTTTTTCAACCAACTCTTAGTATTCTCAAGATTAGCATAGCTATTCTATAGTACAAACTCGAAACTCACCTCAGAAAACTGTCGTGAAATGTCAGTGACATTTCAAGAATACTCGCATCAAAATACTACATCAATATACTTATATTGTCAACTCACGGGTGAGTAACGAAGTGAGTTATGTAGAATAACACTGCTAGAAGTCATCTTTATGTATATTTGCCAAAAACAATAATCGAACTGAAAACCACGTTTTTGCTGTAAAAATGTACAATTTTTACAGCAAAAACAATGCGTACAGTTAAATAGGATCACGAAAACTTTGGACATAAGATTAATATTTAATTTCAACTTGACCTGACTTGTTCGTGCGATTCTAATATCTGACAAGGCCAAGGTTTTCGTTTTTTTTTTTTGCATAAAAAAACGGTAAAACCTTTTTAATTTGTTATCGTCGATGGTTTAAAGCCTCAATAACTTAACGGTATATGAATCGTATATTTTTTTTATTTATCGATATTACGCAAGAAGAGACTATGTGTAATGTCAAAAGAAATTCTCTTCCAGTGGAAATGGTGGTGGAAATAATACGAAATAAAAAAGAAACAAAGATAACAAAAAGCAATAATGACCTCAGCCACGCCGACGTAGGTCAATGTCAAGAGAGAATAGCCAACTGCACTATAGTGCAAATATATGTGCGCAAACACAGGTGCACTCTTTGTAGCCTCCCTCTCATAATCCGATAGCAATCAGTTACAACCGGAAACAGCTCGGACGCAGGACGGCTTTACGTGCGTGCTTTACGAGGCACGAGAGTGTAACCACTTCCAACTTCCACTGGGCTCCTATTGAAAATCTTCGACTGTAAACCCAATAATTTTTTACTCGCCCGCCCTGGAGTTTGAACCTCGGAGTTTTTTGTGAACTTACAAATTGAAATATTCGTTTTTTTCACATAAAATCAAGTCACACTTTGAACTATAAAAAATATCTAAGTAGCATAAAATAATAATCAATCGCTTCGCTAAGTCCACAGTTACAGTGGTTTCATAATTGAAGGCTAGTGCTCAAGGTGCAACAATGCTGTCCATACAATGGAGTCGGTTTGATTCTATGGCCTTTGTATGTATAAGAATTATATATAATTTCGACTGAACCGATTTTGAAGCTAATTTAAACGTAAAACTAAGAGCCCGATTTAGTTAGAGGTAAAAGGTCGTAAGTAAAATTAAGTTCGGTTTTTGAAAATGTAAACAGACGTTTGTTATTTTGGTTACCACAGTAACAGCCAGATAAAGGGAAATATATTATACTTATTTTAATATCGTCGAACCAGGTTTTACTGGCTTTCTGAAGCATGGAAGTCTAATAGCATTGTTTGATAGACAAGGGTCAGCCTTTTTTTATTTTGATATTAGAACCTCTGACCGCAGAACTTGCAGCTTTATAAGCTAACGACTAAACCAATGGAGTAATCACTATAAAGTCAAATAAAATATCGTGAAATCGTTTCCTAATGTGTTTATTTGTGCACTTTGTGCGGAAAACCCGTCATAATGCAGGGATCGCTTAAAACTAAGCAATTATATGTACGTCATTTCCCATTTTTGGATCACGTGACATATCGGATACACGTACCATTTCCATTAGCATATATACCTCGATTATATCTAGCATCGATTTATAATAATGTTTATTTTATTTAATAAATCGGTGCCAAATTCGTTGAAAGAATTTAGCTTTTCATTTTTGTTTTTATTTTCAGTGGGGTGAAAACGACCCCACGAGCACATAAGGGTTAGCATAGGACCTCTTGAATAGCTGCTTTTGTAAAGAAAATTCCCATATTTCTTCCGTTATTGTCATTCGGTTCCCGAAACAGTGTTTATGTATGGGAACCGCGTGCGTTGCGGTTAACTGGTCGGCACGCGAATGAATGAACAGGGTTCTCCTTATATATGGTGCTTAAAAAGCTTAATAATATAATTAACATTAAACTTTTTTAATTGTTCAAGATTATATTGATTATAAAAAAGGTGGGGTTAGTACTTATTGACTTTCAGGCGGTATATATGTTGATACATATATAAATTTAATTGTACTGGATTTGGACTTTGTGTTTGAAATTTTGGAAAAGGGTAATACTGAATTTCTTGTCGGTTCTTCTCTGTAGAATTTACACTTAAGACAATTCTGTACAATGACGGTTCATAAGTTTTTGTTAAAACAAACTTCGATAAATTTTACTTGGATTATGAAAAAATTAAAAAAAAAGTGCGTGCGTTTACAGTTCACGAGACAGAAGCGAAACTTTGTGGTAGGGCTTGGTGCAGGCCCGTCTGGGTGGGTACCACCCACTCATCAGATATTCTGCCGTTAAGCAGGAATACTTGGTATTGTTGCGTTCCCGTTTGAAGGGTGAGTGAGCCAGTGTAACTACAGGCAAGAAACATAATATCTCAGTTCCCAAGGTTGATGGTGCATTGGCAATGTAAGAAAGGGTTATTACTACTTACATCGCCAATGTCTATGGGTGGTGGTGGTCACTTACCATCACGTGTCTCATTTGCTCTTTCGCCTGTCTATAATATAGAAAAAAAAACTTTTGTAATAAACGTTACGAATATAACCGTTGTCTTCAAGACCTTGAACTTATACATTCGTTGCGTCCAAACAAAGTTCAGATATTAACTTTAAATATCTATCGTTTATTTGACATACATTATGATATTTTTGTGTTTCTTTATTTGTATTTAATTTTGCAGACAGACCCGGGGCTTCTACAAGGGAGAAGCCTCCACGACGAGTAAACACTTTTAATTTATTCTATACTAGTAAAATACAAGTATAATTACTACATTTCACTAAAATTATTTATTTGCTAATAATAATTAATGGCCTCATCCTTTGTTGACCCGGAGCCAACAGACCTCCAAATTGGGCCCTGTATGCTTCAATAGTCATATCGTTATGTGTTAAGATTATTCATGTTAATAATATTGTTGAAATAATCTCGTGCTCTGTTTTCTACACGAAATATAAATTATACTTTTACATACTTGAAAGTTTTATAACTTAGCGATACTTAGTGTTACAAGTTAACACAAACTTAAGAGGATTTTAAATAAATGTCAAGGGCGTCATAATGCAGCAACTCATCTGTGGGGCAATGTTTACGGTTTCATAAAAGTATCTTAGAATATTTAAAAGTTGCCTGTTGCTAAATATAAAATAAATAAAGGACAATATTTGGGATTAATAATATCCTGGGACATTATTCACACACGGCTATCAGATCCTAAATTAAGCTTATACAAAGCTTGTGCTATGGAAACCAGACAACTGATATATTACATATACTACTTTTATTTTGTAAATACATATTTATATAGGTAATTACACCCAGACTCAGGACAAACAGACATGTTCATGCACACAAATGTCTGTCCTGGGTGGGAATCGAACAATCTTCGGCGTGAAAGGCAAGTATCTACCAACCAGGCCAACCGACTCGTCCGGTAATATTCAGTAAGTTTATATTATTTTTGTCGGCTTTTTGATATTTTTTTTTTATTTAAAAACTTAAGTACCAACATTAACACCGCCCGTAGACATTCGCATTGTAAAAAATATTAGCCATTCCATACATCGTCAATGCGTAACCGATCTTTGGAACTCAGATATTATGTATCTGTCTATTTGTATATAAGTATATGTAATATATGATAAGTGGTTGACACTTACCCAGATGAACTTGCACGAAGCCCTACCACCAATCAATGAACTCTACTTAATTTAATTAATTTTATATGTATAGGAATACAACTTTAATTATTTATAATAATTCCGATATTGATTAATAAATGATAATTATAATATTAGATACAAAAATAAACATTGTTCGCTTTTTAAAATGAAAACACTCTGTATACGAATGTTATGACGATACATTTTGACATTCAACTCGAGTGACGCATCGGCACGCGTTCTCAATTTAAAATCTCAGTACGTGATTGGTCGATTTAACCCCTAGTGGAAGGGAGGGAACGCCCCTATTTATATACAGGTTGTTTGATCAATATAACAGATTATTATATATATTTATAGTTGTACTGTTGTTTGTAGCCTTGAAAGTAATTGCGCGGTTTCAGAACTTCGTGATGCTGCAGTTTATTAGTTACCGTTAGTTTTTATTATACAATTATTTTGCGAACTTTCTCAATAATTACGAAAAAAATTTTAATATATATTCGTAACAAAGGACGTCGTTTAACTGAAGACGCACTTTATTAGACTTAATTAATATTATATACAAAAGGTAGCGAAGGTAATAATAGTAAATACTTACGATTTGTATCGTGTAATATCAGCAAGTTATATGATATACGAAATTGACAATAATAATTATAAAATTTTAAGTATACACGCATCAAAATAGCATAACACCGTTAGTCGGCTTTCGACATTTCATAAGATACGATGCGATTGAAGAGCACTGCAGTAAAAAGTTCCCAATGATAGATATTCATGGCATTTGTGTTTCTAAAACGGGCATTTTATAGCAACTCCCGCAACGACCAGGGGTTACCCGATTTACCAGTAACATCACATAGCCCTTTTTTACATGCAGAATTCAACGAAAAAAGTGCCCTATTACTGACTGATTCTGACCACCGTGACCACTCTCGAGGAAAATTAGCCAATTGCGTACGAGATACTTTCAGGCGCAGAACCACCGCTGTGGGAACAGTGTGCATGCCCACGACCCTCTAGACCTTGGTCGATAGAAGTATGATATCCGTGGGGGCGTCATACATTTTCAAGCTTCTCCTTTGTAGAAATGAAATGTATTGATTATAAGGGATAATGGAATCCGACTTACATTTGGCTGATTTTCGGGTGGCTATGACGACAAGCTTTTTTGAGGGCTGGATCCGCGCCTGCATACTTTAGTGGACAAGTGCATTCTCTATTTTGTTATATTCATAATCTGATGAGACGACAAATACAGAAGTAATAGAATAAGTTTAGACACAGGATAATCGGCTGTACGTGCTTTCCGAGGCTAATTTCCAGAATGCTAACCTTTTTTATGGACCGATCTGGGACTTAATGCTAAACCGCAGCATCTGTGGTAATAATTATATAGAATCTCTAATTGAGCATTAATTAGACGAGATTCGAAGGATAACGACCAAATCGCAGATGGACCTTCTCTCGCAACTGGCTGTTGATGCGCTACAATATATCTATTGTATGTGAAATCGAGAGGGCTGAAACAACGTAAGATTGCAGGTTAAAACCCATGCAAGCACATCTCAATTTTGTTGTACTCATTATAATTTTCGACTCACGATGTTTTCCTTCAATGACGAGCCGGTTGGCGTGGTTGGTAGATATCTACTTGCTTTTCACGCCGAAGGTTGTGGGTTCGATTCCCACCCAGGACAGACATTTGTGTGCATGAACATGTCTGTTTGTCCTGAGACTGGGTGTAATTATATATATAAGTATGTATTTACAAAAAAATAGTATATATATGTAGTATATCAGTTGTCTGGTTTAAATAGTACAAGCTCTGCTTAGTTTGGGATCAGATGGCCATGTGTGAATAATGTCCCAGGATATTATTATTATTATAATGATTCGTAGTAACCACCAAAGATAGTCCATTTGCCGCGGTAGCTATTTTATAATAAATAGGTACATTAAAAGTTTGCGTCAACCTGACATCGAACTAACAACCGGTTGCCATGAAGATCTCGTGACTGGCATGACGTTTACTTCGCCCTCGACGATGTCAAGTATTGATTACGGAATTTGCATTTTACGTCCGAAATTACAGCGCTTTTGTTGTCTAAAAAGCGAATTTAATTACGACTCTAGTCAGTCATAAATCGAGTCAAAATGACTTTAGGAATTATATCACGAATTTATGTTTAAAGTTTTCATTTGAGCTGAGTTGAATAACTAATACTTTTATTTATATAGTCGATGAGCCGGGCCGGCTCATTTTGGTGACGGCGTAAAATGAAACTTAAAATGATGGCATCATTTTAAGTTTTATTTAAATATTTTTTCAATAAAAACATACATTTAATGATAGTATTATATTATTATATTAAATATGTATAATAAAATACAATAATATTATTAATTTTTATTATTCAATATTACAAAGAGAAAATATTACATTTTTGTATTACATGTATGTTTGTAATAAATAAACCCATAATCAACTTAACCGATTTTAAAAATTCTTTCACCAATAGAAAGCTACATTATCAGCGAGTAACATACATACTATTTTATTTTCTAATGTAAACCAAGGTATAATTTTTTTCCTATAAAAGTATTGGCGTTAAAGTGATAATTGTTCAAGCTGAACGAAATTGGGGTGAGCTGCTAGTATATAAGATCAAACTGTCTCGAAGTCTATTACTCTCAAGCAGTTATAACACCATCAATCGATCAATCAACAACCAATCATTGTCCACTGCTGAACATAGGCCTCTCCCAAGGTGCGCCAAAGCTCCCTGTCCTCCGCCTTCCGCATCCAGTTCGTGCCCGCCACCTTTTTAAGGTCATCGGTCCACCTGGTTGGAGGGCGCCCTACGCTGCGCTTGCCGATTCGCGGTCTCCACTCTAGAACTCGTCTGCTCCAACGGCCATCGGTCCTACGACATACGTGACCAGCCCACTGCCACTTCAGTTGCTAATTTTGCAAGCTATTTCGGTGACTCCGGTTCTTTTCCGGATATTATAACTCCATCGTAAAAAGATATTATGAATAACTGATTCGGAATGAAGAATGTAACGTAAAAAACCAGCGGCAATGTGTAGAAACGAGTAACCAGCACAAAAAAAGTTCAATCAATAATATTCTATTTTGAAGTTGGATAAAATGTAATTAATTACTGACTTCACTCCAGTAATACAACGGATGTTCGCGTTACGGAGGTCGTGTGACCGACGGACGAAATTATTAACACTATAATTATTAGATAGAATTTAAATGGGTTCCATAACCATTGATCTAATTATGCTGAAAATTTCTTTTTTATGCGTAATAGGTAAGCGGACGGGACGAAGCCACCTGATGTTAAGTGGTCACCACATAGGCATTGGCGATGTAAAAAAAATATTCACCATTCCCTAAATTGACAATGCTCTACCAACCAATGAAGACGTTATGTCCCTTGTGCATGGAGATATACTGGCTCACTCATCCGTCACACTGGAACGCAACAATACTAAGTGTTGCTGTTAGCGGAATAATATCTGATGATACCATACCCACCCAGACGAGCTTGCAAAGCCCTACCATCTAGACGTCACGTACTAATTACAATAAATAAATAACTACGACTATAAATACAACGTTAACTTTCTAGACTGGTATGAAACAATAATTAAAATCCTTCAATGGCGTGTTCTCGTTCTCATCACATGGACCCATCTTGATTTGTAATCTTTACACATACCGACTTGATACTTGATAAAAAAAAGTCGTATATTTGTTTACAGTGAAAAGACATTGTCCATTTCTTCGTGTTTATTAATTATTTATATTGCAAGTTGGGCAAATACCACAAACTGATTTAGCTGTTGAAGTGACGTCATCAAACATTTTTTTTAATTTTATAGAATCTAAATTTACTCAAAGTAATTTTTTTTTTTTGGGGAAAATCTTTCATCGAAACTAAACCCCCATTTGAAACGTCATTAAATCTAATCAGACCGAGCCCCAACCTTAAGCATACGAGGGGCTTAATTTTCCAAGGTACCCTGAAAGCACCTGCGCTACGAATTAGCAGGACGTCACACTTCCCACGAGTCTATGTTTAACAATTAGGGGTTGAACATCGAGACAATCGTTTAGTATAATTATACTTTTTATTACGTAATTACATCGTTTTTCGTTTGTTTTTTTATTGAGCTGATTTGATTCGGTTTAGAACACGTAAGATTTAAAAATAAAGAGAAGTCGGGCTTTGAACGTATCGGAAATTATGGAATATATATGCTATAACACTGACGATTTTATAAGTTCAGGATTCCATGCCATATGTAAATACAGAATTTGTCAACTATTTATTTTATTTATGTATTTATTAGGAAACAAACAGCATTACATAATACATAAACATTTGATAACAAAATAAGTCCCATACAAGCCAACAAAGTTTCAACATATACAATGAAACATGGAGTGAACCTAACAAGAACAGAAATTTTAAAGGCAATCTTTAAATCTTTATGTGAAAGATTTATGATAAAGATATTAAGGTTATTTGTTTCTCAAATAACTTCGTCTCCCGTTTAAAAAGAAATAATAATAATAGTATCCTGGGACATTTTTCACACACGGCCATCTGATCCCAAATTAAGCTTGCACAGAGCTTGTGCTATGGAAACCAGACAACTGATATACTACATATACTACTTTTCTTTTGTAAATACATACTTATATAGATAATTACACCCAGACTCAAGACAAACAGACATGTTCATGCACACAAATGTCTGTCCTGGGTGAGAATCGAACCCACAACCTGTGAAAGGCAAGTATCTACCAACCACGCCAACAGGCTCAAATTTTTCTCATTCTAAAATGCTGCTATGTGAATTGGTGGATATATATATATATATATATATATATATATATATATATATATATACCAGACGACGAGATATATATATATATATATATATATATATATATATATATATATATATATATACCTACCCAGACGAGCTTGCACAAAGCCCTACCACCAGTAAAAGCTGTAAGAGAATAACGACCGTGAGCCGATATTTTACTTTAAAAAGATTAGGGCACATTCTAGAACCTATAATTATTATTATTTGTATAATTAAGAACAACAATAAAAGTTTTATTTAATTGTTTAATGTTATATGTATAGAGGAATGGGAAATGTTTGTCTACATGCTTTTGAAAGGAATTAAATTTCACGGTAGCGACCTTAGATACAATATCCGAAGAAGTTATCATTAACATTAATAATAATTGGAATGAAAACGAGATGAGGATCTATTTACTGGTGGTAGTCTAGTAGTAGTAATAAGAAAATAATAATAATAGTAGGGCTTTGGCAAGGTAGGTACCACCCACTCATCATATATTCTACCGCAAAACAGTAGTACTTGTTATTGTTGTGTTCCGGTTTGAAGGATGAGTGAACCAGTGTTATTACAGGCACAAGGGACGTAACATCTTAGTTTCCAAGGTTGGTGGTGCATTGGCGATGTAAGCGATGGTTAACATTTCTTACAATATCTATGGGCATTGGTGACCGCTTAATATCAGGTGGCCCATATGCTCGTCCTATTCAATAAAAAAAAACTGTTTAACTTAAGTTCCAAGAAGTTAAGGTCATCGGGAGATGAGTTTTTTCCGAAGTTCTCTAATTTTGAAGCAAATTAAATTTGATAAAAATAATATTTCCTACAATCAACTACATATCAGAATCTCATAGAATAAAAAGAAAACGTCTTTAAAATCGGATCTCATCTTCAAAAAACTTTGCTTAATTTAACATAAGAAAAAGAAATAAGCAATGTATATTAAATGCATAACAATGGTCCTTCAATATGTGGTCCGCTTCCACACTATTGTGGAAGGCTATCCTTTAATTCTTCATTTTCCACTTTCGTCTCCGGCCGTCCACGGGGTTGGTTCTGAAGGTCGAAATTACCAGAACGAAAACGTTGAAACCAAAAACGTACTGTGCTTTCTTTTGCGACTCCAGCGCCGTACACATCATTGATCCTTCGAGCTGTTTCTGCAGCACTGATGCCACGGCAGAACTCGTACTCGTAAATATACCGATATTTCATGTTTTCCATTGAGCGGTTATAAGCGACGCCATAGAAAAAAGTAATGAGGAAAAAAACAAATGAATGACTGCTTTCAAAACTCAAATGTATCAGCTAAATGAATTTATAAATTTGAATTTGGAATTCTTAACCAAAGAGGAGATATTTCAGATCAAAGTACATATACAGTACCTAATACATATACAGTAACCGTAACAGCCTGTGAATGTCCCACTGCTGGGCTAAAGGCCTCCTCTCCTCTTTTTGAGGAGAAGGTTTGGAGCTTATTCCACCACGCTGCTCCAATGCGGGTTGGTAGAATTCACATGTGGCAGAACTTCAGTGAAATTAGACACATGCAGGTTTCCTCACGATGTTTTCCTTCACCGTAAAGCACGAGATGAATTATAATCACAAATTAAGCACATGAAAATTCAGTGGTGCTTGCCCGGGTTGAACCCACGATCATCGGTTAAGATTCACGCGTTCTTACCACTGGGCCATCTCGGCTTAACAAATACAGTACCTAAATTTAAATACGCACTTGTAAATAGTATTTATGTAACGTTTGTTGTCGTTGACGTGTCCTTATTCTAATCCAGGTGCTCTGACCCTAACGTCACACATGATCGCCTCGATCGCCACCTGACGTACTACGATTATATTTCACGCGTCATTGCATCGAAAACGGTACAGCACATGTCCGTGTCAAGCTGCACGATATGGTCAAGTAGTTCTTTTACATATTGGAATCTGAACGTTTTCACCACTATTCAGTAAGAACTCACTTCATAACTCACCCGTGAAATTCTGACAACCGACTTATGGTGATATACTATCCCATAAAAAACATAAATGTGAAATGAGAGCCAAGTTCAATGTTATGATATATACCTTGGTTGTTGACTTCACGACAAAAGAAGTGAGATCTAAATGGGTGCCAAGTTCAATGATCAGTCCTGAAATTTATTTATAACAACATAAAATATTTTATAACCTAAAATATAATTTCTTCTTGTAACTTAGGATAATATATTGAAGCCTAAGGTCTGACTTGACTAGTTCTTATATACGAATTATTATTAAGTACAAACTAAAACAGTCATGGAAGAGTCCTATGTTCGATGGCTAGTTTCTACCAGCAAGCCAAATTTTCGGAAGAGTAAAATAAGAACTTACTTTAGCTGTATAATATAATTCGTCGATTGACAAACAGCTTAAAAAAGGTACTTCCAAAAACCGGTTTCTTCGCGTATTTATGATATAGATCTTGAAAATATTGATGAAAATTATCCTTAAACATCTGAGTAGTTGATATTTTTTCATTAACTTTATTGCACAACATAAGGCAATAGCACAAAAACTGTAGACCTATTAAAAACAAACTGGAAACTGACCACAGAAAACGGTTGTATAATATCGGATACTGGTGCTAGGACTTTGTGCAAGCTCGTCTGGGTAGGTAACACCCACTCATCAGATATTCTACCGCAAAACAACAGTACTTGGTATTGTTGTGTTCCGGTTTGAAGGGTGAGTGAGCCAGTGTAATTACACGCACAAGGGACATAAAATCTTAGTTCCCAAGGTTGGTGGCGCAATGGTTATGTAGGAGTTGGTTAATAATGACACCAATATACATATGAAGATGAAAAGTTAAACCTTGCCTAAATAAATAAGATTATATACACTTCGATTATAAACTTGAAGATGAAATCAAAAACGCATAGAATACAGTCAATGATGTTTACTAAACCTAAATACATACAAGGGGCGTATACACCCCATTGGTCAATATTTCCCTCCAAACCGCCAATGTTTTTCGTGAAAACCATTAAATGACAAATACAGCTGTCTCGTTCTGGCGTACGGAACGTTCCGCTTGCTGCCTCTTTCACGCCAGGGTGGCAACGATGGTACACCGTCAGTGCCTTCGAAGTTTAAACAATAAACGGACGTATAAGACATTTTGAATGCCCTTTTCTAAAAATAATCAAAGAGGTTTTATAACGAAGACATAAAAAAGTTTTTTTTTTTTTAAAAAAGAACGTTTACATTCCCTTATTTATTAGTATTGTGACTGAAGATAAACTTTTGAATAGTGAATTTTGATTGAAACTCAAATAAGGAAACTTTTTTAATTATGTGTTCCGATTTCGCCCTGGACGCGACGTAAATAAGTTTGTGAGAAATGAGTATTGTTTGAATAAAAATGGAATTTTCGTGGCAAATGGAGGACGCAGGGAGCCAAGACACTAATGGACGGAATAACAGGAACCAAGGAAGAAATCAAGGTAGTTGTTTTTGAATAAATAATTCCTGTAAGAAAAGGGGAGGTGTCTGTCTTTACGCACTTTTGCACTTATAATATTAATAAGGATCGAATTAAAGGCTTATGATAACCTTCACGATTAAAAATTTTAATAATCGCGTGGATCGTGTGTTTTCCTTAACAATTAAACGCGCAAAAACAAATATAAAAAGTATCAGAAAAAATGGGTCTTTTATCCGTTGGAAATAATATAACGTACCTATCGCAGAAAATCACGTAATTAATTTCTGCGTTTTATTATTAAATCATACACTTTGTTTAGTAAAAACTTACAATATTAAATTTTAAGATTTAATTAAGGGTTGTTGGTTATGCAAATGTCAGACAATAGTTTCTCATTTGTGGTCCGGTTATATGGGCATTTATTTAATTATATATTGTATTTACGTGCTGGTAATGAAATGGCACCGAAAGAAATATTAACCATTCCTTATACTTTCACTGGTGGTAGAGCTTTGTGCAAGCTCGTCTGGGTAGGTACCACCCACTCATCAGATATTCTACCGCAAAACAGCAATACTTGATATTGTTGTGTTCCGGTTTGAAGGGTGAGTGAGCCAGTGTAATTACAGGCACGAGTAGGCTAGCACATAGCCCTGCCAGCAAGTAGCAGCAGTAAGGGCTCCTGTCTCCTGGCACGTGAAAGGCAGTTAGTCTTGATCCTGACTACTCTACGCTCATGCCGGGTTGCTGTCCTATCAGAGAATGAGTGTGAAAGGCAGTTAGTCTTGATCCTGACTACTCTACGCTCATGCCGGGTTGCTGTCCTATCAGAGAATGAGTGTGAAAGGCAGTTAGTCTTGATCCTGACTACTCTACGCTCATGCCGGGTTGCTGTCCCATCAGAGAATGAGTGTGAAAGGATGGAGTGTCCATGTTTTATGCTTTAATGTGAAAGGATAGTGTCTAGGTTTGCCAAAACAAGCCCGCCTTTTAATATCGTTGGTCTATTGACTGGATATAATGGCCGCAGATCGTGCCAATAAAACGTAATGTATGAAATTCTTCAACAAGTATCGATTAAATAAAAAAAAACAGGCACAATAGACGAAAATGCTTTCAATGAAAAAACAAAAACAATTGAGGATTATCTCCTAAGCTCAATCACACAATCTCCCCGTCCATCGTTCCGGTCTTTTTTGAATACAATCATTCATCAACATGTGCCATCCATTCGTCACCACAGATAACATTGCTGTTACACGTCCGACCAAAAGCAGTAGCTCCTATATGTATCCAAAAAAAAAAGGAAATCATTATGTCGTTATGTCTGTTTGTCTGAAAGCGACTAAAAAACTACTGAACTGACAAGATTTTCCTAACGGGTTGGCAGAAATATGATAATGATAATAGTAAACAAGCTGGCAGAATACAGGGTTTAATTATATTAAAAAAATAATAATAAGTGACTATTTTCTGTTAAAACAAGCAAAGCCAGGGCATATAACAGGTAATATATTCAAAATCTAAATCATGACTCAATAAAACAAATACTTCCTTATTATTTTTTTAAATCTATCATTCGTTCGGAAATTATTGAAAAACTTCACATAAGATTGCATAATACTCCGGTCATAAGACTCCGCTAAATTAAAAAAAAAAAACAATCATAACAATCCCCTCCATTTGTAATATAATTATGTTAGATATAAGTCAGGTCGATCAGTGTTGAAACAATACGTGACAAATGGACCGACAAAATTCAAGTTATATTATACGTAAATGAATAATCGTTTGAAAATAATTAACGTTTATATTACAAGATAATTTGTTTAATTATATACTGGCTGTGATTTTATTAAAACAATATGTGATGGAGGATTTTTATGCGTCGCCATTTTTATCTCTATCTTTTAATTTTTTTTTTTTATAGAATAGGAAGGTGGACGAGTATATGGGCCACCTGATGGTAAGTGGTCACCAAACGCCCTTAGACATTGGCATTGTAAGAAATGTCAACCATCGCTTACAGCCAATGCGCTACCAACCTTGGGAACTAAGATTTTATGTCCCTTGTGCCTGTAATTACACTGGCTCACTCACCCTTCAAACCGGAACACAACAATATCAAGTATTGCTGTTTTGCGGTAGAATATCTGATGAGTGGGTGGTACCTACCCAGACGAGTTTGCACAAAGCCCTACCACCAGTAAAGTAATTGGATTACGTGTGTTTTTTTTTAAACACTTGCTTTCTTAAATTTGCCTGGGGAACAGTTCAGTAGTTCTACTGATATAAAAAGGTTATGAAGAGTTCTTGATTCAATTTTTCGCAAATATAAACCTCAAGTGAATCGTATAAACCATTTCTAGTAACTTGTAACAGTTACGATACGTTTCCGATACTATTCCGATATGACGCAACTGAATCGTTTTGTTAGTGGAATAAGAAAACGGTTAAACCTCAAAGATTACGTTACGATTTCATTGCGATATAGTGACAATTTGTCAGTATAATTCAAACCCGTAAATTTCGTTTTAATTTCAAATAAATTAAAGTAACAGCCTGGAGTGGAGACCACGCCTTCGCAAGCGTAGCATAGACCGCCCTCCAGCTAGATGGATTGATGGATAACGAGGCCTATGACCAGCTGCGGACGAGAAAGGGATGACAATTAACAACCTGTATGTGTCCTACTGATGGGTTTATGGTTTCCTCTATTAAGTAGGTTTGGAGCTGTTTCCATGCGGGATAAATAATAATTAAATTGTATTCTATTATACATTCTGATTGTCGGGAAAGAGTAAATACAGAGTTTCTAGCCGGTTCTCGGTAGAATCTACATTTTGAATCGGTGCGAACTTTAAATTAATCTTATGGCAGAGCCATAGAGTCTATTTAAATAAAGTATATTTTCATTTGATTTTACTTTGGTCCACCACGCTGTTGTGTAATACGCGGATTAAAATAGAAAAGTGCCGTATGTGTATCCACTATCCCGCATTGGAGTAGCGAGGTGGTATAAGCTCCAAGCCTCAAAAAAGGTGAGGAAGCCTAATGACAGCTGTAGTTTCACTTCACTTGATTTGATTCAAAAGTTTTCATTAAAATATCATTAATCAGATAAGCCATATTGTTCTATAAAAATATATATTCCGTTCCTCGTCCCGACTTCAAACGGGTAAAATGAGGATTTTAAACTTACTATGTATTTTTGTTACAAAAAAACCTGACAACCGCTTTGCACTCAGTCCTATCTAAACCTCAAAATCGGTCCAGCCGTTTAAGATGAGTTCAATGTGTACATAAGAATAATGTATATAAAGATGATAAAAAGGCGTGGACTAAGTACGCATTGATTTTCACGCAGGATGCGTACATTTATGTAATTGTTATGTATGTCGGTATAATTATTCGTATATAAGGTTAGTTGAAGACTTTCTGACCGGTTCCTCTCATTTTAATATATATTAAAATAGAGGTATATAAGTTTAAAATAAATTAAATCAACAATATATTACTTCTTTATTTACTTCCTTATATATGTATATTTCAAAATTAGTTAGCTCGTAACAAAACGCATATAATTTTCTATCACTATCTCCAAGTCTATTCATTGTACAAATATAATACTAAGAATATAATAAAGAGTCGGGATGCCTCAGTGGTTGGGACCCCTGAATCTTAACCGAAGGAAGGTTCAAACACGGGATAGCACTTCGCCGTTTTCATGTGCTTTTGTGTTTATCTATATAAGTATGTATTTACAAAAGAAAAGTAGTATATGTAGTATATCAGCTGAGTGGTTTCCATAGTACAAGCTCTGCTTAGTTTGGGATCAGATGGCCGTGTGTGAATATTGTCCCAGGATCTTATCTCGTGGTCTGCGGTGAAGGAAAACATCGTGAGAATACCTGCATGTATTGAATATATATTGGAGCAGTGTAGTGAAGTTACGTCCTTACCCCCTCCTTGATGGAAACGAAGCCTTTGCCTAACCGGGCATTACATTCCTTGATTTTATATAAAAAAAAATGTAAAATTAAATTTAAATATCGAATTAAAAACAAATTGCAACACATTGACGTCACAGATAAAATAAATAGTTTCTGCGACAACTGTAATAACGTTATCTATGGTTTCAAATAACGAATTTCGAACGTATCTATAAATAAACGACGCATATGTTCACTTAGCTTCATTTATTATCTATTGTTAAAAATGGCGGGAGGAATTCGGCATTTAAGAATAATGATTTTGTTGCTGTGTTCTTAATTATTTCGTTTATTTATATATCTATACAAATAAACAAAATTAAAATGTCTATCTGTGATTTCAAATTGCCTCTTTTTGAGTTGAATTGGCTATTTGCGAGTAAACAAAACCAAAACTTTTTTTCTTTCTCTTTTCAATAAAAACTTCAAATGCAAACAAAAAAATTATTATAAGGAGTACTCCAAGGTACCGTTTAGTATTTTTTTCATTAAAATCGTTTCGTGGCTTAGCCGTGAAAGCGTCACAGATAGAGTCACAGTTACATTTATGATATTACTAGTATTCACCCGCGTCTTCGCCCGTATATTGGGAGTGGATAGACGTTGGGTATAAAAAGTAGCCGTTGTCTATTCGTAGGGTTAAAGCTTGCTTGCTTCATACCAAATTTAATCAAAATCGATTCAGCAGTTCAGCCGCGAAAACGTTCACAGAGTTACTTTCTCATATATAACATCAGAAAAGATTTAAGACATAATCAAGTAAATGATTACATATTAAAAATGCAAATAAAAATTATAAACTTTTATTATATAATGTAACGTACATTGTATATAAGTAATAGTACATAAGTAAATTTTATTTCCATAAGTTTCAAATATTTCCATTATATAATAATAATAATATCCTGGGACATTTTTCACACACGGCCATCTGATCCCAAATTAAGCGTATACAAAGCTTGTGCTATGGAAACCAGACAACAAATATACTACATATACTACTTTTCTTTTGTAAATACATACTTATATAGATAATTACACCCAGACTCAGGACAAACAGACATGTTCATGCACACAAATGTCTGTCCTGGGTGGGAATCGAACCCACAACCTTCGTCGTAAAAGGCAAGTATCTACTAACTACGCCAACCAGCTCGTCTAAATACGTATTAACGATAACTATACATGAACAGATGAATAATTGATATTAGCATTATTGTATGTAATTATCGCAAGCGTGTTAAGAATGAAAATATTTTATAATATAAGAATAATTTTCCACCAGACTTGCGAGATATGAAATGAATATTTTAATACAGTTAAATTAAAACATATATATAAAATTATATATGCGAAAGTAATTTTGTTTGTGTATCCGTTGCTCTTTCACCCTCAACCTATTTAAATAAAATTTCGTATGAAGCAAGGTTGCACATCAGAGGAGGATATATGTAACTTTTTTATAGCGAACACAAGCTTTCCCTTAACACTTGGGTAAAAAACTACTATTCTATAGTTGAATCTCATATGTATAAGATATTATGTGACCGTCATTAAAACGCGGAATGATGAGTAACATTTATAATTAAAAAAAAAAAAACAAGTACATCGCCATTGAATTTCTTACTATTATAATAATATAGCCTCCAGAAGTGAAAATGTTATAATAAACTCGAATTGGTCTTTTCAAAGATAGAACACCAAATCATATAAATTTTTGTTAATTACTCACTCAATTACTGTTAAAATATCAAATAATACAATTGATATTCAACAAATCACAAGTCGCGACAATTATTAAATAATTACTTTAGCTTACTGTCCACCGACAAAATGGCGGTCTGAAAATTAGCGCGCGTCTTTATTTTTCTTAACAACGCTGTTGTATGGTTTAAGGAGTCTCCTAACTATATTTATACACACACACACAAGGGCTACTTGTGTGTGCGTAGAAGAAAGCATCATGCCGTTTTCCGTTACGGCATACGAATCGGTATTACCCCCTATCTCAAATATATGTTTAAAATCAGCGGTGGGTGTGTTTTTCATCATAAATATATAACTAAGTGCATTAAATATCGTTCTGAAGTAATCGGTGGTTGTCTAATTGGTGGTAGGACTTTGTGCAAATTGGATAGGTACCATCCACTCAACACATAGTGCTACCGAATAGGAATACTAAGTTTTGTCGTGTTCTGTTTGGAAGGGTGAGTAAGCCAGTATAACTACATAAGGGACATAACATCTTAATTCCCAAGGTGGTGGCGCATTCGTGATATAAGCGATGGTTAACATTTCTTACGGTGCCTTTGTTTATGGGTGTTGGTGACCACTTACCATCAGGTGGCATATAAGCTTGTTCGCCTATCTATACAAAAAAATAAAAAAATACACAAGGGATATAAAATTGGTGATGTAAGAAATGTTTAATATTTCCTATGGCGCCAATATCCGTGAGCCCTTGCTCATCTGTCCGTTAGGCCACATACATATTATAAATAGTAATCTCTAGTCGGTGGTCTAACATTGTTATCGCTTTGTATACCTGCTTTGTATACCTGCTTTGCAATAATAAAAGCCGAGATGGCCCTGTGGTAAGAACGCGTGAATCTTAACCGATGATCGTGGGTTCAAACCCGGGCAAGCACCACTGAATTTTCATGTGCTTAATTTGTGATTATAATTCATCTCGTGCTTTACGGTGAAGGAAAACATCGTGAGGAAACCTGCATGTGTCTAATTTCACTGAAATTCTGCCACATGTGAATTCTACCAACCCGCATTGGAGCAGCGTGGTGGAATAAGCTCCAAACCTTCTCCTCAAAAAGAGGAGAGGAGGCCTTTAGCCCAGCAGTGGGACATTCACAGGCTGTTACGGATACCTGCTTTACAATTTTCACGGATTAGTTTTATTTTTTTACTTTAGCGCGAAATTATATGGCCTAACCTTTCACGATAAACAGGCTCTATAACGCGCAAAAATTGTCATAATGATAAACGCGTTCAAGCATAGAAACTTCAGCTCTATATATATATTGATAGAATTTAATATATAAGTATTTTATTGTGCTTAATATGTTTATAAATTCATCTATTCTGCATATAACGCGTATTATAGTAGCGTGGTGCAATAAGCTCCAAATCTTCTCCAGAAAAGGACACCTTAACCCAGTGGGACATTTATATGTATAGAAATAAACTGAAATAAATCACCTGCCACTAAAATTTATTAAATATAATGATCAGTGCGCAGTTACTTCCGTTTAAAAATCGAAATAGTTTTTATTTTTTTATTATCAAAGAGGAGCGTGTACAACAAATCAAACGGTCGGCTGAGCAAGCTACCCACCCTTATAAATCCCCCAATATCGCTAATTTGTAAACATGATCGTGTGAAACCACCCTGATACCGTTCAACCGTGTAAATAATTTTTAACGTACCAAATTCATTAGTTTTTTTTTGTGTTCCTCGCGTTGATAGTGTATAGGTTTTTATAGACTGGTATAATAATTGGTAAGAAGTTCGCATGTTACACTAGAAATAAATATAAGACTTCGGAACTTTCTTTTTTTTTCTCCCGTAGTGGAAAGATTCCTTGGGGGGAAAGGCAAATGGGTCATTTGGGATTCTTACCCACTGCACCCACTGAACAACTGCGATAGTCTTCCTCCACACGGATCAGAGAGGCCGCGGGGGACCGTGTTGGTATAACGTTACCGCGGCTCTCGTGCCGTGGTCTGCTCGTGGCTCAGCGGCGCTTTCAGGGGCGAACAAAGTTGGCAACGAAGTTTTTTGGTTTATTGCAATGTTAGCATTCTGGCCACCATTCCACGCAGTCACGATTTGGACAGAAGCCAGTTTTAATTTCTATTTGTATATATTTATGTTAATAATTTTTAAGTTAAATTAAATAAAAGACAACTCAGCATGTACGATAGTTAATTTTTATGGCTTTTATTCGATTTTACTAGGTTTGTACTGGATTGTGCCGCTTTTTGAACTGTTTGCGCCTTATTTTTTTTATATTTTGGTATCTGTCGAAAAAAAAAGTAATATTAATTTATATTAATTAAAATAAATAAGAGTTGAATTATTTTTTAAACATTTTTGTTAAAAAAATAAATGTTTTTCTCAGAATTTTGATCACGACTGTCGAAATATGACAAAGACCAAAGAAAATCCCTATTACGAGTCCCACGAAACCTCTCGTCTTTTTCCTCACTCTGGTTCTATAAAAGGCCTCGTGCTTCCGTTCAGCTACCATTAAAGCAATATGCTTAATCAATGGAACCGAGTAGCGTAGCACGCTACTCGGTTCCATTGATTAAGTCATTCATTTCCTCAAGTGTTTATTTGAAGTGAAAAGTAAATTGACAATTCACGATATTTTTTTCTACATATTGTAAGATATTTTCCGTCCGCGGCCTCGCCCGCTTCAAAGGAAGTGGGGGCTTAGGTGTTAGTCATATCTGTTCCAATTTTTTCCAAATTCATCTTCAACCAGAACTCAGTACCGTACGAACGATAGCGAATATTCGTACTCATTTTCATTGGTCACATAATCATACGTGTACATACTAACATTATAAATGCGAAAGGGTTTGTTACAGTTTAACTTCGTAACCTTTAAATTGATCTTAAAATTTTGCACGCTCGAACATAGGATACCTAACACCTCTTTCTCCCACGCGGCCGAATCCGCGGGCGATAACTAGTAACAATAAACATAAATATAATAAAGTAATAATAAAATTATAAGCATAATAAAGTATCAAAGATATTATAATGATACATATTAAAATTGTTACGCGTTTGGAAAACACCGCAATAAGACAGCAAAAAACCCGTCCATATATAGTTGTCCCATTTTGTAAACAATACTTTTATTACATAACAATTATATGCATATTATGTATAAACCGCAAATTGACTGCCTCGTTGGTCTAGTGGCTTGATGTAAAGGAGACCCGGAGGTCCTGGGTTAAATACCCAGGTCGGGCCAATGAAAAGATATTGGGTTTTTCTGTCAGAAAATACTCAGTAGCATCCCGGACTCCGGATCCGTGCCTCGGAAAGCACGTAAAGCCGTTGGTCCTGCGCCTGAACTCTTTCCGGTCTTGTCGGATTTACCGTCCCATCGGATTATGAGAGTTAGGGAAGAGAGAGTGCACCTGTGTTTGCGCACACACTTGTGCACTATAATCGCTCCTGCGTAGTTGGCTAATCTCTCTTGAGATTTGCCGCCGTGGCCGAAACCGGTTACTAGCACATTGAACACGGGCTCAGCTAGTAAATTATGTATAGTGTCAAGTTAGTTTTTTAGTATAGGTTGGCGGACGAGCATATGGGCCACCTGATGGTAAATGGTCAACGCCCATAGACATTGGCATTGTAAGAAATGTTAACCATCGCTTACATCGCCTATGCGCCACCAACCTAAGGAACGAAGATGTTATGTCCCTCGTGACTGTAATTACACTGGCTCACTAAACGGAACACAACAATACCAACTACTGTTTTGCGGTAGAATATCTAATGAGAGGCTACCACCAGTAAAAAATAATAATAATTTTAACAAGCGACGTCCCCTTTGTCTAAATATACGCATTGTTGTTACATCTTAGAACGCGAACGCGACTTTCACTCCGTTTACATTCTTCAGCGCTGTAATTTAACATGTTGCTGTCATTGTCGAGATTCAGGTTTTTCTATTTATGTCTAATTTGCGTTAATTATTGACATAATGAAATGAAATGATAGAAATATTACATTGTACTTATTAAATTACAATTATTTAATGGGTACAAGCGCTTGGTCTAGGCGGAGCCTGTGTCTCGCTGTTCTTTATCGATGACGTCACGTAAAATGTATTATGACCCTATAATATAATAATATTAATGTTATAAGAATTGTCTGTTGTGTGTTTATGATCACAAAACTTTTTTTTTCACCTTTTGACTTATTTACAATTTGTTCGGTTAGACTACAGTAAATGCATTCTACAATATATATATTTTTTTATAATGAGGTTAGGTTAGATTACAGTCACGGTGCCGATTCGTGCTAAAGACGGCCATCGCAGTGGTTTTAGTGGGTAAGAATCCCACAAAACCAGTTCCCCCCCAGATGGGAGCTGGGTACTTTTCTGAAGGTTACACTGCGTGAAGAAAAAAAAAAGATTACACTCACGGTAGCATGCGAAAGCGATCCCTCGTTAAGACGGAAAGGGTACCGCTGGTTTTTAGTGGTATTCCGATGTCCGGGGCGCACTCGGCGCCTTGGACACCGGCGAGCCCCACATACCCCCCACTGTTCCCGTGGGGGAAACGCGTAACGCGTTTTTCCAGCGTTCCTTCTACAGTAAATGCATTCTAAATAATATTTTTATAATGAAATTAGGTAAAAGCGTCATTTGGGTTTTCAGTGATAGTTGAATATAATTTTGTCATAAATTTGCCGTCGTTTTTAAGATAAATCCTTTTTAATAGTACAAGTAATAACAATGTGTATTTTTTATCTATATATATAAATAAAATTAAGTGTATGTCTGTTCAAACTCAACTCAACTCAACTTCCTCTTTTTAAGTTAATATCGCTATATATGAGTTACCAAAACCTAACCAGGACCTACCAACAGCTACCACCTTATAAATTCAATATTTAATATGAATAATTCAAATAAGCGTTATATTTATTAGAATCGTATTTTGTTTATAAAATATAAAATTGCATTAAAATATCAAATATATACATATATATTAATTATAATTATTATATATATATATATATAATATTTTGAGTTTAAAATCTGGTTATATTATAAACTATCCTTACAATTATGCGGTAACACACATATATATATATATATATATATATATATATATTCGTAACACATAAGTGTCGGTTTGTTTTTCACGCACGAACGGTAACATTTTCTATCTGATTAATCGTGACGCAATTAAATACGTAATAAACGTAACTGAACAGTGGATTTCTTTCATCTAGTGAATCGACACGCCACTTTAACTTGAAATAATCGTTTTAAAAGTTTAAAAAACGATTTGTGTTGTAGTGTGTAGTGTTTAGTTCGTTTTGAGTATATTTTAGAAAATAGGTAATCGTTAAATTGTCGAATTTCGTGGTTTAATAGTATCATAGATTAACTTATTTGTGGATATTGAGTTGAGAATCACGATTTACAACGTTTTTTTGAGTGAAATAAAGTGAGTTAATATCAAATTAAAAAGAGTTAAGTTAAGCTTTGTCACTTATCTGTTATCGGTATTCGAGATTTTTTCTTACTGTTAGTAAATGTGACAGGCGTATAAGCCGAGATGGCCTAGTGGTTAGAACGCGTGAATCTTAACCGACGATCGTGGGTTCAAATCCGAGCACCACTGAATTTTCATGTGCTTAATTTGTGATTATAATTCATCTCGTGCTTGACGGTGAAGGAAAAAATCGTGAGGAAACCTGAATGTGTCTAATTTCATTGAAATTATGCCACATGTGTATTCTACCAATCCGCATTGGAGCAGCGTGGTGGAATAAGCTCCAAACTTTCTCCTCAAAAGGGAGAGGAGGCCTTAGTCCAGCAGTGGGACATTCACAGGCTGTTACTGTACTGTACTACTGTAGTAAATGTGTAAACGAGGCGTTATTCAGTAGCTACTATTGGCTGCAAATAATTGTCAATGTCGTAAATGTATGAAGAAAACATATTGTTTTATAAAAATTTGTAAAACGTTAAAAACAATACTATCCGTTAACAAAACGAATCGTTATATGAGATTACGCCATGGATATAAGTTGAATATATTGAAAAGATTTTTTTTCATTAATACATATTGTTGGTTTGCTATATGTAAGTTGTAACCTGCAAAGGCATATCACACTGAACCAATTTTACTAACACATCATTTATCATTACTAACACTTGATGGGCTGGTTGGCGTGGTTGATAGATACTTGCCTCTCACGCGGAAATTTGTGGGTTCGATTCCCACCCAGGACAGACATTTGTGTGCATGAACATGTCTGTTTGTCCTGAGTCTGGGTGTGTGTGTTTACAAAAGAAAAGTAGTATATCAGTTGTCTGGTTTCCATAGTACAAGCTCTGCTTAGTTTGGCATCTGGCCGTGTGTGAATAACGTCCCAGGATATTTATTTATTTATTATTATCACGTTATCGCAAACGAATCGAAACGTAATCGTCGCCGTTTAACCGTTTTCTTATTGCATTTACACAACGATCAAGTTGCGGTTCGGTTGAAGTTGGATCGTAATAGAATCGGGAACATATTGTAACCGTAACAAATTTGTGCAGTTGTCACACACACACACGCGCACGCATACATTCATACATACATACATACAAATAAACATACACACACACACACGCATACGCACACACACAAAATCATAAAGATTATATATTGATAATAGTATTGTTGTGTTTTAACTTTAAGGGTGAGTGATGACTTACCATCACGTGGAGCACAATAATAATAAGTATAACATATGGCGTCAGACCATGTATTGAGTGGGTGGTATTTACCCAGATGGAATTGTACAAAGCGTTACTTTTAAGTAAATAAGTAAAATTAATCGGATGTTGATCCTATTACATTTGCCTCGTTGGTTGGTAGGTTCAGGCCATTAATGAGTTATAGGGTTTTTTCCTGACAAGAATTTGAGAGTGGATTCTGTCTTTGAAAATAATACGAAATTACTTTTCTCGTCAGGGCATATATATTATATATATACTTACTTTAAATATATATATAAAAGGTACTATTAATAAACCTAACTGGACTTTAGTTTTTATTTTTATTGAGTATTATTATGTAAAATTATTTTTTTTTTATTATATTAATATGTTGAAATAAAATGTCGATGAAAATAGGAGGTTAAGGTAACTTTTTCATTGTTTCAGGCCCCGGTCTTATAGACGAGTTGGAGGCTTTCATGGCCCCCGTCGGCGAGGGATGCTACCAGCCTCAGCCAATCGACGCCCGCCGAATAGGGTACGTATAGAATTAACTATTCCTTGAAAGGACCAGGGCTCATCCATGTTTGATTTGTTTTTTTCGTAATTAAAAACGGTTGTTTCGGACGCAATTTTGCCATATGGTTATTTATTAACTCGCATTGGAGCAGCATGGTGGAATATGCTCCAGTATCAAACCCAGCCGTATAACAATTACTTCGGTGGATTTTTTGTAGTGTTTTTTCTTATATCGAAAACTTTGTTTTCATCTTATAGGGGCCACCAACTACCAGAAAGCCCACCAGATTCCGGTTCGGAAAACCCTTACAGTCCAGAGACTCAAGTGTCCCACACTATTGCGGTATCCCAGACGGTTCTCGGAACGGATTACATGCTGGTCCCAGACCATATAACATCCCACGAGATCTTACATCAAAATGGTGACTACATTTACGAAGAATTAAAAGCTGATAATATCGATCATGACGTATTAAGGAGCAATTTGAACGAAGTCGTTGTTCTACCCCAAGATTCTAACATAGATCTGGGGCTGAGAACTGTTCGCCACGATATGGGTTTATCAGACCAGATTGCTTACCAAAACAGATACAATCAAATAAGGGTTGAACTGCCGGAGCTCGAACAGGGAATGATTAACCCTCAACTAGTATCGCTGGGACACGATACCCTGACGCCAGTGTACACGAATCTACAGGAACCAAGCAGTAAGAAGAGAAAACATTCGCAAGATATTAATTCTCAAGTTAAATGTGAGCCAGGTGAGATAAATAATTAGATTTTACTAGGTAGCCTGTCTGGGTAGGTACCACCCACTCATCAGATATTCTATCGCTAAACAGCAGTACTTGGTATTGTTGTTGCATTCCGGTTTGAAGAGTGAATGAAGTCCAACTACAGGCACATAACCACTTCGTTCCCAAGGTTGGAAGCGCGTTGGTGATGTAAGAAATGGTTAATAGTCTTACATTGCCAAATTTGGGCGGTGGTGACCACTTAACATCAAGCTGCCCATTCGCCCGTTCACCTACCTATAACATAAAACAATTTGGTCTTATCAAATAGCGCCGCAGCATATTACATGATATATGAACACAATCGGTTGCAATCGTATGCATGCGAGCGTTCATCGTGTGCGTGTTTCATTCAAATATGGACTTTAAACATTGTACAGATACTTTAATTTCCTTTACCCGTGTAAAAGCGCTGCGGCGTGTTTGATGTATTGTATTTTCTTTCAAAGTAATAACAAGATTGCATTAAACATTGAACATAAAAAATATAAAAAATTGCGTTTTTGCAGGAAGGAAAATGAGTCTTCTAAATTTAAAAATTAAGCCAATTCGTTAGATCGTTTTGATATTTGAAATTTTATATACAAGAAATTAATTCATTTAATTATATAACTTATAAGAATGATATAACATTGTTAAGGAATAATAAGAATTAAGTTTTAATCTAGTGGACCATGAAATTATAACTAAATCAACATATCAATTTTGTTTGGGGTTTGACACATATCAATTTTGCTTGGGGTGATTGGTTGAACAATGCTGTCTCTTTTTTTCGAATGTCAAATCAATGATGACGGAAAGGGATAAATCAGTTTTAACTAAACAGCCTCTAAACAACGTTTATAAGTTAGGAAGCAATGTAATAATTGTCAAAGAAAATTTCTACACAAATGAAAATCGTAGTTACGATATTTTACAATAAAAAATTGCATTGTCTGCTAAAGTTAGGTGTTCCAAATAGTTGTGTCCAGCTTGACATTTGGCTCACCTTGGTAATGTGTGTTATAGCAGTTTTTCTTTTCATAGCTGCGCTATCACCGGAGAGCGTAGTGGTCCGTCCACCGCCATCCGTAGACGGATCGGAAGCCGGTGACGAATCGCCATTGCAGTGCATACGTTTTGCCCATTTCCAACAAAATATCTGGCATTCGCTATATGACTGCAATGCGAAGCTGTTGTAAGTATTAGTACCATGTTATTTCTATGTTATAATGTAAGAATATAAAATTATATATAATTGACTGCCTCGTTGGTCTAGTGAAAAAAAAGCCGAGATGGCCTAGTAGTAAGAACGCGTGAATCTTAACCGATGATCGTGGGTTCAAACCCGGGCAAGCACCACTGAATTTTCATGTGCTTAATTTGTGATTATAATTCATCTCGTGCTTGACGGTGAAGGAAAACATCGTGAGGAAACCTGCATGTGTCTAATTTCACTGAAATTCTGCCACATGTGTATTCCACCAACCGGCAATGGAGCAGCGTGATGGAATAAGCTCCAAACCTTCTCCTCAAAAAAAGGTGCGGAGGCCTTTAGCCCAGCAGTGGGACATTCACAGGCTGTTACGGTACGGTTGGTCTAGTGGCTAGGTATAAAGCAGCAGATCCCGAGGTCCTGGATAAAAGTTATTGGGTTTTACTGTCGAAGATTTTAGTAAGCCCGGAGTACGGAAGTTGGAAGTGTGTACACTCCAGTGCCTCAGAAAGTACGTATAGCATTTGGTCCTACGCCTGAACTCTTTCCAGTCGTATCGGATTTGCCGTCCCGCCGGGTTATGAGAGTGGAGATATAAAGAGTGCATCTGTGTTGCAAACACATCTTACAGAAATAATTTCCTTAATATATATAATATATATAAAGATAAATATTCCTGATATAATTGGTATCAAAAACAATTAAAAATCCTTTTTACACCTTTTTAATTTCATTGCAGGCCACCCCCCTCCTACATCGTCGGGGCGGACAAGGGTTTCAATTTCTCTCAAATAGACGAAGCCTTCGTTTGCCAAAAGAAGAACCACTTCCAGGTGACCTGTCAGATACAAATGCAGGGCGAACCGCATTATGTCAAGACGTCTGAAGGTTTCAAGAAGATTAATAACTTCTGTCTTCACTTCTATGGTGTTAAGGTAACATAAGGATTATTTACATGAATATTTTTTTTTTCGGTATACGTAGCATCCACTTTAAATTTATTCGTGTATGTGCTTAAGAGGTACGTATGTGTATGTGTGCGTGTGTAATATTTTATTTGATCACAATTGAATATTGTATATCACACTATACATATTAGAGGCGTAGAAAAATTTATTCATAAATTTCCACGATCGAACCTTCGAGAATTAAAAGCAGTACAAATCACACTTATGTTTTGATGATTAATTTGCAGGCAGAGGATCCAAGTCAGGAAGTGAGAATCGAACAAAGTCAGTCCGATCGAACAAAGAAACCGTTCCATCCGGTTCCGTGAGTATTAATCCATGATAACCCTAGCATCCGCCTTGTTAGCTAGATCAAGATTAACAGCTTGGTAGGCAGGTAGCTTTATCCCACAGATCATCACGTCGTATCATCACGTATATATCACGTATTCATCCAGTATTTAACACACTCACACAACAGGCTCATTAGCTCAGTTGGTTAGAGCGTCGTGCTAATAACGCGAAGGCCGCGGGTTCGATCCCCTCATGAGCCAATACTTTGTTTTTGTTTTAATATTACTGTAAGGAGCCCTACATAGTGATCCAGTATTTAACACAGTCACACAACAGGCTCATTAGCTCAGTTGGTTAGAGCGTCGTGCTAATAACGCGAAGGCCGCGGGTTCGATCCCCTCATGAGCCAAGACGTATTTGTTATATTACGATATTCTAATACGACTATTTTGTCTTTATAAATATCTGCGAAATCTCATTGCCACCTGCCACCTGCTATCTGCCACAAGAATGTATTGACTTTGCGGAATCGAATCGGAGATGTTTAGAGTTGTGTATGAGTTTGTTTGTTACTTTATTTATTTGTCTGTATGTCTCGCTTTAACGTTTTAACTACTTAACGAATCATTGTCAGGGTTTCAGAAAAGGGCATATTGTACCTAACATCTCGTTCAGTCCCGCTCCCGCGGAATCTGTTATACGTAAAATTTCTTATTGTACAAACAAACTCACTTGCATTTATAATGTTAGTAAGGAATATTAAATCCTGTCCTGTATCAACTCATAGCCAAAACTACTGAACCTAAAAAGATGAAATTGGAATAAAATTTTTCTTTTATAACTTAAGCACCGGTTTAAGGGATGGGTGCTGTAACTTTGTGTTAACTGATTAAGTACAGCTTAATAAGATGGACCCGTCCATCTTAGCTGGAATAATTCTCTATAACAAGTTTATAGAATGAATTAGAGGTTTTGCAACCTTATGAATATTTCAGGGTGGAGCTACGCCGAGAGGGTGCAAAGGTGACGGTTGGTAGGCTTCACTTCGCGGAAACCACAAATAATAACATGAGGAAGAAGGGTAGACCTAATCCGGACCAGAGGCACTTCCAGCTGGTGGTGGCTCTACGAGCACACACCACCCACGCAGATTACATGGTGGCGGCTCACGCCAGCGATAGGATTATCGTCAGGGTATTGATATTTTTTTTTAATAATGTAAACAAAATAAAAGAGAAATATTGTATAGATATATTATGAATTGTATGAACAAATAGACGGTCGTATTATTAACCTACCCGCCTACCTAGGTACCGCGCAGACTGCCAAATATACTGCCTGATGATAAGAGGCATGTATGCATGTATGTATATGTATAGGACAAAGACTGGTGCTGTAAGAAATATAAACCATCTGTTATGTCGCCATTGTACCAAGATGCTATGATCCCATTGTCTATAGTTACTCATAAATGCTTTGTATTGTTGTGTCCCATTTTGATTTATTAATGAGCCAGTGTAATTACAGGCAAACGAGATGTAACATTAAACATAAAATCCTGAATACCATGATTGATGACGTATTAATGATACAATTAAATGGGCAAAATTACCACACACCATTAATCCTTCTGTCTTCCTGCTATAAATGAATATTTGTAACATCCAGGCGTCAAACCCCGGCCAGTTCGAATCGGATTGCACAGAAAACTGGTGGCAGCGTGGCGTGTCAGAGAACAGTGTCCACTACAACGGCAAAGTTGGTATCAACACGGACAGACCAGACGAAGCCTGCGTTATAAATGGTTCGTAGTAGATGTGGATATTCGGACCTCCTTTTTTATTTTATTATAAAAACATGGCCAAGCAGACGTTGTTCTACCTTTGTATATATGGATTTCAATCGTTTGGGGGCTTCCATGAAGTGCCGGGCTAAAATAGCACTCGCCTATGGATGGAGACTACCATTGGGGATCGACAGCAGCGTCTCCAAACACTTCTAGTCACCCACAATGCTCGTAAACACGTCTGCTGTCGAGAAGAGTATAGGTAATACTTTTCTCAAGCCACTTACTTTGGCCTGTGGAAAGAATTACCCATGCACATGCAACGAGATCACATATGAGATTTTGAGACTTGACGATTGGTTAAGCGGTTTGAAAGTCGATGCTGCAGCGCCATCAACTGTTGATTTAAAACAAAATTATCATACTAAGTTTTATCCGCGGCTTCGCTCTTGTAACTTATGTTCTTCCTTGGAGTTTAAGTTGTTTGATAGCGAATTTCATCAAAATCGTTTCAGTAGTTTAGCCGAGAAAGCGTAACAGACACACAGAGTCACTATCGCATTTATAATATCAGAATAGATAAAATCATTCTCCACGAAAAATACATATATGTATGTACCAACTTTTATTTTTGTCAAATATTGCCGAAGTCTTATTAATTTTATACGAAACGACATATTTTTTATATATAATAAATGAGAAGTTCTTTGAAGCTAAATATAATTGTTGCAGGTAATCTAAAAGTAATGGGGCACATAGTACACCCCTCGGACGCGAGAGCGAAACACAATATTGAAGAGCTGGACACTGCGCAGCAGCTGAAGAATGTGCAGAGTATAAGAGTTGTTAAGTGAGTATTAGAAAAGGAGCTTCTTTCAGTTGATGCCGACTGGCCCTAACAGCCCGTGAATGTCCCACCACTGGGCTAAAGGCCTCCTCTCTTCTTTTTGGGGAGAAGGTTTGGAGCTTATTCCACCACGCTGCTCCGATGAGGGTTGGTGGAATACACATGTGGCAGAATTTCAGTGAAATTAGACACATGCAGGTTTCCTCACGATGTTTTCCTTCACCGTAAAGCACGAGATGAATTATAATCACAAATTAAGCACATGAAAATTCAGTGGTGCTTGCCCGGGTTTGAACCCACGATCATCGGTTAAGATTCCGACTGGCCGCGCAGGTTCAACTACGATCCGTCGTTCGCGAGCCACTCGGGGCTGCTGGGGCGCGACCCGCGGGCGGGCGCCGCGCCGGCCGACACGGGCGTGCTGGCGCAGGAGGTGCGCCGCGTGCTGCCCGACGCCGTCAAGGAGGCGGGTGACGTCACGCTGCCCGACGGCGACACCATACACAAGTTCCTCGTCGTCAACAAGGTACATACACTCTCACACACACACACACACACACACTCACACACACACACACACACAGACGCGCGCGAACACACACACACACACACACACACACATATATATAATTTGTAACACTTTATATTATCATAATAAAATATATTTTTCACATAATTTCAAACTAGATTCGATTTCAGCTATAAATATACACAAACCTTATATTATAAATACATTCTCTAAAAAAAGTTTTAAAGTAATTCATAAAACATAAATTATCATAATGATCTCTTACCTTATTACCAATTTAGGATTGGTACAGGTTGTACCAAATTCTCTGATTTGATAGTAAAATGTCTGTATGATATGCTTAATTAGCCATAAGGCGACCCCTTGAACTACACATTAGTTCTAAGCATAGTTCTTTAGAATAAAATATTAATAAAAAAAAAACTGGTTAACAGGACCGTATTTTTATGGAGAACCTCGGAGCCGTCAAGGAGTTGTGTAAAGTGACGGGCAATCTGGAATCCAGGATCGATCAGCTGGAGAGGATCAACAGGAAACTATGCAAGATCAGCGTTCTCCAGAGGAGAGACAGCTCCAGGTCCAGCATTAGTAATGGTGAGAACTTCGATACTCATTTCGCTAGATTATTGAAGTTACGAGAACTAGAAGAAAAAATGGCATTATTTTAAAACTTCATTGTTTTTAATTTACAATTTATATTATACCGGCTTTATCTTTTGTTATTTAGAGCATGGTTCGTCAATGTCTAACTCCTGTTCTCCAGTAGATTGGGAGGTTTTTCAATTACAGTGTGAATTGATTATTATTATTTTTTATAGATTCGCGTTTCTCCGGCGTATCAACGTCATCGAAGTCATTCTACAGCGATGGTAACATATCCATCGACCAGATAAGGGACATCGCCCGAAGCATCCGCAAGCACGAGTGTTGCCACAAATTGAGCCACAATTCCCCGAAATTCACACGCAAACAATGCAAAAATTGCCACGGGAGCTACTCGAAATATGGCAAATATTACAATTACAATAAAACATGCGTTAGATATCATTCCAGTAAGGAAAAAGTTGATGATCCAAAAGCTTATCCAGCTTATATAAACGCAGTCGACAGCGCCCATAAGTTGCCAGAGGAAAATTATACTAACACATCGAAAAAGAAGGATTCATGTCTATGGTTAAAGGATGAGGATAATTTCGGTAATGGCAACACTAATCTAGCTTTCTGCTGTCGAAGGAAATACAGATACGGGGATGCCAGTAATGAATTGATATCAAATAAATTTCTACAGATTATTATAACAATACTAATATTCGTAATGGCTGTATGGTGAGTATTTGTTTTTTTTTTTAATTATAATCTGTGTATTTTTTTATATATGATATTTCTTTGAATTTGAGATTTACTTCAATAACAGTAACAGCTTGTTAATGTCCCACTGCTGGGCTAAGGCCTCGTCTCCTTTTCGAGGAGAAGATTTGGAGCTTATTCCACCACGCTGCTCCAATGCGGGTTGGTAGAATACACATGTGGTAGAATTTCAATAAAATTAGACAAATGCAGGTTTCCTCACGATGTTTTCCTTCACCGTCAAGCACGAGATGAATTATAAACACAAATTAAGCACATGAAAATTCAATGGTGCTTGCCCGGGTTTGAAACCACGTTCATCGGTTAAGATTCACGCGTTCTAACCTCTAGACCATTCGGAGATTTACTTGGTAGGAGGGTATTGTCCAAGTCCGTCCTGGTAGGTATCACCCACTCACTAAAAAACACACTCCTGGACGATTAACGTTATGTGCGTATGTGTAGGTTAGGTTTTATTTATTATTAGTCGTGGATTAATAGAAGTAAAACTGGTGGTAGGGCTTTGTGCAAGCTCGTCTGGGTAGGTACCACCCACTCATCAGATATTCTACCGCAAAACAGCAGTACTTGGTATTGTTGTATTCCGGTTTGAAGGGTGAGTGAGCCAGCGTAATTACAGGCACAAGGGACATAACATCTTAGTTCCCAAGGTCGGTGGCGCATTGGTGATGTAAGAGGTGATTAACATTTCTTACATGCCAATGTCTGTCAGGTGGCTCAATGCTCGTCCGCCTTCCTATTCTATAAAAAAAAACAACCCACAAACGTGTTAGTCGAGCGTTGTGCACTGCCCGCAGCCTGGTGGCGATGTCGGCGCTGTACTTCCGCGAGCACCGCGAGCTGGCGGCCGTGCGCGCGCGCGCCCTCGCGCCCCGCCCGCGCCCCGCGCCCCCCGCCGACCGGAACCACATACAGGTACGCGCCGCGATACTTTGTGCTCTTGTGTGGGGAGTGAGCCAGTGGACCGGGCACAAGACACGTGACATCTTAGTTCATCTCATTTGCCGGGATTGGTGGCGCGTTGACGATATATAATAATAGTAATAATAGCCATACATTCAGATCTCAAACCCAAAGAATACTCCAACATATTAAACCCAGACTCATTCCAGTATCTGGGACTTGCTTATCGTTTGCAGATATGTTTGCCTATTGGCAAAGGCCTCCTCCAACGTTTTCCATTCTGACCTTTCCTGTGCCACTCTGTTTCACTTAACACCTGCTACCTGTCCAATGTCCTCATCCCATCTTTTTAGTGGTCTACCTTGCTTCATTTTAAAGGTAAAAGAAGAAGAAGAAGGCACCAGAGAAGGCTCTGGGGTACCATCTTGTAACTTTTTTGTCCATTTATCGTGACCTCTTACCATATGTCCTGCCTATCTCCATTTAAGTCTTCTGATTTTCAGTCTGACATCTATAGTTTTGGTTTTATTTCTGATAACACAGTTTTTCAGTCATTGGACTTCTTAACGTTCAGCATACTCCTTTCCATTGCAAACTGGCATGTTGCAAGTTTGTTTGTCACGATATAAGGAATGGCTTATATTTTTCGGGCATATCTTCCAAAGAATGGAAACGTTATGTCCATTCCCAATATAAAACAACAGATAAAAAAATGTTCGGTTATAACTAGTATAACATTTACTTTTAATATCTCAATTTTCAATTATTTTGCATATGTATATATATTACTTATACAACTGTTATAATAAATAAACAAAACTACTAAACATTTTTATGTTCACGATTCAATATAGATTTATATACAGATGATATAAATTATTAACGTCTTTTTTTTTACAGAATCTGAAATCACAGCACACGATCGCTAAGAAGACTAAAGGTGCGTTCAATAGTTTATATACACACACCCACAAAAGCGAGACACACACACATAAATACATGCTCAAACACACACAGATATATTTATTTATTTAATACTTATTGCAAAACATATAAATAAGGTAAGAGAAATAAGAAACAATCAAAAAGAAAAAAAAAATGGTGCGCAAAGGCGGTCTTATCGCTTAAAATCTAGATTCTGAATTGGTAGTTAGCTTTAGGTAGGTTAGCTTTGCATTTAAATTAATACTGTAACAATCAAAAAGCCTCTCATGATCTCACTTATATGGAATATTTTGTTTTTTTTTCTGGTTTTAAGATATTTATTTAATAAGGCACACAAACACAAACCTATTACGGGTTATAAATACGTGTGGAATATTTGGTTCTGTGTGAACACTCACACAGGTATGCACGTCACTTAATAATTTAATAAACATAAAAAACACCAGTACTTGTTAAAAAAAAATAAACATTTAAACTACAAAAAAAAAAAAAACAAAATTACATAAAAAGACAACGTATAACGACAAATAATATTATATGAATTAACCGAACGGATATCCAATCGCTATTTTTTTAACAACAGGAAGTTACAGATAAAAAATAACATTTGAAAATGTATTATATTTTAAATTACAAGCCAACCACAGATATATTACAATAATACTAAAATTCATATTTTTACATACTATAATGCAATTAATATTCAATGGAGTTATATTGGAAATGAAACGTGATAAATTCCAATTGCTACAAAGATGTGGTCAATAAAAACTATCGAACTTATTTATAAACATTTTAGCAGGTGTTTAGTTAAACACTGATTTCTCTCTCTATCATCATTGATTTGGCATTCGAAAGACAAAGACAGCATTGCCTAATCAAATCAGCACCTAACTTACATATTTATTATTGTTTACAGAGAAAGGTCCGTATAAAACGAGTCCAGAGTACACGACGTCGACCCCCGACCCTCACTTGACAGCGACAACTATGCACGCATCGAGAAACTACGTGAAGAATGTGCTGAGTGAGTTAATATTTTCCTATTACCTTCTCCACGAGAGGGGTACCAAGCTTAGTGACAGTAATGGGTAAATATTTCTTTAGTACTTTGAACCTTGTGGTCTATGAGAAACAATGGTGTAACCTAGTCTTTTTTTTATTGGTGGTAGGGCTTTGTGCAAGCTCGCCTGGGTAGGCACCACTTACTCATAAGATATTCAACCGCAAAACAGCAGTACAGCAGTCATAGCCTCTTGTTGTAAGCTTGCCTTGGTCTTTGCTAAACTGCCATATTCGACCCTCGACTTTGTCGTGACCCATTCTTTCGGATTATTCACAAAAAAAAAACAATTATACAAGTTTCTGCTACATTTATTGTCAAGAGCAATTTATTATAAGCATGTTAAACGGCACAAAAGTAACAGCCACTAATTGATAAATGTCTCCTCTTCTATTTGAGAAGCTTCTGTAATGCAGATAGCTGGATAAAAGGCACATAAAAATAGTCGCCATATTGAATTTTCATTCCAGACATGGAGCAAACCTCCCAGTCGCCACAACTGGACACACCGGTTATTCTGTCACGGATCGCTGACGTCATCGGTAGCGGATGCACGTTCACAGTGAACTCTGACAACGAACTGGATGCTGAATGTCAAGTGAGAAAGAAATCCCTTTAAGAAATATATCCGATCTGTTTTTTATTGAATGTAAACCAACTAATATAATAATAATAATATCCCGGGACATTATTCACACACGGCCATCTGATCCCAAACTAAGCTGAGCTTGTGCTATGGAAACCAGACTGATATATTACATATACTACTTTTCTTTCGTAAATACATACTTATATAGATAATTACACCGAGACTCAGGAGAAACAGACATGTACAAGCACACAAATGTCTGTCCTGGGTAGGAATCGAACCCACAACCTTCGGCGTGTAAGGCAAGTATCTACCAACCACGCCAACCGGCTCGTCAATATATTGCACTGTACCGCTTTTGCTAATCTGATTATGTTTTGTTTATTATAAGTTGTATCTTGTGTATATATTTAATAATAATAAAATATTATTTTCACGCTGCATTTAAAAAAAGGATATTAAAAGAATTTCCAAATGGATATTGTATTTTCTGGTGAGGATTATTTGTTTTATTTCTAAGTTACCCTATTACTTATTTAATGATATTCTACCGCAAAACAGCAGTACTTGATATTGTTGTGTTCCGTTTTGAAGGCTGAGTGAGCCATTGTAATTACAGGCACAAGTGACATAACTTAGTTCCCAAGGTTGGTTGCGCATTGGCTATGTAAGCGATGGTTGACATTTCTTACAATGCCAATGTCTATGGGCCACTTGGTTGGTGACCACTTACCATCAGGTGGCCTATATGCTCGTCCGCCTTCCTATTCTATTAAAAAAAAAATTTAAAAGCTCGTAATTGTAAGTTATGACATCTTTTTTAAAGCTTGATTCTCAACGTAGTTAAAGTAAATTACTATTAAACCATAATCTAATAATTATCGTAATGTAATTGTGTTCTTACTATCAAGGGTACTTTATATGAAGATTTCTTGAGATCCGGCTCGAAGGACCATTGTTTTTTTTACTGTATTAAAAGATTTACATAGATTTTAACTGTATTTTTTACCAAATTAAAAGCTGCTGCTGTAATCAAATTATCGGTATTATTTACTATTTTAAAAGATATTTTAAAAATATGAACGCTAATGTCAATATGTTCGGTGAACAGATTATTTTTTATATTATGTTATTATTGCAGATCTTTTTTTAAAATAATCAAATCTTCGCGGATGTTTGTCTGTTGATGTTTTATCTTTCCTATTGTTTTAGTTTTCGTTAAATTTGATGTGCCCACACGTTTTTATGTCAAAGCATTACAATAATTTTAATTACACTCATGTCTCCAAACCTTCTTTGGTACGTAGAAGTAGAAGGAACACTTCTACTATCTGCCAATTCTCTAGAATAGTGTAGTTTCTACATATATGCACTTGTATAAACACAAAGATAACATATAAAAACAATTTCCTTTCAGTCTTCCTGCGGCCTCGACCCTCCACAGACATACGAAAACCAGGAACCTCTAGAACGTTCTAAAACAGACAAAGAGTTAAACGAGACATACCCAAGAACATTAGAGAGCTTACCCAAAGACAAGCTACCCTTAACCCCAGTGATACCAGAAAAGAACAATTCAAAAATACAAAAACCAGAAACTGATTCACTAAAGAACGCAATCCATGAGGAAATTATGGCTGAATCGAATTACTTAGAACAGAATAAAGTGAACGGATCAGAGATTGGGAGGTTGAGGAGGGATGTTCGAGATATAAGAGAGACCAATGAGGCGCTGTTGAGGAGCAGCTCGGAGGAGATGATTATTGAGCAATCGGAAGAGATAAGTATGCCAGGTGATTTGATATTTTCGATAACTTTGATTGCTTCAGTTTTTCGTGTCTTAGGAAGGGAGGGTGGGGCAATTTATATTAAAGTATTAGAAGGATATTTTTTTCTTAAGTGGATTTAAGTTGTCTATTTAAAGTGTAGTTTTTGTCACTCTTTCGTTAAACTGTATTGATTTTTTATTATATTTACGTGGTTTTAAGTCACAAAAAGGCTCGGGCAAATGCATTCAATTTGACTCGAAGCAATGATCGATATGATTGTCTGTACCTGAAGTGTAAGTTCAATCTAATCTCTTAAACTGAAGGAATATTTTTTATTGCCTTGCAATAAGAGAAAAATAAATTTTGTCTGAAACGAAAGCGACAAGCGAACGATGATTGTGTACCTTGATATAGCCTAACACGTATCGTACGTCCCGCAGAGTGCGACACGGTGTCGGTGGGCGTGTCGAGCGCGGCGCTCGTCAACGCGAGCGTGTTCGCGGCGCGCGCGTGCTCGCGGGTCACGCACAACTACACGTACACCGTGCCGCTCTCGCGCTGCCTGCGCGCCGACCGCCTCGACCTCACCTTCAGGTGACACTCGCATGTAGCTTACACTACGACACTACAGGCCTCACCCGACAGTAGAGCCCAATCGTGCCACCGCATTCCGAAGCCAGAGGCCTAGTGGTTTGAACGTACAAATTGTACCAATAATTGATGAGCTTGGCGGGAAAGAAAAACATCGTGAGGAAATCTGTGTGTGTCGGATGAAAATCTGTAATATGTTTCATCACCGACTAAACTGTAAACAATCATAATTAAATATGGCGATGAATGCCATCCATAGTCACCTTACCTAAAAAATTGCAGATCGTCGAAATTAAAAGAAATGCGTCTGTGCGACCTCAATTGCAAGTACGATACGATCAAGAATTGTCAGCTGAATCGTGAAATTGCGAAGCCTATACCGACGGGAGAGCTTTGGACGTCGAAAATTACCTTGGAATGCAACATGGACAGGCATATGAAGATACGGGCGGCGTTTATGCCTTTAAAGGTTTGTATTGGACTTGCTATAAGATATATATTTACTAGGAAGCAGCAGTTATTAAGCAAATCGCATGAAGTGTGTACATACGGTTTGTTTACCTATATTCCGTCTTCAATTGGTATAGAATAAAACTGTTCCCATATCTTATTGAAAATAATAAACATTTCAACAAATTCAAGAACAAAATCGCTGAATTTAACTATTTTATTTTCCTACTCGACCTGTCACTGATTGTAACTTTATTTTCACCTACCTTATATACATCTACATAAGATGTAACATAAAGTAAAATTAAAGAATATAGTAAAATTAAAATAAAATAACAGCCTGTATATCTGCCTGCCAGCCTGTTTTGTTAAGGCTTCCCCTCCGTGTGTGAAGAAGGTTAGGAGCTCATACCACCACGTGGATATCTATTTGACACACGCAGGTGTCTTCAAGATCTCCTCGCCGAGCACGTGATGAACAAAATTCAGTTGTGCATACCCACACATACACACGTACAAAACCATCGGTTAAGATTCAAGTGTCCCAGCCCCTGTGCCATCTCGACTTGATTTATTAATTGGAATTTATATTAAATTTTGTTTTCAACAGGATTTGTGCTATTTGAGCCCAGACAGCAAGACACCCTTCCTAGAGTTCAACATGCACGTGTATAGAGATTGCCGTAACTAATTTTTTTTTTAACTTGGTATCAGCATCACAATTTATATATTTTTTATTATTTTTTTACTTTAAAACATTCCTAGAAGTGCAATTATATAACCGTCCGAAATAATTTTAACATATATCTGTATTTTTTGTATATTTCTTAAACATTCCTATAACTTTAAAATTAATTGAATTTATTATGTGTAATTTTATTCTGGCAACACTGACAAAGAATTGAATAATACATACAATATATTATGTCTGTTTTAAATCAATTTTAATGAGATATAAAAGCTGTGTATATTTAATCTTTGACCGTTTGTTATATTTAGTAAAAATGTAACTGTGTGTTGACAAATATATATTTATAATAAATATTTTGGATATAACCTAGCTGTCAAATAAATGCAGGCAGAAAATTGTGAGAGAGACTTATTCTACGATCAGAAGTTGTCTCTTTCTAACAAGTTTCTTTTTAATGGATCTGACCATTCTTTATCTATGGTATCCTAAACTGATGGCTTATCATTATTATAAATTTAAAAAAAAAATTATTAATTAATTGGATATAATTTTGTTTATGTTGACAATTGAAATATTTTATAAAAAATTAATTAAACCTCAATAAATTTTTCTTAACGTTTTAATATGAAATTTGTGTCATATACACTAACTATGGTCATGAATTTGAGTGTGAGAGGGATAGAACTAGCACGAATAATTATCAACTGGTCACATTATAGACCTTGTTATATTCGTTTTGTCTCTTTCTAATGATGGATGAAGCTCTATCTCTTATCCTCATCAACTTTTCAAATATCTACAAACGAAAACCTATTTTAATAATAATTGACTTATTATTATTTTTATGTGAACACAAGTAATAAATATAACAAATAAAAAAATAACTACGTACATGTTACCAAGGAAAAAATCAGATTTTTAAATTTATAACACTTCGCGACGACAGACGAAAAGTACGATTTTATCTTTTTTGGTTAAATTAAGTATGAAGTTTGTAATCCCTTTTCTTGTCTATTGGTTATAGACAGACTTGGGCAAAATGTAATCAGACTAATGATTAGCGATTACGATTACAATGTGTAATCATCAATCTCGATTCCAGATTAATGAGTGTAATCATATTAAAGTAATTAAACAATGATGATTACTTTCCATCAGATTATTAATCTGTTTACGACAGTAGTTGACAACGCCCAACTCTAGTTTATAGAAATAGAAAAAAAGTATTTCTAAACATATTTTTTTTATTTAATTGTACCTGTAGCAGATTTATAGATATTTACGTTTGTAAATAAGTTATTTTAAATGCTGGTGTTTAAAGTCGGTGGTAGCTATTTTTTTTTTAATTATTATAAGTAATAAGTAATTTTCGCCTGTATTTTTATTGTATTGTACAGAAATTAATTGATTATTTTCAATGTGTTTTTTTTATTTGTTTAAGTTAGTATTTTTTTTAGTATATAAGTGAATACTCAAAAACATTCTGACAAATTTATCTCTATATAATTTTTAAACGATTTAGTCTTCAAACTATTTGCATGTGTTACTTTCTTTTCAGTTTAGGAATTTTATTTTAAAATAGCTAATTCATTTAATTGCTTTTTTTTATTCTATGGTTCGAATTTCAAAAATATTAAACAATAAATAACATTCCATGCCAGTACTTAATTATTTTAAGGTTTTAATATGCATACGCACAATTTATTTTTAATATTTATATCCTATTGACAAAGAAAAGGTGTCTAAACCTAAAATTTTCAATTTTTTTTTTTAAATATTAATTAGTATTGCTAAAATCGCTTATTATTTTTGATTGAAAATTGGAACATTAAAAAAAAATTAAAGTGTTATTTCGCATAATTATTATTTTTTTCGGATTAATATTTTTAATGACTTTCGCACTCTAAATGAATTTTATATTCGTTACGTTCATTTTCAAATTAAATTCATTCAATAATTAATATAGACGAACTTACATATAATATTATGTGCGAATAAATAACGAGAATCTCAGTATACATAGTGTTTAAAATATTAATATTAAATAAATAGATTATTTATTTATAGTAAAATTAGATTTGTGTGGGATTCACGGTAGTAATTTTTGAAAATCACATTATTATATGAAATTTAGGGAACATTATATATATATATAAGTTTAGTTTTAAGTATAGAATTAATACATCTTGCCATATTCTTGGTTTATTATTTTTTATCTATATTTTTTTTTTTGTCGTTAAGATTTTTTTGTAATCTGTTACATATTTTATGTCTCTCATCGTATTAGTATAGTATGTGCCGCCATTTATATTTATGTATTGTTCGAAATGGTAATAAAATGAAATCTTAATAAAAATGTATTTTCATGACATAATAATAATAATTTAAAGATTTTTTTAAAAATTTACGCATAATTGTAATATTTCTCAGAAGTGAGGATATTTTGACTGGTTCCTTTTATTTACAATTTGTATAATAAAAAAAAAAAACAAAACAAATAATATCTTAAAGATACTAGGTCGAGCATAGCCGCAATTTTCAACTTATACTTTAAAAAAATTAATACATATGCGTTAGAATAAATAAAAAATACAGTTTTGTTAATAATCTGTAACGTATCTGCGCCGTGGGAGAACAGAGTGGCGGCGGAGATTTTATGACGTCATCTAAAAAAAGCGCGCCAATAGATGGTTCACATAGATAAACATTATACAGATTATAAATAAAAATATTCACTACACATCAAATATATGTATATTTAATAACAACATGAATAAACTTAATAGAAAATGTCTTCCCAAAACAGACAGACCACTTTTTGGCAATTTCACTGTTGTCTATAATCTGTAAATGTAGACAATTTTTTTATGAAAATTGTTCTTTTGTTTTAATTATATACTTTCAGTGTTGCCACGTAACTATCGTAATAAAAAAAATTAAACATGGAATTCAATTTTTTTTCCGAATTCATGAAACATTAAAATAATTATTTATAATAAGATGTAATTTTTCATTAGTTTAAGGTAAATGACAAAACATTGTTTAAGAAAATAAAATATTACTTGTAGAAATATAATTTCGTTTTCTTTTACCTTATTTGTGTTATCCCTATAACCAGGTTCTACCAGCGGGGGGGGGGGACATTGGATTACATATATTTGTAAAGATTTCATAATAAAAGTTAAAAAGCAAAAGGTATCGGTTCATAATAATCAGCCAAGTTTTTTTTTTAATTTATTTGGCTTACTAACAATCACTTACATTATAACACATACACAAAAAAAAAAAAAAAATAAAACAAATGACTAAACGAAAATGATATTCATCGTTATTTATTCTCAGATTTGAAAATACTGTTTTTGTTACTAACTTCGTCATAAAGGGTTAGCTAGTAGGACAAATCTAGGAACTATTATTTTTTGAAGATGTCATTCGACACAATTTTAATTAGGGCTATGCTACCATAAAAAATTCGAAACTCACCACAGAAAAAGGTCGTGAAATGTTTGAAAGTGACATGCGACATTGACCATAATAGTCATAATATTACAAGAACACATCAAAATAGTATATCACTAAAGTCGGTTATCAACATTTCATATGAATAATGAAGTGAATTATTACAGAATAGCATTGTAGATTCCAGTTGTATAATAACTTGTTCAAAGGTGCTCAAATATGTTTTAATAACAGTACTAGAAGTATAATGGTACATCTGAGGTTGGTAGCATTGAATTCTTTAGACCAATCACAGACGTTTAACATAGTACTTAGCAGTGTTGCCCTGTGTTGCTATTTGTCAGTTGGCAGTCCCCAGCGCGCTGTTACAACGCGAAGTTGTGTTTTGTTATTATTGTGCCGTGAATTCCATATAGCAAAACAAGATTCAACTTTTATTGACACAATATATAAACAGTAAGTAATTTTAGGTGTACATATATTCTTATTAGGACATATGTGAGATTTTAATGTACCTTATCACATTTTAATACGTCGTAATTTACCTTCAATTATTTCGAAATATTTAAAAAGTTTTATGTAGAATGATAACGTTTTTATTATTGCGGGATCGTTAATATGGGTATTATTTACATTATTAAAGGGGTCATTTGCGGTATATTTAGATAAGATAGTTTTGGGTTTTATCTTTAAAAATCATATAGCCTTTTTTAATATATAAGCTATTTAATTCAAAATAATTTTTCACATCGGATTTGTTTCTGCGGTAAGCGAGTCCATACAAAATACTAATGTTAATATATTATGTAGATATGTATATATATGAAAATTATTATTAGGGCTAGAACTTACACGAGCTGAGGTTAGGTGGATACATTTTTGTGGCAGATTTCAACCGCCACATGCAGACTTCCTCACGATGATTTCCTTCACCTCTGAACACGAGATGAATTATAAACACAACTTAAAAACAGGCCTCTTAAGTGGTGCTTGCCTGAACTTAAACCCGCACTTATCAGTTAAGATTACTTTATATTTTGTGTTATTATATAATTCAGTGGTGCTTGCCCGAGTTAGAACCCATGATCATCGATTAAGATTCATGCGTTCTAACCACTGGGCCATCACGGCTTTTTATCTTTTGTGCTTAATTTGTGTTTATGATTCTTCTCGTACTTGGCGATGAAGGAAAACATCGTAAGGAAACCTGCATGTGTCTAATTTCACTGAAATTCTGCCACATGTGAATTACACCAATCCGCATTGGAGCAGCGGGCTGGAATTAGCTCCAAACCTACTCCTCAAAAAGAGGAGACTTTAGCTCAGCCGTGGAAAATTCACAGACTGTTACTGTTACTTACTATTATATAATCGTAATCTTCACTCAAGGATAGATCACTCAAAGTACTTCACGTTTAAAGTTATATTAATAAAATACTTTGTGTTAAAGTTCCGTTGTATTTTCAATTAACTCTTACTTAGTTGTTATGTAACATCAAACTCGTAAGTCACCGCAGAAAACGATCGAGAAATGTTAGAAAGTGAAATACGATATTGACTTTTTTTTTATAAAATAGGTGGACTGGAAAAGGGGCCTCCTGATGGTAAATAGATCCCACCCATAGATCTTGAAACTGTAAGAAAAACCATTCCTTACACAATGCGCCACCAACATTGGGAATTACGATATTATGTCCATGTACACTGGCTCACTCACCTTTAAAACCGGAACGCAACAGCACCAAGTATTGCTATTTACCGGTGGAATATCTGATCGGTGGGTGGTATCTACTCAGACGGGCTTGCAAACTGCCAGCAAGTAACAACTAAATGATAATTGTAACAATTAAATGATACACGCATCGAAATGTGTAACGAAGCGAGTTAAAGACATTTATAAATATCAAACAATGTTTATACCGTATGATTTTTAGCAGCAATTCACGTGTGGTTTCTACGCGAAAACTATGGCCATATCTTCTCGCAACATTTACGGTTTCCTTCATAGTTGAGTAAAAACCGATTAGAAACGCCAAGAAAACCAAACGCAAGCCACGAACCCAATTCCGTTTAACATTTTTCGCGGACGTTCGCGCCGCGTATGTAGAACTGGCATTATAACTGCGTTTGTTTTACAATATGCCATATTATTGTATATATTTACAATAATGTTTAAATAATCAGTGTTAATCATTGTATATGTCCGAAGAGCAAAAATATTATAATAAAACCTCATTTCAAAATCCGCTAAGTCAATAAAACCTTCCTGGTGGAAGAAATTTATTTTTATGAAAAAAAAAACACATATATTTTATACCACAATTATAGCAACGCCGTAAGAGATACAACTTTCCAATAAACCACACACTGAAAATACTTTACTTTCACTCTAAAATAATTATTCGTTATATTTTGTCATGTATTTTACAAAAGCCGTGATGGCCCAGTGGTAAGAACGCGTGAAACTTGATCGTGGGTTCAAACCCGGGCAAGCACCACTGAATTTACATAAGGTGAGAATTTAATAAGGAATTTGATTACTACTACTACTACTAAAAAAAAAAACTTACGGGATGTAGTTAATAGTTTGCGCACGCGACTTCCGTCCGCTTACGGGAGGGAGGTGATACGTAATAATATAATGTAAGATATTGCGTTTTGTTAATATGTCTTTAGTTGGACATACACTGCTAATAATAAAAATTCTAATTCAGTCGTTGGGCTTTGTGCAAGCTAAGTATCTTTCACACATCAGATATTCTACCGCAAAACAGCAGTATTTGGTATTGTTGTGTTCCGGTTTGAAAGGCTCACTCACCCTTCAAACCGGTACACAACAATACCAAGTACTGCTGTTTTGCGGTAGAATATCTGGTGAGTGGGTGGTATCTGCCCAGGCGAGCTTGCACAAAGCTCTACCACCAGTAACAATTTAATTTGAAGTTTCATTAGAATTTTGTCTCGTGTTCTGCGAAAGCTAACATCGTGAGGAACAAATGGAAATATGTCAGATGTGTTGAGATAATTGATTTTTCTAGTTGTTCTCGGTTGAATCTAGTAAATTACATTTGAAAACAAAGTCGCGTAACAAAAAGCGGTACTAATTATAAAAGATTTGAATTTAATCACGTGAATTTTTAAGCTGTACAATTTATCGTTAATTTAAATTTTAATCTGTGTACAGTCATTTTTATTTATATATTCTATAACTGAAATCAAAATAGAAAAAACAAAATATGCATTCAATCAATCAATCAACAGCCAATCGTTGTCCACTGCTGAACATAGGCCTCTCCCAAGGTGCGCCAAAGCTCCCTGTCCTCCGCCTTCCGCATCCAGTTGGTGCCCGCCACCTTCTTAAGGTCGTCGGTCCACCTGGCTGGAGGGCGCCCTACGCTGCGCTTGCCGATTCGCGGTCTCCACTCTAGGACTCGTCTGCTCCAACGGCCATCGGTCCTACGACATACGTGACCAGCCCACTGCCACTTCAGCCTGCTAATTTTGCAAGCTATGTCGGTGACTCCGGTTCTTTTCCGGATAATCTCATTTCTGATCTTATCCTTCAAAGATACTCCGAGCATAGCTCGCTCCATAGCACGCTGAGCGACTTTGAATTTGTGGACTAGTCCCGCAGTTAGTGTCCACGTTTCGGCACCGTATGTCATGGCAGGTAAGACGCATTGGTTGAAGACTTTCGTCTTCAAACATTGCGGTATAGACGACTTGAGGACTTGACGAAGGTTGCCAAATGCTGCCCATCCCAAGCGAATTCTTCGATCGGCTTCCTTCTCGAAGTTGTTCCTACCGACTTGTATTATCTGTCCTAGGTAGGTATATTCACTAACAACTTCGAGAGGTTTCCCCTCGACGTATATCGGTCCCGGCACGACATGCCTATTGAACATGACCTTGGTCTTGTCCAAGTTCATACCGAGACCGACACACCGGGAAGACTCGCCTAGAATATTAAACAACAAAGCTCCGGGAGATGACGGAATCACAACAGAGTTGCTTAAGGCAGGCGGGACTCCGGTCCTGAAAGAGCTAGCAAGCCTCTTTAATTCCGTCATCCAACATTTCGGGCGCGCTGGTCATCAATACTGATTCCCACGGGTTTATCCGATCTTGAAGAGAACAACTGCCCATAAAACCTCTCTACTTCTCCGACAATCTCAGGCCTAGAGGTAACGACCCCACCATTTTCAGTTTTAAGTTTTGTCAGACGCGGCCTCCCAAAATATGCATTAGAAATTAAAAAAAATAATATATTTATACTTTAGATTTTAATTACTAGTTTATTGTTTAGGTATGTAGTTCATATTTATTTGTAAGCATGTGTGCGCGTTTGGACTCTACTACCACTTACCATCAGGTGGAGTACTCATTTGCCTTCCCGACGAATTTAAAAAAAAAATGTGTGCATGTACAAGGTTTAATTTTCTATTTTGCTCATACTTCGTTGTTTTTAGCTTCTATTTTTATAGCAAGTACGTAACAGCCTGTTAATGTCCCACTGCTGGGCTAAGGCCTCCTCTCCCTTTTTTAAAGAGAAGGTTTAGAGCTTATTCCACCACGCTGCTCTAATGCGGGTTGGTAGAATACACATGTGACATAATTTCAATGAAATTAGACACATGCAGGTTTCCTCACGATGTTTGCCTTCACCGTTAAGCACGAGATGAATTATAATCACAAATTAAGCACATGAAAATTCAGTGGTGCTTGCCCGGGTTTGAACCCACGATCATCGGTTAAAATTCACGCGTTCTAACCACTAGGCCATCTCGGCTTCATTGGTGATGTAAGGGATGGTCAATATTTGATGTAACGTGTGTCTATGGGCAGTGGTGATCATTTACGATAAGGTTGCTCATTTCATCGTTTTCTACCTATCTATGTATATATACTATTAATGCGAAAGTAACTGTGTGTAACGCTTTCACGGCTAAACTTTTGAAACGATTTTGTTTAAGTTTTACAAATGCCATTAACCCCAAGGACATTGTTTACTTTTTTATGTCAAGTATGTAAACATCCCCTAATATTCGGGCGAAGTTAGTTTTATACAAAAAATAAATCATCAAATATATATATATATATTTACGAAACAATTGTATTCATAGACGCCTTACCTTGAGGTATTATATTCAGGTAAGGTTGATGAAACTGGTTTTATGTTGACAAAGTACATATTACGTTAAACAATTATAACTTTAATTGAATAAAAACACGCTACAAGTATGATACCTACGACATTTAACTTATCTCACTTGTTATATTCAAGTTAAGAGTAAAGCGTATTTACTCTGATACTAGATTTATATGTTTGACAAAAATCTTTAGCGAAGGTCTGTTTCAGTTTTTAGATACCTTAAAAAACTTTATTTCTCATTAATTTTCTTTTAAAAGTACTGATTAACATATTAACAATAATTTCACTCCATTTTTCATAAAAGTGAAAAATTTGTATCGTATGCTGTATGTTTCCCAATAAATACACAAATAAAATAATATCCTGGGACATTATTCACACAATGCCATCTGATCCCAAACTAAGCAGAGCTTGTGCTATGAAAAACCAGCAACTGATATACTACATAAACTACATTTATTTTAAATACATAATTATATAGATAATTAAACCCAGACTCGGGACAAACAGACATGTTCATGCACACAAATGTCTGTCCTACCGGGAATCAAACCCACAACCTTCGGTGTGAAAGGCAAGTGTCTACCAACCACTCCAACACATCCGTAATATACCCGTCGTAAATAAATTAATAATAGATAAAAAATGTGAATTTAAAAATGAAATGTTTATCAATTAGTTATATATTGGGAGGTTTCGGAAGACAATGGAAGGCTCTTGAGGTATAATCATGCAATGGCTGACAAATTATTGAAGACGTTTTTCCTATGAATTTATAATTAAAATCTTATAATGAACAGCATTGTATGTAAATATAGGTAGCAAAAACGTCATGTATCAAATAGACAAAAAGGCAGCATCGTCTTCTAAGCGAATTAATATTATGTATATTCAAATTAGCATTCACTGAAAATCTGTTATAACTACTGCTTAAACACGAGAAGTACGTAAAACCTCAATAAATAATTATTTCATCGCCTGCCTTTCGATATCAAATTAAAGAAAGTCACATAGTATCGCGATATAATAATAATAATTATTTATTTATTCAAGTAACAAGTCTCGTATACAAAATTGCAAGAAAAAAGAAAACTACTATCGTCTACTTATAATAGACTACAATTAACTGGTCCAGCTGAAACTTTACAACAGCGTTTTGTAAATATATAGTCTAGTCTGTTAGCAATCATCTTTAGAATTTTGTTGGAGCTGGCTCGCACCCTGTGAACCACTAAATTATTCGGAGGTTGAATAAAAAAGTTAGCTACACGCTCGTATTCTGAGACCCTTTTTATGGTATTGGTAGGCGGACGGGCAAACAGGCCACCAGATGTTAAGTGGTCACCAATGCCCATAGACATTGGCATTGTAAGAAATGTTAAACATCGCTGACATCGATAATGTGCCACCAACCTTGGAAACGAAGATGTTATGTCCCTTGTGCCTGTGGTTACACTCGCTCGCTCACCTTACAAACCGGAATGCAACAATACTAAGTATAACTGTTTAGTTGTAGAATATCTAATGAATGGGTGGTACATACCCAGACGGGCTTGCAAAAAGCCCTACCACCGTAACCCTTTAGTGGTCACCCAACATCCAGCTGTGTATTTTAAGACTCGCCCCCAGCCCGGTGACGCTGTCGAGGCCATTTGAACCAACAGCTACAATCAATTCGAATAAAAAAAGTTATACGCTTTCCCTTAGATACTAACATATTTTTAATGTCATTTTACTATAGTATGTATAGTATGTACGTATATGGTTATCATATATATCATGTTTACCATATATGGTCATCATCATCGTGTCTACAGGTCACGTGGCCTTGGCCTTTCTCATAGGATTATGCAACTGCGCAATAAATATTATTGTCCAAGTATTGCACTTTATTCCCTCACTGTCATAATTCGATGGAACGGCAATCCCACACCACCGGAAATATTTCAGGAACAACTGCTTTACGAGCTTTCCGAGGCTCGGGAGTATAAAAAATGCTAATTTCCAGACTCCGGTCTGCTACTGAAAATTTCTCGACACAAAAACCTAATAGCTTTTAATGGTCTGAATTTAATCCAGGATCTCGGGATCCTCAGCCTAGCTTGTGGCTTAGCCACAAGAACAATGAGACGGTCATCAAAATCATCATACTCATTGCTTAACAATTGGTTGCATTTTCCAATTAAGTATAATTGCTGGAGAGATCAAAGGTCGTAAGTGCTTAAAAATTCGTGTCGCAATCCGTCGTTTCATTGATGCTTAAAGTTTAACGCCGTTGCGCCGCCAACCTTCTAGCTAATCCTCCCTTCTGACGGATCCTGGCTTCTGACGATCAGATAAGAAGAAGAATATGTTTTGGATAGGATTTGCGTAAAATCCGTCGTCGTCGTTCTTAGTGAGCGTCTACGTCGAAGAAGGAATAGCTGTGACAAATTTCAAGTCAATCTGACGGATAGTTTAGTAGATATCGTGATGAGAGGTATTTCGCTTATATATATAGATTAGTGTTTGTATATTTTTTATGTGAAGTACTTACTTAGGAACTGTTTAACTGTTTGTTTCCATAATTTAATTCACCGACATATCGAGGCAATTGATGAACACAGGCATTATTTTCGCAGTTATAGTTTTTTATGTATTAGGTAGGCAGGCAAATGGGCCACCTGATGTTAGGTGGTCACCACCGTCTATAGACATTTAAAAGGGAACGCAACACTACCGCTAAACAGCAATACTTAATATAAGTATTGCTGTTTAGCGGTAGAATATTTGATGAGTGGGTGGTACCTACCAAGACGAACTTGCACAAAGCCCTACCACCTAATAAATAGTATTTGTAATATTTAAATTATGTAAGCTGCGAACGTTGTTATTTAATATTATACATATATACTTATATATTATGTATATCTATTATATATTCTTGTCTAGATTTGAATATTTTTATAGAAATGTCTGTCGGGTCCCTTTATAATGAATTAGTTACGAAGAGATTTAAGTTACGAAGTCTTAAGATTTTATTTTTAATTGAAATATGTAGAGTGTAAAAAAACAAATGATGGTGAACACCACCGGCTTTACATTTGACATATTAACCATCCCTTACGTTACAATATTATGTCCCGTGTGTGTTACACTGGCTCACTTACTTCAAACTGGAACGTATAATATTAAATATTGCCGAGTGTATATATTGTGTTACCCAAGCACGATTCCTACTCAACTCAACTATTAGTCTATTATTGTGGGTTTCCTAATTCGTTTTAAAACTTATCTTAAAAAAAGACACTAAATAACAAATCATATTTACATTATCAATATCTACGAAACACAATTGCTGTTTGAAACGCTTCACTAGTTATATGAGACTATCGACCTCCAGCGGAGCTCAAAAATATTCCATTAACGTGGAAAAATAACGCAACATTTCTAAATATATATTAATATAAATGAATGTGTCTCTCGACGTCTGTTCTCTATGCGTTCTTAAGCCATTCATCAGATTGTGATGAAGCTTTGGTGATCTCCGTACTCGTAAAGGTCGTTGACCCAGAAAAACTAGTTTCTTTTTGTATGTTTGTCCTTCAATACAAATGTTTTTATATAGATCCTTATTCAAACATTGCGAGCCGAGACATGTAGCTAGTATTAAATAATTATAACTATATATGCAATTTTATTTTAATGTTACAGCGTCTGTCCGTTCGAGTCACGGTATAAGCTATCTCTATTACAAACTTCATCAAAATCCGTCCAGATGCTTTTGTATGATTGAGTAATTTTTTTAAATACACAAATATAAAACATAAGTTGACATATGGATTATAAGCTGTTAAGCTTATATACTAAGGCATAACATTAAAATTTTGGTTTTGCTTTAATTTATTCATATTTATTTATTTGATCGAGTAAAAAAACATCCGAACATATAAACTTTCACATATATAAGTTAGATTTATGAATATATGATAATTTATTTATGCAATGTTAATTGGTTTATTATTTTTCGACCACTTTATCTTATGCTAAATTAGCTTGAGTTTTGGAGTTCAATACCTGAGTCATGATAATAAAAACTTATTGAGTTTTAATTATAAAATTCTCAATAGCAACTTGAAGTTGAAAGTCAGCTGTGCTTACACTCTCGCGCCTCTAAAGGAAATCTCGGACCGGAATTGTCGTTTAATCGGGTTATGAGTGAGAGAATGGAAAATGCACTTGTGTTTGCGCACGCACTAGAGCACTATAATATGGACTGCGCGTTGTTTTTTTTTTTTTAATGCCAAACATTATATTACGACGGTTATTTTTTCCCTATTTATTACTCAGCAGAAACTATATTTCGAACGTGGAAGTTCTGCGACGCGTCAACCAAAAACGGCAATTTTTGGAGACTGTCAAGAAGAAAAAAGTTGCATATCTCGGACACGTGCTTAGGCTTGAAAGATTTGAACTTTTGCAGCTGATTATGATGGGAAAAGTTGCCGGAAGGAGAGCTGTTGGGCGCAGAAAAAAGTCTTGGCTGTGAAACATCCGTGAATGGCATAAAATCGCGAGTGCTGCCGAACTCTTTCACCTCGCGAAGAACAAGAAGGAGTATTTAAAGCTGACTGCCAACCTTCGCTAGTCAGAGTGGCACTCGAAGAAGAAGAAGAAGAAACTATATTTAATACCTATTGTTAATGCCTCCTGGAACTTACACCTGAAAGAGCTACAGGTAAAAGCGATAAGGCTATCTACATGCATTTACTTATTGTATATATTTTTTAATGCTAGAAAAACGCATTACGCTTTGCCCCCACGGGTACAGTGGGGAGGTATGTGGGGCTCGCCGGTGTCCAAGGCGCCGAGTGCGCCCTAATATGAATGCGTACTAAAAAATCAGCGGTACCCGGTAGCGGTATGGTATATACATATCATGTATTATGTTCTTTAGATGTTCGGGTACATAAAGTTAATAATAATCCGATATGCATATTATATATAACAAATATACATAAATTGCGTTGATATATACATATAATGATACATGAATGATGTATACAAAAGTAACAAATAATCAAATATAGTTATAAATATTTACCTTATATATATAATTCCATACATTTTTTGTTTATGAATCGTTTTAACGATTATTTTCATACCTTACCATTTCTTTCTTACCATTTCAATTCCAGGCAAAGAATTAATTCGTATTTTTAATACCTCAGGCTTCAATACTTTCAAACAGTGAAATGTTATTTTTTTGTTTTATTGTGGCTCAACCGTACGTAGTGTACGAAAGTGAGTTTGTTTGTTTGTTTGTTACGCTTTCACGTTTCTACTCATGAAATTTTGCGTACACGATCTCAGGGTAAAAATATATAGGGTACCTAAAACTACCCCCCCCCCCCCCGCATAAGCGAAGCCGCGTGCGTATGCTAGTTCCTAATAAGCAATTCCTATTCTCATAATTAGTAGACGACATGTATTGCGTTCACTATTTATGACTTAAATTATAATAAAACCACGCGCTATGCCTATTTAGAATCATGGCACTAATCTTTTTTATTATAATCTCTCGGCAAAGAATGACGTTCTATTTTTAACAAAATATATAAAAACAAAATGGCCGGTCATAAACATAGGATAGGATATAAAATTTTAATAATATGTAGTTATAGTTTTTAATCAGGTATACACCGGCTTTACTTATAAACGCTTAGCGGCTGTTGAGTCAAGCAATGATTTCGCTCTTTCTGTCATTATTGATTTGACATTCGAAAGAAGAAGACAGAGCATTGATTAACGAAGCACTCACTAAGCAACGTTTACAAATAAGGCCATAGGATTTTGTTTATGATGTGACGCTCAACAAATAAATGCATTATTTTCTATCGTAATTTCGTATTCCATTCCAAGCCAATCCAAGCTATTCTTGTTTGCTTCGTACAAGTTTCCATAAATCTGTTTTAGACTAATATTTAATAGACTATTTACCTTAAGTTAGCAAAGAAAGCCAAAATAGCTCAGTCGTTATAAAGCAAATGGGCCGCTTTTTTATTTTTATTTATTTATAAAATAGGAAGGCGGACGAGCATATTGGTCACTGATGGTAAGTGGTCACTAACGCCCATAGACATTGGCATTGTAAGAAATGTTAACCATCGCTTACATCACCAATGCACCACCAATCTTGGGAACTAAGATGTTATGTCCCTTGTGCCTGTAATTACTTTGGTTAATATTTCTTACAATGCGAATATCTATGGGCGTTGGTGACTTAACATCAGGTAGCCCATATGCTCGTCCATCTTCCTATTCTATATAAAAAAACATCAAAATACAATGTCGCCCGTATTTGAATCCGCACTTGAGATACACGTCTAGCCACTTAATACACTGCCTTTGGCAACGTTAACATTTTGTTACGTAGAGGTAGATGTACCGCAAAGTTTTAAAATTGCATAGCTATTTATAACCGCGGAGCAATGGATATTGCCTTTCATATATTTTCACTTTGCAGTCATTACTTTCTATCGGTTCAGAATAACGATTGTCGGTTTGTTAGAAATGTCTTAAACCACACGACTTTCGATTACGATTATCGTCATACTGTGCGCCAACTTCGTCCGCGTGTAAGGGTCATTGCCCTATGTACCTAAGGACTTGGAATCTTAATAAACACATATACAAACACGCTTAAGCATTTATAGTATTAATAAGGATATATTAATTTAAAGTTATAAATTATTTAATTTAGGTTTTTATCCTTAATTCAAGTGAATTTTATACAATTTCTAGACTTCGGTTCGAGATTTTATTTAGTCTTGCAACATTACAATCTAGAAAAACAACTTTCAATTAATTTTAATGTTATTAAATTTTATTATTATATTATATTGTAATATTTTTTTATTAATCTTTATATAATAAAGAATGGCTGCAACAAAAGTCTACTTTCGTTTCAATTTGGTGAAATTCCATTCCGCCGAAGGCTCGAGAACGCGCTCGCTTGAGTGTATGAATAAGTAGTTTTACTGTGACGTTTGGTTGAAAATATAATTTACTAGTTCCGTACGCGGCTTCTCCTGTGAAAACGAGCGGGAGGCAAACCCATGGCCTTTTCTGTACTTCTGACAATGTGTATGCCAAAATTTCAGTGATGGTTTGAGTTTAGACTTTTCAATCTATAATCATGACCTTCAATGGCGAAATTTAGAACCAGCGTCCTGGGTCAACACCCTGTGGTGTTGACAGGTGACAGTTTTTTGGACGGCGTGTCGCTTATTCTTTTTTTTATGTTTAATTTTTGTTTTTTATTTGGTATTAACAACAACGTTTATCAAAACAAGCAGAAATCATTATATAAGAGTACATAAACATTAGATAATTTAATTTACATAACCAAAATTTGTATATTTGTTTAAAAAATCTACTACGTATAGTCTCAGTTACAGCGTCGCACTAAGTACATAACGAATTCAACGAAATTATAAATAATAGTCATCGCTGTGTGAATTTACAACCATTGGGCTGACATTTTTTTTTATTTATCTGTATAATACACAACACAGTATTCGATTTTTTTTTAGTTTTTTTTAATTGTATTATTTCGAATTTCTAACTTACACTTTATAAACAGCCTGTTAATGTCCCACTGCTGGGCTAAGGCCTCCTCTCCCTTTTGAGGAGAAGGTTTGGAGGTTAATACACCACGCTGCTCCAATGCGGGTTGGTAGAATACACATATGGCAGAATTTCAATGAAATCAGACACATGCAGGTTTCCTCTCGATGTTATCCTTCACCGTGACCTTCAACGAGCCAGTTGGCGTGGTCGGTAGATACTTGCCTTTTCACGCAGAAGGTTGTGGGTTCGATTACCACCCAGGACAGACATTTGTGTGCATGAACATGTCTGTTTGTCCTGAGTCTGGGTGTAGTTATCTATATAAGTATGTATTTACAAAAGAAAAGTAGTATATGTAGTATATCAGTTGTCTGGTTTCCATAGCACAAGCTTTGTATACGCTTAATTTGGGATCAGATGGCCGTGTGTGAAAAATGTCCCACGATATTATTATATTATTACCGTCAAGCACGAGATGAATTATAAACACAAATTAAGCACATGAAAATTCAGTGGTGCTTGCCCACGATCACAGTTCAGATCAACAGTTGGTTTGAACCCACGATCATCGGTTTTCGGGTCATCTCGGCTTTTTTTAATTTAAAAAACATTTACATTATATAAAAAAATATATACAAATTTAATTAATCAGTCATCATATTTTTTCAACACAAATATGGAAAAAGTTTATAGTCCTCGTCATTATAGTCCTCGATCAACAATACCACGACCGAAATTAATCGAAGGTTTTACTGTAAAAGCCCGCCAAAGGGTATCCTATATTCTACAGATAAAAAATCCTAAGTAACGCACTTAGGATTTTTTATCTGTGGAATATAGGATTCGATTAACATTCAAAATAGACATTCGATTTTCGTTGTCATAAATAATTATTGGTTCGAAATATAAATTATACATTTATTAATATAATTTTTGTTACACTTTTGTTCAATTTAATTTTTAATTTTTTTTTAGCGAAGCCTTAATTTTATTTTTGTGTTACATGAATCTTAATCCCGATGATTAAATGAAATTAAAAATAAAAAATAAACATGACAACTTTAACCCAAATTGACAAATTGTTGTGTTCCAGATGAGGATGCTGTTTTGCCAGTGCCTTTTAAAAATTAAAAAAAAAATCTCAAAATATTGTTTATGTAATATAGTTATCTTCTAATACGATTGACAACTCGCAACTCGAAAATTTCCAAAGAATATCGGGCAACTATTATAATATAAAACCGGATTCAGATCCTTTGGGACGGACATACGCTGTGTATTTTTCTTTGATAATTTAAGGAGTTAAGACGTAACAAATAAACAAACTCACTTTCGCATACTTTTATCGTTAATCGAAATAATGACGAAGCCCCAACCAGTTGACGTTAATTAATTTATTCTATTTTAAATTATCTGTGGCCAAGGCTACGACATCCAGTTCGCCATGAAAAAGCTATTATTATTTAAATTACAGATCGCCCTAATCAATTGAATGTCAGTAATGTTTTATTGAACATAATCACAGTCTGTCCGTTTATCTGAACGCGATTAACTCAAAAACTACCGACCGGATTTTTATATGGTTTTTACCAATGGACGAAGTGATTCATCAGAAAGATGTAGGTGTATAATTCTTTATGGTTTCGTATAAATTGGCTGAAATATGATGATAATTGTTTAAGATGGCGTAAAATATCATGCCGACTTAGAGCGCTACTGGCGTGCCCCGCGTAAACCAGTAGAAATATATGTATTATATATAAACATTTTATGTAGATTTGTGTATCCATGCGAAGCCGGGACAAGTAGCTAGTAGTATATAAATTAGACATATTAATCTTAATCCAACGTAAAAACAATTATAAACACGTCACATTATTAAATAATGAAATTATTATATCTGATATAAATAAATTTGTTTGTATTCTATGCGCTTGCGCATCATTCGTGTGTTTGTTTTTGGCACTTGCGTAAAGGTTTTCACAACACGTCAACGTCGGCGGTAGCGCTTGAGTCATATTTGATAATGATTTTACAAAAAAATAGTTTCTCACGCTCACATAAGCATGGACATCATATTTGTTCCATTTTATATATTTTTTTATTATTTCTTACTTCTCACTTTATATATTTATTTTTGTTTTTTGTTAAAACGGGAGTTGAGGTCTGGTGTCTTGTAGAACAGTTTATCTATTGCAAGCACCAGTCTCCTCATTATTTAGCTGATATTTAAATTTTATATGTCAATTTGTAGACTTTTTGTGAAGAAATAAATAAAAATATTATAATTATTAGTGTGAATTGAAACGCAAACCGGATAGCGGCGATATTCAAATATGTTATATAAATGTTTCAATCAATCAATCAACAGCCAATCGTTGTCCACTGCTGAACATAGGCCTCTCCCAAGGTGCACCAAAGCTCCCTGTCCTCCGCCTTCCGCATCCAGTTGGTGCCCGCCACCTTCTTAAGGTCGTCGGTCCACCTGGCTGGAGGGCGCCCTACGCTGCGCTTGCCGATTCGCGGTCTCCACTCTAGGACTCGTCTGCTCCAACGGCCATCGGTCCTACGACATACGTGACCAGCCCACTGCCACTTCAGCCTGCTAATTTTGCAAGCTATGTCGGTGACTCCGGTTCTTTTCCGGATAATCTCATTTCTGATCTTATCCTTCAAAGATACTCCGAGCATAGCTCGCTCCATAGCACGCTGAGCGACTTTGAATTTGTGGACTAGTCCCGCAGTTAGTGTCCACGTTTCGGCACCGTATGTCATGGCAGGTAAGACGCATTGGTTGAAGACTTTCGTCTTCAAACATTGCGGTATAGACGACTTGAGGACTTGACGAAGGTTGCCAAATGCTGCCCATCCCAAGCGAATTCTTCGATCGGCTTCCTTCTCGAAGTTGTTCCTACCGACTTGTATTATCTGTCCTAGGTAGGTATATTCACTAACAACTTCGAGAGGTTTCCCCTCGACGTATATCGGTCCCGGCACGACATGCCTATTGAACATTACCTTGGTCTTTTCCAAGTTCATACCGAGACCGACACACCGGGAAGACTCGCCTAGGCTACGCAGCATTTCGGTGAGTTGTTCCAGCGACTCTGCTATGATGACGATATCGTCGGCAAATCGAAGGTGTGAGATGTACTCGCCGTTTACATTGACTCCATACCTAGTCCAATCCAGCGTTTTGAAAACGTCTTCCAACGCGTTGGTGAACAGTTTCGGGGATATTACATCCCCCTGTCTCACCCCTCTGCGCAGTTGGATCGCCTTCGTCTTACAGTCCTGGATGTGGACAGTCATTGTAGCGGCGTTGTACAGACATCTCAGTACCTCGATATATCTCCAATCGATATGACATCTCTGCAATGAGTCGAGCACTGCCCAGGTTTCGATGGAGTCGAAGGCTTTCTCGTAGTCCACAAATGCCATACACAGCGGCTGATTGTACTCTTCGGTCTTCTGCACAATCTGCCGAACAGTATGGATGTGGTCCACGGTGCTGTAGCCTGATCGAAAGCCGGCTTGCTCTGGGGGCTGGAACTCGTCAAGTCGTCTGGCGAGACGGTTCGTGACGACTCTTGAGAACAGCTTATACACGTGACTCAGGAGGGAGATTGGTCTGTAGTTTTTCAAGAGGGTTTTATCACCTTTCTTGAAAAACAGTACCACCTCACTCCCGCTCCACGTTTCCGGGGTCTTGCCATGTTGGATGACGGAATTAAAGAGGCTTGCTAGCTCTTTCAGGACCGGAGTCCCGCCTGCCTTAAGCAACTCTGTTGTGATTCCGTCATCTCCCGGAGCTTTGTTGTTTTTAAGCTGTTCTAGAGCCGCCCTAATCTCTCCTTGGTCAACGACCGGGAGCTCCTCGGAGTAATGGCGCATAAGAGGGGCGCGCTGGTCATCAATACTGATTCCCACGGGTTTATCCGATCTTGAAGAGAACAACTGCCCATAAAACGTCTCTACTTCTCCGATAATCTCAGGCCTAGAGGTAACGACCCCACCATTTTCAGTTTTAAGTTTTGTCAGACGCGGCCTCCCAAACTTGCGAGCGAACACTTTCGATCCCCGATTTTGCTCAATCGCAGCCTTGATGGCACGGGTATTGGAGCGTCGGAGATCGCGTCGCGTCAGCGTTTTTATTGTTCGGTTTAAGGCCTTATCTGACAAAAACGATGGTAGTTCTCGTCGTTTTCTCATGAGCTCGAGTGTCGCAGCAGAGAGTTTTGGTGCGTTGTCTCTTCTCTGTGGCGGAAAACACTTGCGGGATGTGTTTTGCAGTATTTTGACCAGCGTGTCGGTTCTCTCATCAACGCTGCTTATGGTTTCCAACGCGGTGAATTGATTTTGAAGTTCCATTTGGAACTTTTCGGAGCCTTGAGCAGCTTGGAGCATGGTAGGTCGGAGAGTAGACCTCATCATTCTCGATCTTTCGGCTTTTAAGTTGATATTTAGAGTGCCTCGAACCAAGCGGTGATCACTTCCGGTATTAAACCTGTTGATCACCGAAACATCTCTAAATATGTGCCTTTTATTCGAAATGATAAAGTCTATCTCGTTCCTTGTCACGTTATCGGGGCTTCGCCAGGTCCACCTCCTCTGAGGCTTCTTTTGAAAGAAAGAATTCATCAAAAAAAGCCCCTGCGCTTCGAGAAAGTTTACCAGCATTTGCCCCCTGTGATTTCTGCAGCCCAAGCCGTAAGGTCCGACTTTCGATTCACCGCTATCTTGTACTCCCACTTTAGCATTAAAGTCTCCCATAACAACATTGTAGTGGGCCCTCGAGGTGTCGTTGAGGGCCTTTGCGATGTCCTCGTACATCGCTTCGACCACATCATCAGAGTATGTCGAAGTTGGCGCATATACCTGTACAACCTTCAGGGAGTACCTGTCGGAAAGTTTTAGGACAAGGTACGCTACCCGATTCGACACACTACTGATTTCCACAATGCTGCTAATGAGATCCTTTTTGACAAGAAAACCGACACCACCCTGGGAGAGGTTATCACCTTCGCGGAAGTAGAGTAAGTTACCGGACTCTAGAGTTATCGTGTCCTCCCCCTGTCTTCGGACTTCAGATAACCCCAGTATATGCCAGTTTATATGACTTAACTCTACTTCTAATTCGGCGAGGTGATGGTCCAGCCTCATCGAGCGTCCATTATACGTTGCCATTTTCAGTCGTTTTATACGGTAGCCTGCCGTGAACCGGTGATTCTTAGCACCCCCTGCCCTGCCGATACCGCGACCGCTACCTTGGTCGGGCCTAGCGGGCTTGCCGGTAACTGGGGGCCTTTTTTTGGGCGCATCTGCCATTAAGGGAGGGGTTTGCCCATACTCGCCGCGCTGGGCAGGCGTGTTGGCGAGCGCAGTAGGGGGTAAGATGTTTATGGGAGGGGGGACGCTGCTGCCCATCCCCCCTTTTCCCCGTCCCTCAGTCGCCTCTTACGACACCCACGGGATGAGATTGGGGGAGTACTATTCTAAGCCGGTACTCCACGGCAAATAAATAAATGTTTATATACATACAATTAATATACTTATTATTTATATATCTATTATATCATTAAAAAGAGTAACTTCTGAGCTTTTTGTCGGTTATTATCAGTGGTTTCGTCTTTACCTTTATTTTCTTTACTATTTTAATTTCAAATTAGTTTCTTAAATGTAAAACCTTTTTTACCAACCTTTTGTAAAAACAAAGCTGGCGACGTTAAAAGGAAATCGTGAGCACACTATTTAAGGCCACAAATTGTGGAACTACGCATGTTTATGAGAGCGTGTATGGCCATTGACCTCAAGAACCCGTGTTTACGAAGGTTTATGCCTTTGTTAAAGAACAGTATGAATCTCAAAAACACTTTGTTATATATTTAAACTTAAGCACTTATTTGAAACACAAATAGCACACAGACACACATATAAACACACACACATACAAATATTTATTTGTTACAAATGATATTATTTGTTTCATACATTGTGTAGGCTATTAATATTTTATAAGTGTTCGTAATATAAAATATATATAACAAATTTGTGTTTTTAATTCATCTCATACTTGACGGTGAAGGAAAACATCGTGAGGACGCCTTCATGTATCTAATTTTACTGAAATTCTACCACACGTGTACCCACCAACCCGCATTGGAGCAGTGTGGTGGAAGCTCTAAACCTTCTCCTCGGAAAAAAGGAGACCTTAGCTAAGCAGTGGGACATTCACAGGCTGTTACTTTACTTAATGTTCATAATATTATTTTCATTGTTGAGGCGATATGGTCCAGTGAACATAGAAACTTACACAAAGATTGCAGGTTCAAATCCACAAATCACTGAATCGCGTGCTCAATTTCGCTGACGATTATGAAAGGAATTACTTATCGCGCTGATCTTGGGTGTAAAATCAGGTCATTACGGTTTACCATTAAAGTGCTATCGGAGCTGAACGAACATATTAAATTTCAACGTAGGATAAGAGAAAGTAGAAATCAGAGGCAAATTTTATAAATCAATAACGATTCCGACACGTTCCCGATTCAATTCCGATCCAACTTTGACTATTCTATATTTATTCGGATCGGAACCGAACCGATATGATTTTAACATACACCGTTATGTCAAAATCTTTGTTGACTGCCTCGTTGGTCTAATGGCTTAATGTAGACCCGGAGGTCATGGGCTCAATTCCCTCAAGGTGGGGCTAATAAAAAAAGTTATTGGGTTTTTCTGTCACAAAATTCTCAGTAGCAGCCCGGAGTCTAGAAGTTGGAAGTGTGTACACTCCCTGTGTGGAAAGCACATAAAGCCGTTGGTCCTGCGCCTGAACTCTTTCCGGTCGGTCGTGTTGGATTGCTGACCCATCGGATTATGAGAGCTAGGGAAGAGAGAGTGCATCTACCTGTATTTGCGCACACACTTGTGCACTATAATATTTCCTGCGCTGTTGGCTAATGTTTGAGGTTGGCCGCCGTGGCCGAAATCGGTCTTGAGGACATTATTATGTCAAAAACAGACTTAATTGTTAACTTTTATGCAAATGTTCAATAATTAAATTTAAGAATAAGAAAACGGAACGGTAACGATTACGCTCGATCTGATTGCGATAGTGACAATTTTTTATTAGAATTAGACCCCAGCTTGCATTTGTCCTAAATAAGCTAACAGGCATTACAAGTGAAATTAAAGCTCGTTAAATTTATTTTTATAGCATATTTCAAATAAGCATCTGATATAACGTTTTATATCCCATGAGGTCTATTAAATACTAGCAATTACTTTGATACAATGTTCAAGGTTAAACTTGACCACGTGTTCACGTTGTCAAGTTGTCAAGTTTAACCTAGCATACATATAAGCATGTTAGTATATTAAAAACTAATATTTATCCTCTTTATAAATAGATAGAAGGTATTTATCCTATTTATATATTTAAAAAAAAAGGAGAGGGACCTTAGCCCAGCAATGGGACATTCACAGACTGTCACACTATATATAAATAGGTCCTTTTTATATTTATGTTATTACAGTATATATGTAGAGAATATATAAAGGATAAAAATATTTTCTACTATTATAATACATCGCATAGCATATATATACAGTAAAAGTGATTATGTTATAATCATCAAATAAATTTTAGTTGTGTGAACAGAGAAAAGCTTTTCGCTATTGTCATATACCGTTTTAACCCCGAAATTAGTTCGGCGTAAACACCCACACTAATAATAATATCCTGGTACATTCCTGGAACATTTTTCACACACGGCCATCTGATCCCAAACTAAGCAGAGCTCGTACTATGGAAACCAGACAACTGATATACTACATATAATACTTTTCTTTTGTAAATACACACCCAGACTAAGGACAAACAGACATGTTCATGCACACAAATGTCTGTCCTGGGTGGGAATCGAACAAACAATCTTCGGCGTGAAAGGCAAGTATCTACCAACCACGCCAACCGGCCCGTCAACACTGGAGCATATTAGAGGAATTAGCTCCAATACCTTCACCTGAAACGAAGACTTGCCCATTTGTGGGTTACATTGTGGGCAGACTAACTAATCCTTAGTAGACTAACCAAGGTTTAGTTTGTCACCGAGGCATACTCGACATGGCAAGTGAGACCGTAGCGACGGTTTATTTTTAGATGAAACTGAACCTAACGGGTTCACATTTTATAAAAAATAAGGAAACGGTTATTTTTTTTAAATGTAACCGTGAACCGAGGTAGCCTAGTGGTTAGAACGAATGAATCTTAACCGATGAACGTGGGTTCAAACCCGAGCAAGCACCACTGATTGTCATGTGCCTAATTTGTGTTTATAATTCATCTCGTGCTTGACGGTGAAGGAAAACATTGTGAGGAAACCTGCGTGTGTCTTTTTCTCTGACATTCTGGAACATATGTATTCCACCAACCAGCACTGGATCAGTGTGGAGGAATAAGTACCAAACTTTCTCCTCAAAAAAGGAAAGAAGGCCTTAGCACAGCAGTGAGACATTCACACAGTTACTGTAAACGCTTATTTGACTATCATCGGATATAAGTTCAAACTATTTATATAACGCGTGTTCATGACGAAACGAAAGTTCTATGTTTAATGAGGACATTGTGTTTTATCTTATACATATATATACAGTGCTATTTATCTTTTTTTTAATATACATACGTGGAAAGACCACTCCCCAGGTAACAGAACACTGAACCCGTAGAAGGTGGTAGATATTTGTTTTATTGTGTTACGGAGGCAGATTGTGGACCTGATGTTAACTGGTCAACATCACCCTTAAACAATAGCTTAGTAAGAATTGTTGTTACTAACCAGACAGGCTTGCACAAAGCCCTACCACGAGTAAACGTAAACGGCTTTATAAGGCTTCCTCTGCGTTCAAAAAGTTTGTATGCGAATAAAATAAGATAAATTTAAATTAAAAAAAAAACGAACGCTGCGATAACGTCAATGATTTTATTGCTATTTATAAATGATTGTGTAACAAAAGAACAAACATATGCAAACTACAGGTTCTTAAGTAAACAGAAAAGCGTCGTGTAATGTTTATGATACATTTGTGAAGTGTCGAACAGAGAGTCAACAATGAAATCACGGAAAACACCGACCAAGTTAAAAGTACTACCTGTCTAGTAATAAAACATTTTAGAAACGAGCCTTTATATACTTATTTCTTACATATATAATATTGGACATATACTAACATGATGAAGTAAAAAGTTATGAGAATATTTTTATAAGCATACTTAAATATCTAAGTTTTAATATGCTGTAACACATCCTAAAGTTTGCGATTGATTCCGTAAATATACTAGAAAATTTAGTATATTTATATATTTAACACTGTCTTTTACGCTTTCACGGCTAAACCACTGAACCGATTTTGATGAAATTCAATATGAAACTATCTTGCTTGCTCCGGTTACGGAGCAGTATGTGCAGTTTAATTGACAACTCTCAGAACCGTATTTTATGTTTTCCGGAATAAGTCAAGGTTCCAATTTAGGGCCTCTTGAGTTTCTGATTTTACTAACGATTTGCCTGATGTTGTAATTGCAGCTCATAGTTTGTTATTTGCAGATGATTTGAAATTATTCTTAAAAATCAAAACGCCATCGGATTGTTTGTTACAAAAAGACATCCAAAATGTTGGAGAATAAAGTAAACGGATTAGGCTTATGATAATAATGAAAAATGCTCTATAATATAAACGTTTTACATAACAATAAAACGGTTATTATGTGCCGAAAGAAAACACAGCATCGCATTATGAAGAAGCAGTGTCGACTCACCTTTATTGTTGTACTTACTCTCGTGTGTCTTAACCCGAATCCATAGATGTTCATCCTCTACCTTATTTGAAATATCTATGATCTGTCACCGCAAGGAGGGAACCGGCCTGTCAAAGTCATTGGAGTATTCACCAGGAAGAGCATTCCTTCGATGCTGTGTTTTCTTTCGGCACATAATAACCGTTTTATTGTTATGTAAAACGTTTATATTATGTGCCTTGTAGAAAACACAGCATCGCATTATGAAGACGACGTGTTTGATATCTGCTGGTGACTAATAAACACACGCAATGTTGAATTAGACTTTAAACATTAAATTACTAATATGTTTAAACCATAGACCTAAGAATAAAAAATTTAATAAAAAATAAACTTAAAATTAATCTAAAATTCTTTATTCTGTAAAAATAACTTCTATAATAAAAATTAATCATTAATTGCCATTCTCCTGCAATTGACATTAAATTGACCAAACATAAAAGTTTTTATTTATATACCTATTATTCTGCAATTTGAGATATATAAAAGAAAATATTTTATACACTATATTTAAACCAGAATGGGTTTAATAAAATGCAACAGAAAATAATAAAATAAATGAGTATTATACTGCAATTAGAAATAAAAAACAGAAGTATAAATTATAACATAACAGGCCCCCGAGGCACAATATAAACAAAATAACAAAAAACCTAATAAACTCTTAAATAATTGAAAATAATTATAAATATGAATTATTAACAAACTAAACTATTCTCTTAATATATAGTATTTATGAGATTAATATAATCACAATGAAGTCATCACATTAAATTATTTTAAAGTTATCAAATAATTTATAGTCAAATTCGCGTTCCTGTGTATCAATCTCTCGGAAATAATGCTTTCTTAGGGTATCAATAGCTTTCCAGTTACCTCTTTTTAAAATTTCTTCTACAGGTCTATTTTCTAGCCAAGCTAGAGAAGCTATTGCTGATCGACATGAACCTGGAGAGGCATCAATTCCTGCATCCTTTAGAACAGAACGCACTCATCCTCCTATCACAGTCCCAGAAGCTGATTTTGGAATACCTCTTATTGTGATAAACAGATGATCTATATCTTCTGTCCGTCTACTTTCAGTTGCTTGAATTAAGAGACGTGTCCATCGAAGTGGACATAAATTAATTTCCTGATTAGGTAGAAGTCTCCAACCAGACTGGTGTCTGGATTCATTATCAGTTTAGCTCCGAATACAGGCCAAAAACAAATCTCTTGCCCCTTGTCGATGAAGTGATGTTTTGATAATCTTAATAATGTCAAATCATGTAATCTGCGCCCTGATGTTAAAAGTAAAATTGTTGCAGTTTTTCTTGCAATATCGAATAATGAGTCAGCCTTGGGGATATTTTTAAGCCATTCTATCACTTGTCTAGCATCCCAAATTGGTGGTTTAAATGATGGTGGTTTAGAATTGTTGATGGCCTTCAAAACTTGTTTCACCATAAAGTCAGAAGATATAGTACTACTTTGCCCACAAAATGTTCCCACTGCTGATTTATGAACCAACATAGTACCATATGCTAAACCTTCCTTAAAAAAAGTATCTGCAAGAAATTGAGCTACGTCTTCTGGTCTGGGTTATTTGGGGTCTAATCTACTAGCATTACACCAAGCTAACCATCTCTTAAAAGCTGGTTCATATGTGTCAAGAGTAGATCAACGCCAACTCCTTTTAATGAGGTCTTTTTCGGCCTGAGACCATGTGGCTATCTTGTCCGCCCACCCCCAATTTTCCAAACCTTCAGAACTAGCTGGTCTATCTGTGGAGGTGGACGCCCTGTTGTCAGGTCCACCAAAACCTTGTGTAAGTTGGGCACATAGTTGGTTCCTGAGAAATACACTCGCGCTCTTCGACACAAGCTATTTGCGGTGCCCGGCTGTCGATTGGTACTTGCGAGCGAGTCACCTTTGATACGCGCGTTGACTTTTCTCAATGGTGTTCTGGCCTGGAATCCAGGCCTTGACTTGTTTAACTTATCACCTGTTGTATTTCGCAAAATGGCAGCGGAATACATACAAACTGTATTAATTAAGTAAGTAAGTGTATTAATTAAGTTAGTAAACGCTTTAGTTTCAACCTGTAATGTTTATTTATATTTTGAAAATAAATAAATAAACTTAGACCCCAAGAAGCGAATGCGAATGAAGCCGCGGACGGAAACCATATAAGTTTAAAAAAAAAAGTTAGTACTTAAATGCTGAATTTCTTGCCGGTTCTTTTAGGTACCGAACACTCCAAACCGGTGGTATACTTACATATAATATAATACTTGAAAATAACTATTAAACAGTTCTTGTTAAAACCACAAAAGCCCACTAACGGTCATTTTCCCAAGATGCGCCAATACATGTTCACATCACAAATCGATTATGGGCATTTAATTTTTTAATTATCATTTATGTATGCATAGTGTGTTATACCACGGACAATATATAATGTGACTAACGCTTTAGATATTCGTTGCAATGTGTACATTCCTTATAAGTTCATAAGTATAGAATAATTAATAACCGGATGGTATAGACGACTGCTATAATTATATCAATTAAAGGATACACGCATCAAAATAGCGTACCACCATTACGGTATTTACTGGTGGTAGGGCTTTGCGCAAGCTCGTCTGGGTAGGTACCACCCACTCGTCAGATATTCTACCGCTAAACAGCAGTACTTGGTATTGTTGTGTTCCGTTTTGAAGGGTGAATGAGCCTGAGTAATTACAGGCAGAAGGGACATAACATCTTAGTTCCTAAGGTTGGTGGCGCATTGACAATGTAAGCGATGGTTAACATTTCTTACAATGTCAATGTCTATGGGCGTTGGTGACCCACTTACCATCAGGTGGCCTATTTGCTCGTCCGTCTACCTATACTAGAAAAAAACGGTGATTTTTACAAAATAGCGCAACTGTAGACATTTTAGAGTCTGCTGTCACATCTATCAAGTTTATTTAAGTAATACCAGTTTCGCGCGGATAAAATATGAATCTATATAAAACGTAATACATATAATTTGTTTGGTGTACGTATCAGTAAAGCTCAGTCGTTTTAGTTTTTTCCGACATTTTCAACAATCATCAATTTACACAGAATACAATAAGTAATACAGCGAACGTAGCATTGGAGAATTATAAATTTCAACCATACCACGTTGTCTTAAAATCCACAACAGGAAAAATCCCTTCAGTAGTTTTAGAGTTAATCGCGTTCAGATTAAGAGAAACGCGGAGGGGGACTTTGTTTTATAATATGTATCTTTTCCGCTTGGTAGCGCAAGTGCTTAATTTTTTTGTATGGTAACGTTTTTCGAGTAAATTTCTCAAAATCATCTATTAATTTCTTTAAATACTTTTATATTATCTTTTATAGCGTCGATTCGTCGAGGGTTCCTCCTGACTGGCCCAAAAAGCCAGTCTGGGTATTGGCCTCGAGGTTGTCCCCTTTTCCCTGGGATTTTCCTCCCCGGTAAGATATATCTGCCGTGTTGTATTATTTAGGACCGAAGGGCCAGTGGCTGTCATCCATGTCCAGGTTTGTCTCATTACGTCGATTCGTTGGACGTCATATAAAATGTAACTTTTTTTATTAGAGGTCGTAACGTAGACTCAGATTGTAGGGCAAACATCCAATCATGCCATAGTCTTATATTAAAATGGTATTGTTTCATGGAGCGTTTTCCTCAACATTATAAATAATTTATAACGTGATCAAGGAAAATTATAAAAAATTATACGTTAAGGATATTTTTTTTAAATAAAGACAAAGCGGAGCGCAGAAAGACCGCGGGTGCCTCGCCGACGACAAACGCAATATTCTTAGTGGGTAACATATAGTTAACCGGGTTATGTGGGATTCTTGTATTCGAATATTACAAGTTTTTGCTAAAATGATTTGTTTTTTTTTTATTAAGGAAACAAACAGTATACAAGTATTATACTAATATTATAAAGAGGTAAAGTTTGTGAGGTTGTAGGGGGTAATCCCTGGATCTACTGAACTGATTTTGAAAATTCTTTTACCAATAGAAAACCACATCATTTGTGAGTGCCATAGGCCATATATTAATCCGAAAAATGAAAACTTTTTCGTGGTAGTCGGATGTCGTGGCCAACTTGACTTTTGTCAGAAAATAAATCATAGCACTCAGTACCGAGATGGCCCAGTGGTAAGAACGCATGAATCTTAACCGATGATCGTGAGTTCAAACCCTAACAAGCACCACTGAATTTTCATGTGCTTAATTTGTGATTATAATTCGTTTCGTGCTTTATGGTGAAAGAAAACATCGTGAGGAAACCTGCATGTTTCACTGAAATTCTGCCTTATGTGTATTCCACCAACCCGCATTGGAGCAGCGTGGTGGAATAAGCTCCAAACCTTCTCCTCAAAAGGGAGAGGAGACCTTAGCCCAGCAGTGGGACATTAACAGGCTGTTACTGTTACTGTACTGTTATATAAATATATAGCATTTGACAGTCAGCTAAACAACGATGGCTTATCAATATAATTTCAACTTTTTGATATCCAAAAATTATATTAAACTGTGAAGTATTTTTATCGTCATTAAATTTCGAATGTTTTTTTTTTTGAATGTATTCTCCACCGAAACAGACCGAAAAGAAAGTTAAGTATCATTATATCGTTCAAGTTAGAATTTTGCATATTTTTTAAATAATTTTCAGAATGGTTAATCAGAGCGAGATAGTTAGTCTAAAAATGGACACAAGATTATAATTATATTACAAGACTCTGCAATGATGTAGATTTTTATTTAAATTTTGTAAGTAGCATAAAAAGTAGTCCGTAATTTTGTTTTGTCATAACATATTTATATACTATCGACTGCCTCGTTGGACTCGTAGCTTGATGTAAGGCCGTAGATCCGGAGGTCCTGGGTTCAATTCTCAGATCGCGCCAATAAAAGAATATTGGATTTTTCTGTCAGAAAATTCTCAGTAGCAGCCCGGAGTCTGGAAGTTGGAAGTGTGTACACTCCCTTGCCTCGGAAAGCATGTAAAGCCGTTGGTCCTGCGCCTGAACTCTTTCCGGTCATGTCAGATTGCCGTCCCATCGGATTATAAGAGTGAGTGCACCTGTGTTTGCGCACACACTTGTGCACTATAATATCTCCTGCGCAGTTGGCTCTCTTGAGATTGGTCGCCGTGGCCGAAATCGGTCTGGAGGACATTATTATTATAACATTATATATTACTGGATTCTTAGTTACTTAGTTTATAGCATCGCGACAAAGAGAACACGCTAAGTTAAACTGTTTAATTGTGAAATCAACCGATAATGTTCCGATTATAGAGAGCCATATCGTTCACGCGGAGACCAGCAGTGGTTTCTGTAAGAAGTTAAGAACTCGCATCATCGCTCGCATGAAATGTCGACAACCGACGTATGTTGATATACAATTTTGATGCCTGTATTCTTCTAATGCTATGATTATTACGGTCAATTTCGCATATCACTTTCTGACATTTATTTTATACGTATGAGAAAGTAACTAATATTAATAGGGTAAAATGCTAATATTTCTAATCGTCAATAAAAAAGGTCATTGACCTGGATTTATTAAAAAATATATGATTATTTATGTATTCATTAATGTTTTTAAATCTAGCATTTAGTCATAAAAAATTATGACTAGGTTTCTTTTCATTTAATTAAAATGTCTAGACTTATACCGTTTAGACGTTATACGGATTAGATGATTTCTGAATATCGATAAACAGACAGCTATAACGCTCAATTTTTATATTTATTAATGGTCCCGTTTCCGTTTGTCGAATGTTCGATGTATTTTAAAGACTGCCTCGTTAGTCTAGTGGCAGGTCGCAGAGGTCCTGGGTTCAAACCGCATATCAAGTCGATAAATAGTTATTGGATTTTTCTGTCGAAGATTTTCTGGAAGTTGGTAGTGTGTACATTCCCGTGCCTTGGAAAGCTCGTAAAGCTGCTTGGTTGGTTGGTTCTGCGGCTTTACTCTCTCCGGTCCGGTCAGATTGCCGGCCCATCGGATTATAAGAGTAAGAGAATAGTGAGTGCACTTGTGTTTGCTCAAGTGGTGCTTTATAATATGTCCTGCGCAGTTGATTAATCTCCCTTAAGATTGGCAGTATTGGCCGAAATCGGTCACGAGGACATCGTTTAAAATTTTTCTTAAATATGGTTCGCTTAGGTGTCAAAATTCATCACAATAATCATTATTGTATATTTTAAGAAAAAACGTATAATGTTGTACGATTCAATCATTTACTTGCTAATAATTCAATCATTACTAAGGCTCATATATATGTATCAAACGAAAACAAAACGAAGTCATGGTTAATACTGATTTAAATAACTAAAGGCTATTTATTATTAAGTACATTACAGATAATCATGCTTGGAGTTCTTTTTACGTTTGCAGTAGTGTAGTGTGACTAAAACCAAAAAAAATCTGTTTGCACTAGCTACGACGTGCCTTTTAATTAAGTAGCATTAAAAGTTTCATTTTATTTATTATTATTTTCTTAATTATCTGTTCTATATATTTTTTCTACGCAACCGCTAGCGACTCTTTTATTTTGACCAAATTACGTTGTGCTTACTGTAGCAAAAATTGTTCCCGATTTTAATATCCCAGCTCATTATTTTGAGAAAAATAACAACAGCGCTTTTGGTACTTGATGAGGTGCGCTTAAAGCGCTGGATGTTGATATAGTTTGACACATTTGTTGACAGTTAGTTGGCGAATATTGACACTCATTCCAATTTTGCGAATAATTTAAATAAGAAATAATTGTATGTAAGATTCAGTAATAAAATAAAATTGATTTACAAATTAATCCCATGTTGACTATTTTCGTTATATTACTTCATAAACGCGAGAATTTGCTGCAATTTCGCGTAACTTTTAATTTATTTTTATTTTATTGAAATATATTAGAAAACAAACGGTATAAGTTGACACAAACATAAAAATTAACATATTTACCAATAAAGTTTTCAAATTTAATAAGTAATAAATATATGCAAATGAAAAAAAGCAAAAGGGAAAAGTAATTATGTTTGTATGGTTACACAATGCTTGATTTATTATAAAATCGATAAGACTTATATAAACAGTGGTCAATTCATAATAGTATCGATATTTATATCGAAACGATTCTTAGAATCTTAAGTTAACTCCATCTCTATTTCCTAATTTAGGATCATTGACATTTGACAGTTAATATGTCAATTTTGTTTATTGCGCGGGGAAATCGTTGTTTCCTATAATAACTAAGAGGCTATGTTTATATTTTACTTCATAATTGTTCCAGAATTAACCAAAGAATAATCGTAAAGATGACAGAAGAATCGCAAGTGGGCGCATTTTATGCCGGTAAAAATTTCTTCATAACCGGCGGCACCGGCTTTGTCGGATTGTGTCTCATTGAGAAAATACTACGTACAATACCCGATGCTGGAAAATTATACCTGTTAATGAGACCGAAAAAAGGCAAGGAGATATCGGAACGATTGGAGGAGTTTCCAACGAATCCTGTAAGTATTTATGTTCGTTTTAATGCTTTATTTATTACACACATACACGTACGTAACTGACATATAGGTGAAGTGAATCTACATATACAACAATATATAAACAATATAAACCTACACAACCACATCTTATTAAAATAAAAACTTCTTTGATTAAAATCCTTGTAATAATAGCAGGTTGACTCCTAAAGAGGTTACCACTGTCCTTATGTAACATTACCTTTTTTTTTATTGACTTTATAGAATCATTAATCATATCAGTTAAAGGAGGAACTCCATAATGCTTACAATAATAATAATTTTTAATAATTAATATTACAGGCCCATGCAGTTTTATTTTAGTACTAAGTTATAACTTTTTAACCATTTCCGTAACGCTGTTGATTAAAAGTAAATAAATAAATACAATAATAATAATATATTTTTTTAAATGTTTATTAGTTTTGTTTTTAATATTTAGTTTTTTAAAGATTTTTTTTTAATATTTTACATGAAGTTTCTACAACAATTGTTAAGCTAACATTAATTGTTTTATTTTAACCATGTAAATAAGATAGCAAAAATAAATCAATAAATAAATTATTATTGCTATAATTAAAAATGAATAGGTCTAATATATTATTTATATTATACAAATATGCTACATACTATGCTTATATAAAATAAATAATAATATGTTGAATAAGAAATATAGTCTTGTTTACTATTTAATTAAATGCCTTTCATATCATAATAAAGAAATTTCTTTCACTGTAAATTAATTTTTCTTCATAATTCTTTTATAAATTAAAAAGTAGTGTTGTATGTATTCAGACAAATTAGGTTTATACATTCATTTATTTGTTATAGGTATTCGAGAAACTTCTAGAAACTGAATCAAAAGATATCTTCAATAAGCTGGTGCCGATATCCGGGGATGTGGGCTCTAAAGACCTTGGTATCAGTAGCACAGATCGACAGACGCTTATTGATAATGTTAATGTGGTTATCCATTCCGCTGCAACCCTAGACTTCGAAGAGAGCTTGAAGCCCACAGTCAAGATTAATATCTTAGGGACTCGGCAAGTCATGGAACTGTGTCAACAGATTAAAAACTTAAGGGTAGCTTCATTATTATTCTGTAAAATCAAAGGTCATTGTGCCAATAGAATTTATTATGCCAACTGACAATATTTATTCAGTAGTAATCCTTGATTGTGGATGTTAGTAGATTACCTCACATGTTGCAGAAATGTATGAAAAAGCATTTGGTTCTGGGCTTGCTCTATCATGTTGGATCGGACTATTTGGATTATTGCTTATTGATTTTAGATTCGGTCGCTGTGACCGAAATTCGATCAAGAACTTGTGAAACATGTCTTAGTGAAAATTTAAATTTATCTTTGTAGTAATTTAAAAACAATCTTTAATAATAATATTATTTTTATAATATTGAGTTATTTAATAGTCCGGTCAATACATATGTTTGTATGATTTGTATGTTGAGTTTTTACAACTACAGATTAAAGTAATATATGTTACGGAGTTTGATATATATATCCTCTAATGTCTACTTAGAAGAACCGCTATGAGCCATATTACAAGTATGACCCAAAATAAATATTTTTTTATAGGTGATGGTTCATGTATCGTCCGCTTATGTGAACTCTTATTTGAAAGAAACTAATGAGAAGGTTTACGATTCACCAGCAGATGTTGAATCAGTAATCAGCATGGCTGATAAGCTCACAGAACAGGCCTTGATTGATTTAGAGAAGACGTAAGTAATTTTGTATTTCTGTCATTCATTGATACAATCAATTCAATTGAGTATAAATGGCTCACACAATAATTATATAAAATAATAGAGCTATAATAAAAATAATATATTATAAATAAGAATATTTTGAAATAAATAATAACAATTAAAAAATGTTTTAGTATATATCATTACTACATTTTGACTCATATTGCCAAGGTGTTACTTCCATACAAGATTAAATATTTAAACAAAATGCATTATATCTATAATATCTACCATATCTACGGATCGCAATCAAAACGATCTATCAGAAATTTTAATTGAAAATACTTTTGTATAAGAAAAGAAATATATTGAATTTATTCTCTAAAAAATGTATATAAGATATACCATAATAAATAAGATAATTACTAACTGTTATTTGGCATAATGTGTTATTTATCTTACTAATAATAATAATAATATCCTGGAAAATTATTCTCACACGGCCATCTGATCCCGAACTAAGCAGAGCCCGTACTATGGAAACCAGACAACTGATAGACTACATATACTACTTTTCCTTTGTAAATACATACTTATATAAATAATTACAATGAGACTCAGGACAAACAGACATGTTCATGCACACAAATGTCTGTCCTGGGTGGGAATCGAACCCACAACCTTCGGCGTGAAAGGCAAGTTTCTACCAACCACGCCAACCGGCCCGTTAATTATGATTTTCAATTATTATCAACAAATATATATTATTTTTATCGAATTTAAAATAAAAAACAAATGTTTCAGCATATTAAAAGATCATCCAAATACTTACACATTTACAAAACATCTCGCCGAACATGAAGTCAAGAAGTACGCTGATAAATTCCCATGTACGATAGTCAGACCGTCAATGAGTAAGTTGATTTGTTCTTCAGGATTTTATTTTAATTGTCAATGTATATTATAAACTAGTCTATTAAGACTTATATACTATACAGTATTGGAATTTTCCAATGTCAGAATGAGTAATGATAAACAAACGTTTTATTAGGTGGTAGGGCATTGTGCATTCTTCTGGTTAGGTACCACCCAGTCATTCAGATATTCTACCGCTAAACTCCAACTTATTATTGTTGGTTTCCGGTTTAAAGGGTGATTAAACCATTATAAATACAGGCACATGACATCTTAGTACCAAAGTTGTTGGTGCGTTGGTGGTTGTAACGAATGGTTAATATTTCTTACATCGCCAATGTCTATAGGCGGTGGTGATCAATAACTATAAGGTAGCACTTCAGTAACAGCCTGTTTATGTCCCACTGCTGGGCTAAGGCCTCCTCTCCTTTTTGAGGAGAAGGTTTGGAGCTTATTCCACCACGCTGCTCCAATGCGGGTTGGTAGAATACACATGTAGCATAATTTCAATGAAATTAGACACATGCAGGTTTCCTCACGATGTTTTCCTTCACCGTCAAGCACGAGATGAATTATAATCACAAATTAAGCACATGAAAATTCAGTGGTGCTTGCCCGGGTTTGAACCCACGATCGTCAGTTAAGATTCTCGCGTTCTAACCACTAGGCCATCTCGGCAGGTAGCACTTAAAAAAATATATTTACATACATATTCGATGCGATTTGCTAATAGCCCTGCTATATTATATACTTAACAGTTCATGATGAATATATATTTTTATATATAAACATATATATATCATATTATAATACAACACTAATCCTCTTAACTACTTATATCGATTTAAATTTGACTTCCAATGTTTTAATAATAACTTAAATCTATTCAATGTCAACGTGTGTTTATTTATCTTTACTCCTGCCATTGGAATGGATTTCATATTTGTATTTGAAAATTCTCTGACATCATAGCCGTTGTTTTGAAAACCGAATTTCATTTGAAATTTATAAGGTGTTTGTAAACACGCCGATTAAAAATCAATAAATTATTAATGAAATTAATTTCAGTTGTAGCGTCATGGAAGGAGCCGGTCATCGGTTGGACTTGTTCCAAAGTTGGACCGCAAGGTTTCCTCATGGGAGCCGCTAAAGGTTTGGAAAATTATATCTATTGAATTTGTTAGTAAATACATATGTACAGTTTCATGGAGTACTTTTTCCACAGGCGTTGTCCGTAGACTTCCTCTAGCGAAAGATAATATCGCCGACTATATTCCAGTCGACGTGGTGGTTAATCAGCTCCTTGTGGCTGGCTGGTACGCTGCTACTTCTAAGTAAGTTTATTTTTTTTTATTTCCCCTAATAACCTTGTAAGATATTTAATAATTCACATTTGACCCATTGTCTAGTGTAACATAATTATATATTTTTTAATCTATATAATTTAACTAAACTGATCATCTTAAAAACTTCAAAGATTAATATTTTTGAGTGTAAATATATAAATTTCGTACGCTCACACAAATATTCATATACACACACACCCATAGATATAAATTTTATGTTAGAATATTATGTAATTTAAAATTTGGCGTATGACTCTTGAATAAAAATATTATGTTGTCATTCAATTCCAATAGAATACTATATGTAATTCATTTTATATTTCAATTTGAATTAGTCAAAATATATTTTTTGATAAATTTAACGTTTTTGTTATATATTAATATTATTTATTATCTATTTCCTTTTGAAAATATTTTAATTTATAACTTAATCATAATATCTAGTTATAGAATGCTGCATCGCTGTTCTAATAATATATAAATTTAATAAATCATATGCATATTTGTCTAATTTAATTGAAATTCTGCCACATGTGTATTCTACTAAACCGCATTGGAGCACCGTGGTGGAATAAGCTCCAAACCTTCTCCTCAAAAGGGAGAGGATTCCTTAGCCCAGCATTGGGACATTAACATGCTGTTACTGTTACTTATTGAGCTACATAAATATATGTTGTTCATAGCTAGGTAGAAACCATTGTTTCAGGCGATTATATTAAATTCAATCTTCACGATTTTGTTCATAGACGAATTAAAGACTATTTTCATTAGTTGATATCCGTTGAGTTTCGTTTTGAAAGCTTTTGAAATCTTTAAATTACTTTACCGTGATGGAGTAATAATATAACGAGCGTTCAAGCGGTCATTGACTTTCTCTGCATGACCATGCATATAATGGAATCTAAGACTCATAACGGCGTTTATGTATAATGCCTTAGTATGTTAATAATTATTTACTATGCTCTAAGCCATATTACAGTTGTGATATATATATATTTATATATATAATTCGAGTTGTGATTTTTTGGTTCATATAATTGAAATTTAATTGTAATATGGCTCATAGTGTATCTCATTATATTTTTAAATTAATTTAATTTTTAATAATGTCCTTTATATATTGACTTAATAAAAAAATATTTAATTGTTCTTTCATTAATGAAATATCTACAAAAAAAAAAAAAATTAATTAATTCGATTGAATTTATTCACATTTAAAGCTCTAAATTTTCTAGGTCCGGGCTCACGGTGTACCACTGCTCGTCCTCAACCCAAAAGCCATTCAGATGGTCAATGATAGAGCCTGTAGTCAATAATATACTACATAACTACCCTCTTAAAAGTGCTGTGTGGTAAGTATATTATATTTTTATTAAAAACTGTAGCGGGTTAGGTTTAATCATGTGACAAATTTTAGCATTGTATATACATATAGATAGATTTTACAGATCAGTGTAGATGAAATATTGTCACAGAGGTTACTTACGACCTTTTAGATTATGGAATACCTTCGTGTAATTTCAAATAAAAGTATCATGTTATTAACATAATTATATTATATATAATCTAATAAATAGTTATTTTTATTATTGATAAAAAAACTCGTATCAATAGAAGAGTACACACCGGCCTGACCCCAAAATAAATGCTAATACAAGTGATGTTAAAGCTAGGTTAATATATTATCGTTAGTATGTAATCTTTGTTAACTTAACTATACGCTATTTATGTATCTGCTACACTAAGTTAAATGACAAAGACCTCACTCACACGTAGCCTTGTGGTGGACTTTCAGTATTTTGAAAGATATTGGCATGAGATTATAGAAAATTGTACTAATTTTTAAAGATTTGATATTTTCCGCCGCTATTTTCACGGTATTATCCCATTGTACTGTTTTTATATAATTTTATTATGAAATAATTATGTATTTCCTTTATATATATAAATTCAAATTTATCTATCAGAATATTTTTTTTATTTAAAAACAAATAATATTTGAAAAGGTAAATTAACATGATAAACTTAAAAACATACAACCGATGGGTTTAGGGTCAGTGTTGTTGCATTAAAACTATTGATCCGCTTCGAAATAATGTTTGTTTGTAACAGGTATCCATATTTGAGCTTCGTTCCATCTCTCTGGCTGTTCCGTCTGTCTGCTATTTTCGTTCATTTCATCCCGGCTGTTCTATTGGATACGTTATTGAGGATAATGGGAGGGAAACCTATGTGAGTTATCGTTTTGTCTTTGGTGTGAATGAAAATGTGTTCAGTTTAGGTTAATGATTTGGTATTTTTTAATCTACATTACATTTTTCTTTTTTATTTAGCTTACAAATAAAAGGATGGGTAATTTATTATATTACATGCTTTTTTTGTATATTTAAATTAAGAACGCGTGAATCTTTATCAAAGAATGTTCAAATCCAGGAAAGCATTACTAAAGTTTTTAAGTGCTTAATTTGTGGTCGATATAGGAAAACATCGTGACGGATTAAAAAATGTATGTTTGTATCTACCTATATTGATAATTTGTAAAACAGTCGTAATAACGATTACAGATTATTTCGTTTGCATAAAAACGTATGGAATTCACTCAATCGACTTGAGGTATTCATATTCACGGAATGGAAGTTCCACAATCCAAATACGAGGGAACTTAATGGGAAACTTAACAAGACAGACAAGGAGAAGTTTTTTATAGACATCGAGAATATGTATGTAAGTATTACAGGGAAAATACGCTGATAATATTTTACTAGGTGGTAAGGCTATATGCAATGCAATGCAATATTGTTGGGTATGAGCCTCTCTAGCAGGCCATTCGCCTTGTCGCGATTTGAACCAGCGATTTTCGATTAAGTCATTCGTTCATACACTTGTAATAAAAAATATATCTAAAAAAGATTATGTAGTTACATTTATTTATATACGAGACCTTAATACTGGTGGTAGAGTTTTGTGCAAGCTCGTCTGGGCAGGTACCACCCACTCATCAGATATTCTACCGCAAAACAGCAGTATTTGTTATTGTTGTGTTCCGGTGAAGGGTGAGTGAGCCAGTGTTTATGTCAATATCAATTAATGGCACAAGCGACATCAAATCTTAGTTCCCAAGGTTGGTGGCGCATTGGCTATGTAAGTGATGCTTGACATTTCTTACAATGCCAATGTCTAAGGGCGTTTGGTGACCACTTACCATCAGGTGGCCCATATGCTCGCCGACATCCTATTCTATAAAAAAAAATACCACCAATCATCTTATTTGTAATCATCATCCACAATCTTCCTTATTCCACTATAGGAAATGAGACCGTTCCTTCGCAAGCGCATTACCTTGGTCCTGCGCCAATCTTGTTCAGATCGACCTCTCACTTTGACTTGTATATGTATATTTTTTTATTATGGTGCTCATTAAATTTTATCAACAGTGGGAAGAATACTTTGTGAATCTACATCTGGGCGTACGAAGATATTTGAACAAGGAAAGCGAGAAAACATTACCAGCTGCAAAAAACAAGCAATCAATGTGAGTTTTTGTTGCAATTTATAAAATTACCTTTTTTTTTTAACTGTCAGAGCCTTTATGACTATTATTTATTGAATTTTTTTTTTATTTTTTTGTTTTAAAACAAATAACTTATTCAAAACTTTACAACCATATACAGTTAAAAATATTCGTCCATAATAATATATCGATAACTCTTAATCTAACGACTACGAGAGTCGTGAGATTAAGTTTGTAAGAATAAGATAAATATAAAAAAAAAAATAATTATTTCAATTTAATATTTTAATTATCTATGATATACAGATATTTTTAATAAAAGTTTTTTATAAATTAAACTTAAAAGGTATCAAAAAGCAATATGAGTTAAATTATCATGTTATATATGTATATGACATAAATATAAACCTAATTATAATTTTATTTTTTTCAGCCTCAAGATGGTTCATATCGTATGGCAAGTTTTAGTGATTACTTTAGTATGGTTCATCGTCTCATGTATCACTGGGCTCACTATGATCCAGACTTCTTGGTGTCCTCCTGTCATTTATTTCTTTTACAGCTTTTTATAAATTTAATTTTAATTTGTTGGAACAATATCACATGAAAATTAATAGATTATTATTTTAATAATAATTATTACAGTATTTTTTATAATTGTTTCGAAATCACTATTATACACTATTATTATATATGGGTTTCAAATTTTATATTATTTTGTATTTCAAAATAAGAATCTCCTGTATCAATAATTTTGGATCACAATTAACCAGTAAGTAAATTGACATTTTGTCTCATTTATATTAATTTGTATGACTATTCAATCACATATAATTATGTATATATTGTTTTAATGAACGATTAAATTATTGGAAATGCGTATAAAAGTTGAATATTTACTTATATTATATACATGTATTTTATATTATTCATTTAAGATAAAAATAATTTAGGAAATACTAGACTGGTTTACGTATATCTTTAGTTAAGAAATTTTGGTTTAAAATGGTTCGAGTGAAATTTAGTTTAGTGAAAATATTTCTTCTTAAAATATATAATTTAAAACGCATTTATTTATTGTTGGAAAATGAGACAGTTTGTACACAACTTACACTGAAATATTGTAATGAGCCAAAAAGAGCGTCTTAATTGTATGTATATCATCATCATCATCATCATGATCATCATGATGATGATGATATATAATATACATAAGTGAAATGCATATATCATTGTTAAATGATATTATTTTGTTATCGAATATTTTTGTATTTTGGATCATTACAATATTTTAGTAAATCAAATTATTGATAATATTACTGAAATAAACTACCCTCGGGGTATGATGGTCGGTTTTCTCAAAAGAAACAATTTCTCTTAATGTAATTAGTTTTATTATAATTTTATAATAATATAATTTATTATAATATTATAGAGTTATATATTTTGTTGACTTTTATTTTTAACAAATTTAAAAATTGATTACGATTCGATTCGAGAACCACAAAAAATGTTTATTTGAAATTGGACGCAAATATCGAAACAGCAAACTTTTTGTAGCTTATGTTGCTTTGCTTCAAATGTAGCAGTTGACTCGTGTAAACGCAGTAAATCAACAGCCATTCTTAGTCCACTTCTGAACATAGGCCTCTCCCAAAGTGCGCCAAAGCTCCCGGTCCTCCGCCTTCCGCATTCTGCCATGTCGGTATGTCAGTAAAATTATCTATTAATTTTACAAAATTTGAGAAAAATGTTTAGTTATCAATCTAAGTAAAATGTAATTTCTTCGTTTCGTTTTCTGTTTCAATAGTTTTAAGTCTATTGCTATTTTTTCTGTGCAATTAAAATAGAATTTTATAATAATAAATATTGATTTTAAAAGTGAGTTTTATTTTGATGTCTAATGTTCTTTTTGTGATCAATCGCCTAGTAGTTCCCGTCTTCGCCGAAATATAATATATATTTTGGGCATATATATATAATATTATTTTACTCAATCGAAAATAAAATATTACAAGAGTTATCGCAAATTAAAGACTTAGGAATCACTATTGACGAACGTCTAACCTTTGTAACTTATGTTGATAACATAGTTGTTAAAGCTGCTCAAAATCTTGGTTTTATCAAGTGGAACACTCAAGGCTTTTCAGTGAAAAATAAATTACTCTTGTACAATTCATTAGTGCGTAGCTGTCTAGAGTATGCCTGTGTTATATGGAATCCACTGTATAGAGTACATTTTAACCTTTACGAAACATCTTGCTTTTCATGAAAAGGATTATTCGCACAACCAGTTATACAAAGAACGTTTGGCAAAATTTAATATGATTTCTCTTCGAAGTAGACGCGAATTGTTAGAACTTAAATTCCTACCCAGTATTATTAACTTTAAATCAGTCAACTCAGAATTAATTGAGAGAATACTGATATCAGTTTCGTCTAGGGCACACAGAAGTACTCACACCTACAAAATATTTCATACTCCTTGCGTAAAGTCTCATATTGGTAAACAAGCTCCCTTAGTACGGTTGTGTAATAAATGTAATAATATTGTTAGATCAATACCTGACATTGACATTTTTTATTACTCTCCCCTTAATCTTTAGAAATAAGTTACTTATTATAAAATGCATGATTCATTTTAATTAATACTTTTAATTATGATTACGCTGATTGATTTTTTATTATAACAACGACATTATTTATTATTTGATTTTGACATTTTTAATAATTACTAATGATTTTTTGTTACTTTTAATTTGAATTTGATTAGATTGAATCTGGAACTGCTATGTACACTTGCCAGCCTTGCAATATAAGCTTTTATAACTCTTGCGTCTGTAATTACACTGGCTCATTCTTGCGCTACGATATATAGCCGCGATGACCTAGTGGTAGCGACATGTGAATCTTTAGCGAAGATCGCGTGGTAAAATCCAGGCAAGCGCTTCTGGGTTTTCATGTACTTTTTGTGTTTATTCATTTCGTGCTGGGTGGTAATAAAAAAACTATGAGGAAACCTGTCTGCTACATGCGTATCAACCAGCCGGCATTCAGATAGGAGTTCTTAGCCCAGCAAGGTTACATTTACACTCTGTAACTTTACTCCCGTTCTAACTAGAGAACATCAAAATACGAGTTTATTTTTGGCGGTTGAATAATAAGTGGTGCCTAGAGAAGATGAGCCCAAATACATTGATAAAGATTACCTGATTTAGACTTATTTTTTCGTCTGCTTGCATGGATGCACAATATTAAAAACGAAAAAAAATACTCTTATGGCCTTCTAAATTAATTTTATTACACCTCAGTACATACATAATACAATGCTTACCTTAAAAATATAATTAAAGTAACACATATATCATATTGTAGAAGTAAGTTATAACCTATTCACCATTAAAATAAACACGAAAAATTAAATAAACATGGCAACACTAGATTTAAAGTTAAAAAAAAAAAACGTTATAAATATTTTGTTTTTGTAAATATATGAAAATAAGTACTTATTCTATTATACTTATATTGTTTGTGATGTATATTTTCTGTGATATAAATATATATGACTTTTGTTTAATCTGTTGAAAAAAAAAACTCCACAATTTATACACTAAAAAACGATTAGCGAATACAAAAACAGATGCATTCACTTTAAGTATTATAAAAACAAAATCACAACTCTATTTCAAACTAATAAATGAAAAAACATTATTTGTAAATCTTTCGTTCAAAAATATATAAATTTCAGTTGGACTACATTAGTTTATATATAGTATATAACAAGATGCTTGTTTAAAGCGTGTGCTAACACAGATAATCATCGCTCTATTTTATTAGGTACTTAATAAAAAATATGTCTTTTGTTGAATTTTATTAATTTTAAAATGCATTCGAAAAATAATCCATAAATTAAAAATAAATTTGTGCAACTACCTTACCTTTATATCTTTGCCTAATATATAACACCAAAATGATGCTACAGTTATTAACTAGAAAAATATTAATATGTTTTTTTTTAAACTATGCACTTTGTTTAAGCACGGACGGGAAATTCCAAAGCCTTAAACTTTATTATAATTTTTAACAATGCTATAATGAAATTGATTTTTTTATGACAAATGATAATGCAGATTTCTTAACGTTTCCTTTCACCGCCTTGAGATGAATTTCTAACACTTGAAAATTTAATGAAATTTTCGGGTGGACAAATGGAACCTGCAATTCAGTTAAGACCAAAGTTTTCCAGTCACTTAGTTATCACGGGTTGTTTATAGTTAGTATCAGACTTGGACAAAATTTAATCAGATTACTTGATTACAATTACTAAGTGTAATCATCAATCACGATTAAACATTAACTTTACTTTTTTGATTACTTTCGTTATACTGTAATCGCGATTGATGATTACGTATAGTAATCGTCATCGTTAATCATTAATCAATTACATATAGGACAAGTCTGGTAAGTATTAATATCGTAGTATATTCGTATGTTATTTGTTATATTACTATTATTATAGAATGTTATTATATATAATTATTTTATTAATTACATAAGTTTTATATACTTTGTCATTAATTAAATGCTTTAAATGATTATATTTAAATACAAACGACTAGCGAAAGAAAATGCTGTTTATGAGATACGTTATTTAATATTTAAAAAGCATTGTTTCTCAACATTTGGGAACACAACAAATAAAGCTTGCCCCCCCTCCCACACACCCTTCAAATACGTTCAGAAATCATTATACTACTTAATTTTAAAATAACTTACTTTTCTTAAAACAAAACACAACAGCTTAAGTACCGACGACGACGACAGCAACGAATGTTTAATTGTGTAAATTAATAATGTATTCGACGATAATTTAAATCTAAGCTGACACTCAAAAAGTCTAACAAATGTTGAGAAACATTGTTTTTAAACAAATTAATATTATATGTGATATTTATTAAATATATATTTAAGATTGTTGTTTTATTACCAAGAAATGTATTATTAATTACATGTTTAACCATTCACAACGCAAAAAAGAATAAAAATGAATACGATAAATCATGAGCAGCTTCAAAGAATGAATGAGATATGAAGCCTAGCAAACTCGATGACGTAATATGTTTGAAGTACATACTGTGTGACGTCATACATATATTTTGATTAAACCTACATAATAATTTGCGAGTTTTCAAACGACTGCCCAAAAACGAATTGTAATGTTTTGCAGTGTTCAAATATGTATGTATGTGGGTTTCTTTATACCACCATTATTTTATATGCCTGAACAGATTTGGATGTAACATTACATCAAGTAACAATGGCTGTTATTTAATTCAGGGCAGTCGTGTTTTAATTTAAATAATTGTTTATCTGTGCGTTTATTCTAATAATTATAAAATTTAATATAAAGCACTATATGAATATACTGACCATTATAGGAACGTAATTAAAAAATAAAAAGTCAATTCTTTAAATACATAATTACTGTAAAAGAAGCGATCTGTTGTTTTTACCATTCACAGCGTACCATAAACGATAGTCGAAATATTACCACAGATAAAACAAAAATTAAATAGTCATAGCGATCAGACATATATTTACTAATTTTCAGTTCTACACATTATATATACAGGGCCACACTGGCTTGTGATGTTAGCGTGTAATGTTTTCATTCTAATCGAGAGAGATGACAATAATGTGAAAACGAGATGGCACGAGATTGGTCGCCATTAGTATATTTTTATTTTATTGGCACGAGTTATAGGCAACTTTAATGTCATCTTGACATATGACATTGTGTCAAGATGACAATTAAAGGTACCGACAGCATAACTTTTTAATCTTTCCAATTAAAAATTTAATCACTAATTTCGTAAAGACAGCTTATTATAAAACAATGCGATATTCATTTAAATCAAACATTAATTTAGCTTTATTTTGTACATCATGGGTCGTCTAGCATTTTTATTTATGAATTGCGAATAAACAAGAGAGAAATAGGCAAGCTTTGTGTTGTCGAGTTATTGACATGTATTAAGTTGTCAACGAAAGTTACCAACACAAAACTACCAAGCATTTCGGTGGAAATGCACAATTAGATTTATCCGATTATGAATTACATAAATATTTTTTTTCATTCAATTGACAACGGTATTATAAAAAAATATTGAAAGAAAATTTACATCAACAAAATCATTGCATTCGAGAGAAATTTTACACTTGCAACATTATATAAAGGAGTGTTTATAAATCTTGTACTTCCGCGTGTTTTTGGAGTTTCTTCCCCCTTTTCCGGTAATTTAGATACATTTAGAAATGTATTTATAACATTTTATGTTACAGATGAAAAAAGAAACAAAAATGAGGCACAATTTTCTCTGGAAGATATTTCTTCTAGCACAAATAAAGAAAAAATAATTAAGACAAGAGAAGATTATTTTAATACATCCTAAATATTGTATAATAATAATAAAAAAAATTACATACTTAATTTCACTCTCAAATCAATCTTTGCCTTAACTCCAATTAAAATATATTCCAATGGCAATACTCGATTCGAATTCATATTAACCAGTAACTCAGCTTTAATATTCACTCGAATTGTTCTCGATTCAAATTTCAACGACTTATATACCACAGACTATTAAGATCTAGAGCAATGACGTCATTACAAGGCCAAAGCTGTCTAATTATTTTTACAGACACCTCTGTTACGATTTTCAATGGACCATTAAAATATACTTCATCTAATTTATGAACACTCCCAAATTACAATAAAAGAATATAACAATGAAAAAAACGTATAAGCATGAATTATTATAAATCGATTATAGAAAGTCGTATATCTATATATTCGCACTAAATAGTGATGTATGTACTGAACTCGATATATCGATATTGTCACCTCGGATATAGCATTCAATCCTTAGCTTAGACACTATACATACGATGTACGTAAAAAATACATTTTTATGGCTATTTTGTGACATCGAAAATCATATATTTTTTTATACATTGTATATATCAACTTATATATCATTGAATAGATAAATAAATTTGTCTAAGCCCACTGCATTAGACATAATTTGTCTATTTTTTTAATACAGCTTAATACTTATAACTTAAAATTATATACTTATGCTAATTTGTAATTTAAAGTCATATCGACAGCTCTATTCATATCGATATAATGTGACAATTGTACGACAACACTAAAAGAATTCAGTTACACAACAATTTCCTTCACACGTGTAATTTATTTTGACGTAACTAACGTCAAAATCACCGCCTCGGCACCACAGACAAGAAATGGGCGGCAATATATTTAAACATAGAATCTATTTCTAAACGTAGACTTTATTCATCAATTCATTTAATTAATACTCTGTGTATACAGATTAAAAATATTAAACGAATATACAAAAATAAACAAGCAATATGCGTCTTATAATTGATTTTAATGTATATTCAATGTTATTTCAAGAAAATAATTTGTGATGTCAATAATATTAACGGATTTTAAATCCTAAAATCCATTTCACGGCTAAATAAATCAGCCATTTTGTTTACGTTACGAAAAGTTTAACATTTTCAAATACATTTAGGAATAACATTTATTATTAAATAACTAATCAAGCACGCTTTGAATTATTAATAAGTAATTAATAAAAAAAAAATTATCAACCGTCTGACCAGAACAATTGAATGATTGAACACTTTCAGTCTTAACAATTACAAATTGAAACATTTTAATTGACATCAAAAGCGAACAAAATAAGATTCACTATAACCACCCGACTACGGAAAAGTCAGGCGAAATATTTTTAATATTATATTAATAAAAATATTTCTATCTACACACGAAAAAAAAAAAATATACGTGCATCATAGTACACGTGATCGAAGTTTATAAGCTAATTCCAATTATATTATCAACAGTTTGTACATTAACTCAAAATTTTCTAGTTTTTAAGGCAATTGGACGGATGCTATTTGATATAATACAAAATAATATACAATATGGCATATTTCAATGTTAAAGTGGAAACTTTGTTGGCTTATGTGAGACTTATTTTGTTATCAAATGTTTATGTGTTATATTATGCTGCAAGTTTCCCAAATAAATAAATAAATATTCCTAATGATGACATAATTATTATAGCATCAATTTATGGCAGTCATATTGGAAAACCCTTTCGTCCGTAGTCGGGTTTCACGTTTATTTCTACTTATACTGTTTATAGAGTATGAGCACGTATATACCATTCCTATATTCCCACAGCTGGGCAAAATATACTGAAGAGGTCATTAAACTTATGCATTAAGTGTTTTTATATTCATGATTAATGACGAAATTTTTATTCTCAGGTTCCATGTCCTTATTTACTTCATTATATATCACATTATTTACTATGAAAGCGTTAACTCATACTCTTATATTAGTTTTAGACGATTATATACAAAATGTAAGCAAACATTTCATATATCTTATAAGTCATGTAAATTATTATTATTTATATTTAATAAAATAATAGATTTTGTGTGTACAATTTATAACTATTGTAACTACTTTATGCCCTAAACTAAGCCAGAATAAAAAATAATAAAACGCATATACAAGATCTCCTTTATCTGAAACGCCACTTCCCCTCCCAGCCCGCAACACGCCCGCTCGCCTTAACATCAGTGTTGCCACTTCGATTATAAAATATATATTTGTTTCATCACAACTTTATAAACCAAAAATAAGGCAAAACTAATTTATTATTTTGAACGCTTGAACGCTTGTAATGAGAGATTTTTAATTCTACTCATACTATTTATACATCTATCTAAAACCAAAGGTTGTTTGCAAGAAAGCATTTTTTATCTATAATATCACTTAAGCTAGAAACGCACCGTTACGCACTCTCTGTTAAGGGGGGTGATTAGTCAAACAATGCTGTGTCTTCTTTTTTCGAAAGTGAAATCAATATGAGAGAAAGAGACAGAAACAGTGTTTAACTATTCATCCGCTGCTCACCGTTTATAAGTAAAGCAGTAAATGCTTATTTTAATAAACTATCATAGTTTTATTTATATATAAATATGTTTACATTGTTACATCTGTATGCAATAACCTTGTAACCATCATATTATATATATTTTAACAAAAAGAAATACATCTGGCAACACTCATATAACTGTACACTATTGTTTGTTTACATTTTGTATAAAATCATGAACATTAATTGTTCTGGTCACACTGTGTGGTCATTTATAAGTACTGTTTAATTCTTCAAGCACCTACTTTGTTTCGTCTCTTGTTTAGCAGCGAATTATTACTCTGTTCCAGCGCTTTGATTTGTACCTGAAAAAAAAAAAATGTTAATATTATGATGATAAGCTCCAAACCTTCTCCTCAAAAGGGAGAGGAGGCCTTAGCCCAGCAGGGGGACATTAACAGGCTGTTACTACTTTGTTGATATTGATCAAATTACGAAGACTAGCAATTTGTTCTAGATATTAAAGTACGCAAACAGATATATTCACTCATTCATATAATCTGACACGACCGGAGTTCATAGTCAAGACTCACGTGGTTTTACGTGCTTTCCGAGGCACGGGTAACCAATGCTTACCTCCAGACTCTAGGCTACTGAAAGTATCTCTCAACCCGACTGAACTCCGATTTGTTACTTAGAATTGCTTAATAGCAACAACCACCAATTAATACCAGCCCTAACCAGGGTGGGGCAGATCATAGATCCTATACCACGATTACGACTGCCCCGGTCCAGTAGTTACGGTAAGCTGGTCTGCGTGAGACCTCCCCCACCTGGTCGTAGTCGACGCGCATGGTGGCGAGCGAGCGTGTCATCTCGTCCTGCACGTCGGCCCACGCGTCGCCCGCGTCGCGCAGCAGCGTGTGGGTGTACAGCGGCGTCTGCGGCACCTGCGTGTACTGCCGCACCCACGGACTGGCCATCACCTGCGGAGTGGGGGTGCGCGATGAGTCAATCACCAACTTAACATTCAAGACGAAAAATACGAATTATCTACTATTAAATATAATCAATATTACTGACCTGACATTTTTTATAAAATATCGTCATAAAAGCTTTAGATTGGGCAAAATTTGATGGACTTATTTCAAATTATAATAATACAGGCATATTATATAGCTTATTCCATAACGCTGTTGCAATGCCGGTGGATACACGTGTGGGACAATTTCATCAGGCATTTTTCCTCACAATGTCTTCCTTCATCACCGAGCCCAAATTAAGCACTCAAAAACCAGTGGTAAGAACGCGTGAATTTTATCCGATGATCGTGGGTTCAAGCCCGGGCAAACACCACAAGTGTTTTTCATTTCGTGCAATATCGGCTATTATTATATATATACATACTTGGTGTATAGTGAGACGTTTCGCTGGATCCACAGACAGCATTCCACGGATCAGATTTTTGGCTTCGGACGATACATTCGACCATTCCGGCTCAGGAAAGTCATATTGGCCGAGTCTAATACGCTGAAAAATCAAAGAATAATAAATAAATTATTTATTCTAACTTACTTTGTCAACAAATTACCATCGGTTTAGAGAGAAACACTGCAAACCTGATATGAACCGGCGAAAAGAATAAGTTTTTTTTTTAAAATAAATAATTAATTAATAAAATTATGTTTTAAATGATTGAGCTGATTTAAAAAAAAAAACAAATTGTAATCAAGAAGACATAAGGTATAATGTAATGAAATATATATTATGAATCATGAGAAGTAGGCTCCAATATATATATATATATATATATATATATATATATATATATATACATATATGTATATATATATATTTACCTTTTTCATCCCGGGCGATATAGCCAGGCCGTGGTTGGAGTAGAAGGGAGGGAACCCGCACAGGAGAATGTACATGACGACACCTAATGACCAAATGTCACACGATTTGTCGTACTTCTCGGGACCCAGCACCTGGAATCATGAATCGACATAAGGCAAGAGATTAAAAAAGTAAATATCCCAATACTGGACAAAAGCTATCACTTTGCTATCGTATGAGTATTTAACAATTCCCTTACATCACCATTGCACCACCAATCTTGTGAAGTAAGACGTTGTGTCCTTGTTACATTGACTGAGAGCGAGTTAACCTTCAAACCGGAACACAACACTACTCTTTGATGTTTAGCGGTAGTATATGTGATGAGGGTGACATGGCAAGCTGGATGACGAGCTTGCACGAAACCCTACCATCAAGTAAATCCAGTAACTATTTTAAACTTTGCAATATAAAATACTTTCTGATATATAAAAATATATTTAAGGTCAGGCATAAGAAAAATGGCGACGGAGCGTTAAGTTGTATTAGCACCACAGATTATAATATTGTATATATATAGAGAACTGGGTATAGGGGAGGCCGGTAGGGGACTTCGTGGAGCTTTTTTTTAGTTAAGATAAAAATATCACCTATCTTGATCAAAGAGTGGGAAAAAGCTCATAATCACGAGGTACTTATTTTAATAAACATTTTAAAGCTTATGCCTCATGTATATACGTCATATGTACATATGATGAGAATATATAATATATAAATAAACAATTTCGACGTTGAGTTGACATCACATTAGAGTAAATGAGGTATATATATATATACATATATAAATTTACGAAATTTATTAATTATATTTAAAATATATATATATATTATTTTATTATATTTTAAAAATTTATATATATATATATATAAATATATATAATTTTTTTACTGTGTAAATTTCGTAAGTATATGTTTAAAATTAACTTCAAAATAATAATAATAATGTCCTCCAGATTTCGGCCACGGCGGCCAATCTCAAGAGAGATTAGCCAACTAGGACATATAGTGCACAAGTGTGTGCGCAAACACAGGCGCAAACTCTCTATTTTTTTTTTTTTATTATATTCGCCGGGAGGGCAAATGACTCTACTCCACCTGATGGTAAGACGGAAAAAACGTTCTGCACTAGCCGCCTTCGCCTTGCCGGCCCGCAAGATGCCTCTTCACGCCTGTTCACGTTTTCTTCACGTTTGAAGGAACCCGGGTTGTAAGAGGAGGGGAACACGTGAGCTGGTAAGGAATTCCATTTTTTGGAAGTGCGACAAAGAAAGGAGTTGCCAAATTTCTTTATTCGCGATGGAATTGATGTCACAATTAGGCGGTGACATCGAGAACCAGCTCGCCTGGACTTAAGAAGGAAGGGGGAAGCAGGAATTAGAGAGAATAATTCCTCAGAGCACTCGCCGTGATACAGTCGATAGAAAGCGCTCAGTGTTGCTATCTCACGACGCAATTGTAAAGGTTCAAGGGTGTTTGTGACCTTTACGTCGCCAGTAATGCGTACGGCACGTCGCTGCAACCGGTCCAAGGCCTCAAGTATGTAGGTACTTAGCGGAGCCATCCCAAAGGTGCGAGCAATATTCCACGCAAGACCGTACCTGTGTTTTGTACAGCAGGCACAGTTGATGTGGCTTGAAAAAGCGCCGCACCTTGTTCAGAACTCCGAGTTTCCCTATTATCTATTCCCTAACTCTTATAATTCGATGGGACGGCAAACTGACACGATCGGAAAGAGTTCAGGCGCAGGACCAACGGCTTTACGTGCTTTCCGAGGCGCGGGAGTGAACACACTTCCAACTTCCAGACTCCGGGCTGCTACTTAGAATTTTCTGACAGAAAATCCCAATAACTTTTTATTGGCCCGACCTGGGAATTGAACCCAGGACCTCCGGGTCTGCGGCCTTACATCAAGCCACTAGACCAACGAGGCAGTCAGTAACTTCAAAATACCCACCTATTAAACTTATTAACACTACCTACCTACCTAATTACCTAAAACTTTTATTTCACTGGTGGTAGGGCTTTGTGCAAGCTCGTCTGGGTAGGTACCACCCACTCATCAGATATTCTACCGCAAAACAGCAATACTTGATATTGTTGTGTTCCGGTTTGAAGGGTGAGTGAGCCAGTGTAATTACAGGCACAAGGGACATAAAATCTTAGTTCCCAAGGTTGGTGGCGCATTGGATATGTAAGCGATGGTTGACATTTCTTACAATGCCAATGTCTAAGAGCGTTGGTGACCACTTACCATCAGGTGGCCCATATGCTCGTCCGCCTTTCTATTCTATAAAAAAAAAAAAACAACAAACATAGTACTTAAGATGGAATGGCGAATTTTATTGTACACACATTATGTAAACTTTGTTCGCAAGTATGTGACTGTAATATGTCTTATTGAGAATAAATGTGTGCCTACGTATTATCTTTTATTAATGTAAGCAAAAATCACTGTCCATAATGGCACCTAGAAACAAGTCGATATTCGATATGCTACATTGTCAATTAATACATTATTATGTGTTCTGTCGCCGAGTCGCCATTCTAACATCGCACTGTAATATCGTCGTAACAATTAAATATTGTAAATTATATTGGTGACCCCGACGTGATGATTAGCATGACTATAAGGTTTAATTTATCATGCGCAATCTCATGCAGTAGGCTTGTGTTCGCCTGATTTGCCTGCCCGTTTTGGGCAACGATAATTTCTTCTTTGCTTTGTGGTTTTCCCATCTTGATGTTACACGAAATCGTAGCGAATTAGTTGTCGTCAGATGAAAGTATGAATAATAATAAGAAGTTTTTTTACGCAGTCTTTAAACCTAGATATCGTTCGCCGTAGTTTCAAATAGAACCCTGGATTCTTTGGAAGAATTCAGTGGATAGTGGATTGAGTGATAGAATTCAGTCATGGGTTCACGGCACCCGATCACAATGGAGACTAGCCAACTGCACAGGAGATACTTTAGTGCACAAGATTGTGCACTTTAACTCCCATACGCCTGAAGGGTCCTGCATATAAGTTGCCAAGACCATTCAGTGACGTATATCCTATTACCTAGACAGTATATCCCATTTTAAAGGTCTTACCTCTGGAGCAACATAGTATGGCGTGTAGCACGGGGTCTGAAGTGTATCCGCTGGGGTCAACGTCTCCTTTGCGAAACCGAAGTCCGTTAATTTCAATATCGCGTTCGGTTGCATGCTTGTGTATAGAAGATTCTCAGGTTTGATGTCCCGGTGAGCTATGTTCGAATCGTGGAGGTGACGTACGGCGACACATATCGAATGCATTATCTGAAATTCGAATGCCATCGGTTACTTTTTTATTTTTCTTTTTTATTTGGCAAAGGACGCACGCAAAAACCTAATTGAATTATTTAATTAATATTCTAGATTTTTATTGTGAAGTAGGTAAGTGGTAACTACCGCCCATAGACATTGATAGTGTAAGAAATATTAAACATTCCGTATAAATCGGCATTGCGTCACCGACTAAATAAAAAGTATCACAGACAGACATTTCAAATTTGTTTATATTATAATAAGACGTTCATTGCGAACCTCTGCAGCTTGCCTCTCCGTAAAAGCGCCTTCTCTATTGTCCTGTATCCTCTGGAACAGCTCGCCACCATCCATGCACTCCATCACGACTAGCAGGCAGCGCTTACCACCATATGTGTTATCGTAGACGTCTATTATCTATTATTAGAAAAATAAAAATTAGACGATTTTAAATTTGTTTGGAAGGCGAATGGGTGACACCTAAGTTTCACAATTAATTTCATTAAAAAAAAAAAGTTTAAATAAACACAACAATAACGGCCTTACTACGACGGGTCGGTTGGCGTGGTTGTTAGATTCTTGCCTATCACGCCGAAGGTTGTGGGTTCGATTCCCACCCAGGACATGAGAATGTCTGAATGATGAACATGTCTGTTTGTCCTGAGTCTTGGTGTATTAATATAAGTATGCATTTACAAAAGAAAAGTAGTATATGTAGTATATCAGTGGTCTGGTTTCCATAGTACGAGCTCTGCTTAGTTTGGGATCAGAAAGCCGTGTGTGAATAATGTCCGAGGACTTTCACGACGCTATATATCGGATGATTAGTTAAACGATGCTGTCTTCTTCTTTCGAATGTCAAATCAATAATGACAGCAAGAGAGAAATCAGTGTTCAATTTATAAAGCCGCTAAGCAATGTCTATAAATAAGACCGTAAATACATATAAAAATGGAATGACAAAATCAATATTTTTAAATCTTTATAATTTCAATCTACGGCTATATACAGCAACTTCATATCGATCTTACGCTTTTACGGCTAAACGACTGAACCGATTTTAATGAAAATTTTATATGAAGCACTCTTGCACCCCCAGAAAAACATAGGCTACTTTTATACCTAAGATCCGCCTACCCCCTTGCGGGCAAAATCTAGTTCTATATATAGAAAATATACCCTAAACGATATAGGTATCATACATGTACAATCTGAAGCACAGGTCCTGACAATTTTTAGCGATCCCCTTAGGGCTTTGATCTATGAAAAGGCACCTCGGCTTAGAACTGTAATGGAATAGTAAAGGCGTTATACGGAGCTTGCTTCACGTTAATCGATGTTATTTATTTATTTTGGACAACCAACCATTACATACATTATAGAGGCACTTAAATAGAGGTTTGAAAGGTTTTTTGACAAATGTTCTACTAATTATACATACGTTATCACATCATTCCTAAAAGCATCACATTATACATAGTCATGTTATAAAGTTTTTAGTTAAAAATTACAAGTCCATAAAAATACAAATACATTAATATAATTAAAATTATTAAAAATATTTTGAAATTATTATTAAATTTACGATTGAATATTTAATATTTACATGAACTTACATATTAATTTAGAGAAAAAAAAAATTGAGAACAAAAGAAAACAAAAAAACAATTTTAGAGAACAAAAAAAAAAAAAAAAAATTTAAATAATGTAATATAAATTAGTGAATAATAAGTCAAATTGGGTCGATTGAAAGATAGTTCAACGAGGGCAACTATTTAGGTAATTCAAAATGTTGCGTTGTGTTGCCAACCAAGAGGAGTCTATATAAATGCGTTGTACTTATCGGTCTCGGGTTTTTTATAAACATTTTTTCTTTTAGAACAGGAAGGCGGACGAGCATATGGGCCACCTGATGGTAAGCTGTCACCAACGCTCATATACATTGGCATTGTAAGAAATGCCAACCATCGCTTACATAGCCAATGCGCCACCAACCTTGGGACCTAAGATTTTATGTCCTTTGTGCCTGTAATTACACTGGCTCACTCACCCTTCAAACCGGAACACAACAATACTAAGTACTGCTGTTTTGTGGTAGAATATCTGATGAGTGGGTGGTACCTACTCAGACGAGCTTGCACAAAGCCCTACCACCAGTAAATATAATCGACCGCGCACCGCTTCCGCGCAACCCAGTAAGTAATGAAAGTATAAAAGTAGTGATTTTACAGCTACGACTGCGAACGACGAACTTCCACTTAAGCTACACCTCTCATGTCTCCTTTTTTTTTTTTTTTTTCCTGAGTGAATGTGTGCTGTTGTCCCTATTGGCCTTTACAGCGTCACCGGGCGTTGGGGCGAGTACTAGACTCCGCCTTGAATTTCGAGCCGTCTCGGGCTCTACATGACGTCCATCCTGAGGATGTCTCCTACGAGATCGCACCTCGGCTCAGGACGTAGTCGGAGGGGAGAGAAGCGCTTCTGTACGAAGCACCATACTAGATCACGACCGATTTCGTGATGTCGCAAATCTGGGACCTCGTTTCCGCCGGCGGAAACGGTGTATGTGTGTCTTGTGTAGTGTTTTCCCTACGAAGGGAGCGTTTGCGACAGTTATGCTGTCGTCTTTGTCATCAAGGACGTGCATAGGACGCCTGAGTCTGTGCGGGAGGTTACCTCTGAGGGAGGTATATGAGCAGGCCTGTGCTATCAGCGGATTGCCGTGTCGTTTAGCTCTCTCAAAATACGCCGTAGAGAGCATTTTGAGATACTTGGCGATCGAATCGATTTTGAAGTCCTTGTGAAGGTCAACGTTACGTATGTACCATGGCGAGTTGGTAGCGATACGAAGAAAGCGATTTTGAATCATCTGCAGACGTTTGATCTGACACGGTGAGCAGTGGGCAAAGACAGGGCTCGCATAGGTCATTATGGGACGTATGAAGGTTTTGTACAATGTCGTCTTATTTCTAAGGGACATTTTACTCCTCCCACATAGCATCACATACAGTCTTCCTAGTACGAACGCTGCCCTGTTGCGTACCCTTTTGATGTGGGACTGGAAGTTGAGTCTCCTATCGAGTGTGACTCCTAAGTATTTAACTTCGGATTTCCACGGGATAGGTTGGTCGAACAGGGTTATGTTTCCCGGGTTGGCCATATGATTTCTAATATATATAGGATTGCGGGTGAAGTGTACTGCTACACTTTTATCCGGATTAACTTCGATTCTCCACTTCCGGAACCAATCGCCTAGTGCGTTGGCCGCGGATTGGAGACGCTTTGTCATGACTGCCGTCGAAGGCGTGGTTGTATATAAGGCGGTATCGTCCGCGAAGAGGGCTAAGTTAACCCTTTGGGTTGGGTTTGGAATATCATTCGTGAATAACGAATAGAGTATCGGGGATAGTGCGGAGCCTTGAGGGACTCCTGCCCTGATGGGGCGAGGTGATGACAAAGTGCCTTCAACTCTGTAGCGGAAAGTACGATTCGTCAAGTAGTCTCGTATGATGAGAACGAGTCTCTCTGGCAATCCGAGAGTGTATAGTTTATATAATAAACCATTGTGCCAGACTTTGTCGAATGCTTTCGCTACATCGAAGAATAGGGCACCCGTCGAGGTGGTTCTACCGATGGCGAAACCCTTAAGTATGTCTTCCGTTAGGCGGTGGACCTGATTGACGCACGAGTGCCCGGCTCTAAAGCCGAACTGCTCGTTAATTTGAATCTGATTGGCCTCTACGTGGGCTTTGATTCTTGCGAGGATAACTCTCTCGTAGACCTTTCCGAGCGTGTTGAGGAGGCTAATGGGTCGATAGCTCGTGGGTTGATTCCTGGGTTTCCCTGGTTTAGGGATTCCTATGACTATGGCTTCTTTCCATTGGTCTGGAAAGGAGCATCCTGCCAGAAGGGCGTTGAATATTAGCACGAGAAGTGCTATTAGTTGTTGCGGGAGGCGCTTAATGGCTTTATTACTAATCCGGTCCGCACCGGGCGATTTTTTGACTAGTAATTTCTTGACTATCGATTCGATCTCCTCGACTGATGTCGGTGACAACGGTTCGTCCGTTGGTGGCACAGAGCTGATATTATCTATTAATGTGTCGACCTTTAAGAGGTGTTCCGGGTCTACCGCTTGGTTGCTCGGTGAGCATTGCGTTTCTAAGCTATCGGCTAAGCACTCGGCCTTATCCAAGTCGTCTGTTGCGGGCGGGAGATTCGGGCGTAACAAAGGAGGCATGTTCGCGGCTCGTTCGCCTTTGAGGGATCTCGGCATCGTCCAGAACGCTGTGTGCGATGGTTTGATTTCCCCTAGGCGAGTACCGTAATTATCATCACGGAATTCGCTGAAACGGGCTTTGACGTCCCTCTGAAGGGCCCAGAGTTTCCTCCGGTTTTCTGGTGATGGAAACGCGTCATGAGCTCGTGTGGCGGCGTTTTTCCGAGTGATAAGATCTTTTAAGTCTTCAGGGAGCTCCCAACGCTCGTTAGGGCGAAATTCGACCTCCCTGGAGCACATGTCTATTTTGTCGCGTATGTGGGTCGTGAGTTTAATCGCGGCCGCTTTTGCAACGTCTACTGTGTCAATTCTGTCTGGGATATCTTTTAGAGGCTGAGAACCTAAGGACTGGACTTGCTGTGTGAATTTATGCCAGTCGATAATCGTTTTAATAGGACGGTTAAGTGGATCATCCGGCCCTAACTCTACTAAGACTGGGCGGTGGTCTGAGTCTAACTCGGATAGTGCTTCGATTGAACGTAACTGCAAGGTCACGCCTTTCAATAACACTATGTCGAGTACGTCTGGTTTATCTCTGCGGTTCTCCGAGAGTGGGAACCGAGTGGGTGTCGTAGGAGCAATGACGGCAAAATTGTGCGACATATGGTGAGACAAACGATCTAATGTTTTACCTCTAGCATTTGTTTGGAGTGAATTCCAGTTGGGGTGTTTACTGTTTAGGTCGCCGGCTGAAATGACCGCGCTACCCATTGATAGAAGTGACTTAAGGTCATTTTCTAAGAGTTGTTTCGTCGGTGAGAGGTAAACAGAGGCTAGGATAACGGGCTGATGGCCCGTCATACTTAGCTGACAGATTGACGCTTCGATGTTGGTGAGCGGTGGGGTGTCGAGTGGCAGGCAGTGAAGTGACCTTTTATAGTAAATAACCGTACCACCTTTCGCGGAGATACGATCGTTTCTGATGATGCGGTAATTCGCGATGTTCGGATCGCGAACGTTGGGTTTGAGAAACGTCTCTTGCACTAGCATGACGTCGACGGGATGGTTGCGTAAGAAATCGCGGACTAGATCGATTTGTTGGATAAGACCGTTTGCGTTGAACGTTATGACGGTCAGGGCGCGAGGCTTTATCCTAGCGTTGGCCATTGAGCTTGGTGAGTGCGTTCATCTGAGTGAACAGCGATGCATATTTTACGAGCAGGCATACAAAGTTACCTGGGTCTGCCGAGTACTCATCCAAGAATTGTTGGATGCCATCTAAGTCAATTTTGCCGCATAACGTGGCAAATTGTTTTAGGTTCGCCGTGTCCCGTTCTTGGGAACGCGGCTGTTGACTGTAGTTTGCGCGCGGCGCAAGTGGACGCGGAGGTGCCTCTGTGGTCTTACGGACCATAGGCTCATGTCTCCTTAACTTATACTTATATAAATACATACAAAAAAAAATCTAGCCAGCGCGATTTAGAAAGAACAAAAACTTTAACGAGCGACATCTATTGACAGTTTCTTTGTAACATACAGTTTTCAACATAAATCGATTGTTTGAATTAAAAAAAATCCAATTACTCGATATTCATTAAAAGGACACGTACTAGATAAAGAAATACACTCATACCAATTCATTGAATGGAATGAATGGTATTGCGAATGACGAAATAATTATCTATTGTGTATTGACAAATGGTGATTTTGTGCCGGAATTGGTATTGTTTTGTCTAAAAGATAATAGAGTTCGATCCATTACACGATGATGAATGAAAATGCAATTGGGGATGGGTTTCAATGATAGTAATTAAAAAAAAAAACTTTGACTCAAACATAAAATGTTAAGAAATATACCAATTGCTAATAATGTCAATGAAAAAGGAAAGCTAATATTAATGTAACTAAAATATAAGTTAAGATTTTGCTTGTCATATTAATATTTGGGGGGTGTCACTAAAAAGTTTGGGAAACGATGAACTAACTAAGCACAGAAGTGGCGTAAGTTGGCAGATGATCGTGTACCAGGCAAATATTTATTTATCAGGCATTTATACTATTTCATAAGGATAATACCCAAAATTAACGGCTATAGCTATAAACGTTGTTAAGCGGGTGATTAGTAAACAATGCTGTCTTCTTCTTTCGAATGTCAAAACAATAATGGCAGAAAGAGAGAAATCATCCTCAACAAAACGTTGGAAACATTTTATATAAGGTAACTTTCAATTACATAGTCCGAGATGTTACGTCATACTTGCCTTTAATTACACTGAATAAAATATTAATACGAATACAAAAGGACGTAAGTACATCTATATTATATTGTATTGAATACATACCTCGACTATATGAATGCAGCCGCTTGCACGCCAATGCAGTTCTACTTCGCGTCTTGCTTTAGCGCTGTCGTGCAGCACTTTCAGCGCTCGTTTCATACCAGTCCTCTTCTCCTTGCATTCTACCACCTGTGAACAATATCATTCAATTATGTGACGACTTTTTTATTTCTAACTATTTGAAAATTACTAATTAATTACGTTTTCCTTTGGGGATGGGAGGAAATTCTCTTTTCTTCTTCTGTGTCTCTTATCATTACATATGACACAAATTGTAAACGAAGCGCGATTTCAAACGAATTTCGTTTAATATTTCATACACTTTTTACGACATTGCAATAATATTTGGAGTTGAAATTATTAAGATACTGGTTGATACCTATTGAATAAATTTTCATAAAACAGTTCTTGGCTGTATACGTGATTACGTTTGCCTGTGGATAATTTAAATGTGTTGTTTCTAATTATTTTTTTTCGTTATTCTTTACAAACTGTCATGGCATGCTTATACATTTGCTTATAATTTATTTTTCTGGAACAAATAAATTGTTTGTTTAAACTTAATTCGTTTTGCTATTTTATTCAATTCAAAGCGATTTATTCTAGTTACTAAAATACTAGATCAATTTCGGTGAAATTTCAGGATATAGCTTGAACTAAAGGGCATATCACTAAGAACATCAAGTATTGAATAATGTATGAAAGCTAGCTCACTAAAGAGAAAATAACAAAAACGAAAATTCCATGCAAACGAAGTCCCGTGCAAAAGCTTGTCACTAATACCGTATGACTCATAACGCATATCAATTTTCCGCTATAAGATATACGAGAACGCACATAAAGACAGACGATTCTTTGTATATATTGACGTCAAACAGATTACATCCTGTGTACAGTATTCGTATTGCGCTGTACATTAGACCAGTGGTTCCCAATCACTTTGAAGTCGGGACCCAATTAACTTCGACACTAGATTGACAAGGAGTACATCCAATATTATATTATGATCGTGAGATGTGAAAATAAGGTTTGCCAATTGTTTTAAAGTCAAGAATGGAATGAGCCAATCAAACTAGCAGTTCAGTCATATATTATCATTGCTTGGCTGTACCAAAATCTGTAATGACTTTGGATCGTATCACGGGCGAATGAGCCAGCCACACTAAAGCAAAGCGTTATATCCATAAAAAAATCTTTCAATTATTTTTATATGATGTGATCTGTTAATGATATGAAAACAGTTGTTGATTATGTCCTTTTTCGTGGAGCTTTGAAATTTTATCGTGGAGCAAAAGTGTTCTATGTGTTGAGAAGCAGTGAATGAACATATAATGGTTGCGTTTGTTTTTAATATGAAATGTGAACCTATTTGTATGTAGTAGTATCTACTGGACACAGGCCACCTTTTAATGAAAAAGTTCAGAGATTCTTCCACCACGACGATCAACTACTGGTAGGGTTTTGTGCAAGCTCGCCTGGGTAGGTACCACCCACTCATCAGATATTCAACCGCAAAACAGCAGTACTTGATATTGTTGTGTTTCGATTTGAATGGTGAGTGAGCCAGTGTAATTACAGGAACATGGGACATAACATCTTAGTTCCCAAGGTCGGTGGCGCATTGGCTATGTAAGCGATGGTTGACATTTCTTAAAATGCAAATGTCTAAGGGCGTTGGTGACCGCTTACCATCGATGGCCCATATGCTCGTCCGCCTTCCTATTCTATAAAAAAAAACTTTAGACGAGCTGGAACGGACAATAACATGTTTATATAAATCATGTAGTACATAACACAACATCACAGCCTTGACTCCTGAACCAGAATCGACCGTGCGTCAGAAGTCTTTTTCCTCCCGTACAATAACAAGTTTATTAACTTTGATAAATTGCTTTATAAAATATTCTTGATACTAATCAAATAACAGCCTATATATATTCCACTGCTGGGCTATGGCTTTAAAGCTTCCTCTCCTTTTGAGGATATTTTGATACACATATGACTATTTTTTTCGACATATGCATGTTTCGTACAGCACGAGATGAATCATAAATACAAATTTAAAAAAAATCAGTTTCCTTGTATTTGAACCTGGAATATTCGTTTATGATTCACGACTACTGAGCCATATCTGCTCATTAAGGTAACGATACTTATTAATCTATGTATAACTCAAATCTTGTATATGTATATATTTGTAATAATAATAACATATATTCTGGGACACTATTCAGACACGGCCATCTGATATCCCAAATTAAGCAGAGCTTGTACTATGGAAACCAGGCAACTGATATACTACATATACTACTTTTCTTTTGTAAATACATACTTATATAGATAAAAACACCAAGACTCAGGATAAACAGACATGTTCATGCACACAAATGTCTGTCCTGGGTGGGAATCGACACAAACTTCGGCGTGAAAGGCAAGTCAACCAACCACGCCAACCGGCTCGTTATCATCTTTGTGTGTGTTTAACTGTCTGTACTGTGGGACTAATTAATTGATAATTATAGCCACCTATAAAATTACCAATAAATCATCATACGATGGTTATGATAAGGAATCTAATAATCGGTTTAATCCGTAACTACGCAATTCGTTCTAATTGAAAACTAGCCTAGTTGCATCGCGCCGTTTCTTACCCGTCAAACGCCACTGTTCCACCAATGGCGGTCGGATTGATAAGTCATTATACCTTTCTCTTTTTTATATATATCTTTCCCAACATCCCACAAGTGGGACATTTACACAACAACCTGTAAATGTCCCACTGCTGGGTTGAGGCCCCCTCTCCCTTTTTGAGAAGGTTTGGAGCTTATTCCACCACGCTGCTCCAATGCGGGTTGGTGGAATACACACGTGGCACAATTTCGATGAAATTAGACACATGCAGGTTTACTCGCGATGTTTTCCCTCACCGAAAAGCACGAGATGAATTATAAACAGAAGATCAACAAGAGAGATGTTCATCTTGTGATTAGTACGTACAAACAAACAAACTAATCACTTTTATAATATATGTATAGATATAAGCTGGGGAAAGTCCCACTTCAGGCGGAGGCATTAAGATTATCAACGTCAAGCGAACAATGACGTTCCGAACTCATTTTCATGGCACTTGATACCTGGTGTTTGTTTATCAATGTCAAGCGAATATTGACGTCACAAAATTATTAATTAACTAAATGATGTCATCTAATGACGAAGAGAGACTAGCCAACTGCGCGGGACGTATTATAGCGCACTCTCTAAATCCGACGCGGCGGAATCTGATAAAACCGGAACGAGTTCATGCGCAGAACCAACGGCTTTACGTGTTTTCCGAGGCATGGCAATATACACACTTCCAACTTCCAGACTCCAGGATCTCACAGCCCTGACTGGTTCGAGCAGTTTCAAACTGTAATTTATTGCTCTATTTTGATAAACTAACAATTCATCCCTCACAATTGATCACGGCGATCTGTCATGATAAGGCTTTCAAGAAGACACCCTTAAGACTTGGTCTTATCTATACATAAGTGGGATACTAGTTTTCAGCCGCGCGTTAGGGGAGGGGTCTGTCAAATGTATACGAGGACAAAGCCTTCCTTGGAGTTCAAGCTTGCTTCAAATCAAATTTCATCAAAATCAATTCAGTGGTTTAGCCGTGAAAGTGTAACAGAGAGACAAAGTCACTTTCGTATTTTAAATATAAAAATAGACTAGGCGATCGATGTATCCTTATAAGCTTGTTAACGACTTGAAGAGCGAGACAGACAAACTTTAATAAAGTATATTTGGTGCATTACAATAAATATGACGATGATTGTCGCAAAATGTCGGACGAAATCATGGCGGCCGCGTAAGCTTATATGTAGTTACATGTATTACGATATAAATTTTATATTTGCCCTTAGCGTGCGAGGCCGGGACCGGTGACTAGTATGTTGACGACCGTAAAATCAAATATAAATAAACATGAAGCGTCAATAGCGCAATGGTCTAGGGCCGCCTAGCGATGTAAAAATCGCGGGTTCGTTTCTGATTACTTGGGCTATAGTCTACCCCAGTCCTAACACACGCACACGCGTTTAATTCGAGGTGCAAATATGAACATTAGTAATTCCTTTAAAAAAAAACAGACTTTCTTTGATGTTGCCTTTTAACAGAAACTGTACAAAATGTTTCTTAGTCGAATTTATATTTAAAACGTTCTCGGAATAACAGCGTCTAAATATAAACACACAAGGTCGAATATTGTATACAAATAGTTACGGGAAAACCGAACGAAATTCCTTTTTTTTTATACAGATAATGTTAGCAACGAGTGTAAATTAAATTAGTTTATGAAATATTACTTCAGAGAAATATTTGTTTAAAATATCGATAGAATATGTTCTTTTTTTGAATGAACTTTTCTTTCGTACGGTATGAAGGTCTTCTGTTATTTTTTTACGCAGCGCACGCCAGTAAAGCTTCCAGTCGGCGTGATCTATCTAATTTATATAAAACATTAATGAATTATACGTCTAAACCTCCTTCATGTATTACTCCGTCCATTGGTAAAAAACGTATCAAAATCCGTCCGGTAGTTTTTCAGTTTATCGCGTACAAACAGACAGACAGGGTGGAACTTTGTTTTATAAATGTAGTTATAGTATGTAGCTGCTAGCAAAACACGGTATAATATACCAATTGTCAAGGCGATCGATTTAAAGTTATTTGGTACCCTATGGTCCTATTTTGTACACGACGAGGACATATATATGCAAAATGTCATGATGACTAATTGAGTAGTTCAGACGTAAAAGCATAACAAACAAACAAACTCTTATCGAATGTTTATCTATCGATCTATCTAAACAGGAATGATTTCGCTATTAAATTTTTTTTTCTGATATTTAATCGATTCATTCTCATATCGAGAGTCATTCATCCTTTCATTTGATGACACATTCATTATCTGTTATGACGTCACAAAAAATAGTTTCGAACGTTATATATGAAACGATTTGTAATATATTCGATCGGGGGAGATGCTGGTGTTAGTATTATATGTCGTTTTCTGTATCCCTGACAAAGTATACGCAAGGTTTCATGGTCATCGGTTGAGTGAAAGCGTAACAAACCAACAAACAAACTCGTTTTCGCATTTATAATATTAGCAAGGAAAACTTGCGATGCGACTTCCTTACCATTTCTTATGCTTTACGAATTGGTGGTATGAGTAAAATTATCAACAATTCAACGACGCTTTATCATTGAATTTAATTTTTTTTATATGGATTTAAAAAACAAAATATACTTTGCTAAAGTAGGCTCTTGCAAGCACTTTTGGATCAACATTTAACAAGATAAAATATATAAGACAACAGTAACAGTAACAGCCTGTGAATGTTCCACTGCTGGGCTAAGACCGCCTGTCCCTTTTGAGGAGAACGTTTAGAGCTTGGAATGTACATAGATTCTACCGATGTGGACTGCCAAAAAAATATCAGTACATAACTCCGACAATCATATATATAATTAAATACAATTGAATTATTAGGGCCCTATCTCATTCGGACGCCAAGGCGGCGCCACAGTCGCGCAACCGTTGTGTTTTGAGCTACCAACCGAGAAACACCAAAACAAACAACATTGTCAGTTTCAAAATAGACGTCGAGCAGTTCCTTTGCTATAAGTAGGACGCAAAAGAAAGTTATATACATATATATAAATTTTATAGTCCTTCATAGCTCAACTGGTGATGTAGTTTGTGAGAAGCCAATAACTATACATATTAATGGTTTCCATTGTGTTCTAATGAGATAGGTTCTGAATTTGATCATCACGGTAGCATGCGAAAGCGATCCCGTGGCGCTCCTCGTTAAGACGGTAAGGATGCCGCTGGTTTTTTGATGGGTATTCTGATGTTCGGGGCGTACTCGGCGCCTTGGACACCGGCGAGCCCCACATACCCATACTGTTCCCGTGGGGTAAACGCGTAACGCGTTTTTCCAGCGTTATAAAAAAAAAAGGTTCTGAATTTGGTGTTATTCCATAGCACTGAGCAACAAAAACAAATCACATGAAAATGAAATCGTGCTTATCCAGGTTTGAAACTTATCTCGGCCCTGTTTTGTATATAAACTTAACAAGTACATAAGCTATATGTTTCGTTGTTTGTTGACATAATGTTATTATCTCGTACAAATATTATAACTCGTTGTGTAAACATTGCGACACTATAATATGCAGTTTGCGTTAACATAACGTAAGAGAAAACGCGCAAAATAGTTTCCTTATCATAACATAGGTAGGCGGTATGGCAATTGGACCATGATGGTAAGTGGTCACTATTGCCATTGGTGTTGTAAAAAATATTAAACATTCCTTACATCGCCACCAACCTTGGGAGCTAAGATGTTATGTCCCTTGTACCTGAAGTTTCACTGGCTCATTCACACTTCCAACGAGAACACAACAATACTGATTATTGCTATTTGGTAGAATATTTGATTTGTGGGTGGTACCTACCCAGACGGGCTTACACAAAGCCCTACCACCTAGTAAATATATAAGAATCGTTTAATACATACTACAAAGAAAACAAGACCCCATAAATGCTCTATAGCAGGACAAAAGCCTTTACTGTTTAGGATCAAAACAATTAAATAAATTTTAAATGTTCATCTGCGATTTCAAAAAAAAAGTTTTTTATTTTAACATACTTACTTGCAAGTTGATGTTAACAACAATGCTATCTTCTTCTTTCGACTGTGAAATCAATAATGGCAGAAAGAGATAAAACAGTGTTTAACTAAACGGCTTGCATAAGTGTAACCGTTAATTTATATATATATATATATATATATATATTTATTTATTTATTTATTTATTAATATATAAACGCGGGCAATACCGGTTCGCTCTTGTTTTGGATTTTTTTATATATTTACCGGGAAGGCAAATGACTCTACTCCACCTAATGGTAAGTGGTAGTAAAGACCAAATGCGATAAATAATAATATCTTGCAACGCTGTTCGACTCCCGGTTGATGCAACACAGGGCTGTTTATTTTTGCAACTGGGAAGAATCGGCGTAATAACACTATCGTAAATACTTTAAATAAAAATACCCAAGTATTATTTTTAAATTTCTACTTATAACTTTTTGATATTTTTCCAGCATTGGTCGTAAAAATCAATTAATCCATAGATATAAATGTGGTGTGTAGACACCCTCGCCATTAAAAGTTGACCCAGAAACCATTCCTAATATCGCCAATGCGCCACTTACTTTGGGAACTACGAAATGTCCCCCGTGTCTCTAATAACACTGGCTCAAATACCCTTCAAATTAGAACACAACAATACTAGTGCTTTTTTGCGGTATGATGAGTGAAGTAATGGGTGGTACTTACTCAGACGAACTACCAAGTTACCGAGTAAAATCATTGCTTTGTAATGTTGTTTTTAACGTAAAATATAACGTACATTTCTTGGGCGCCATACGTGATTCAGAGCGATAATTTTCAGTTTACAAAAATAGATAATCGTTATCAGACTATTCACGACTCACGATGACACCGATAATACCAAACGAATCGATAATACAATTGGAATTTAATCTTTAATTATATTACAATACGGTTCACATAGGTATATCATAATTTACGTGCTGTAAGAGAATCTAGGAATCATCTGGGTAGGTCATCTGTATTGACATTTATTCAACTAACTAACCCTCCCGACAGACGTTGTCCTATCAATTACAACTAAATTACTATAAAGAAGTACTATCAGATTTTCCCGAATTATCCATTAGAGGCAACTTAAAATAATGGGACTATTATTTTATTCAAAAAATGTACAAATCGGTTCAGTCAGTGCATGGTGTGCTTACCAACGAACAGCATAAAACACCATAAAACATCATCAGCTATTCCATACTAGATAAATTACTGGAACAAAGCACATATCGTAGATTCCAGGTTTAACTGTGAAAATAAGAGCCGAGGTGGTTCAAGGGTTAGAACACGTGAATCACAATCGGTTTCTGGTTTATCCGATAAGCACCGCAGAATTTTCGTGTGCCCAGGTGAAGTAAACTGAATAATACTTGAGCAGTATTGATACAGGAGGAGTATGGAGCGGGGTGTTGAAATGAGCTTCAAGCCTTTTCCTCAAAAAGTTTTAGACCAGCAGTTAAATGTTGATTGGGTGTTGTGCAAGCCCGTCTTGATAGCAATACTTAGTACTTGTACATCATGTACAAGGTCACAATATCTTAGCTCCCAAGATTTTACGGAACGGTTAATATAACTTCATCGTCCACTTATTTATTACGACCAGGTCGCCAATTTGCCCTCCAACGTATTTTATATAAAAAATGGGGCATTCGCTTTACTTACTTTTATGAAATAGTAGCTCCAACCCTACAAGTTATCCACATGATCAACGAGTTTAAATGTCACCACAGACGCAAATGAACATCGAACGAGACTATAAATTGTATAATGGTATACGTCATATTGCGAAACTTATGACGTCACGACGCTTACGTAAAACTGTGCCAAGGTATGTCATTATGGCAAATGATTTTGCAAACAAAGAAATAAAATTACAAAATCCGGATATGTATTTATTCGAATATACGTTTACGAACCGAATAAAAATAATCTTGTAAAGCGGTGCCGTTCAGTCGAACTCACTTCATTACTTACCCGTGAAATGTTGACAACCGATTTATGGTGATATACTATTTTGATGCGTGTTCTTGAAATGTTATAATTATTATGATCAATGCGCACTGTTTCTTAGCGGTAATGGTTTTTGCAAGCCCGTCTTTATAGGTACCACCCACTCATCATATAGTCTACCACCATTCAGCAATGCTTAGTATTGTTGTGTTCCGGTTTAATGGATGAGCGAGCCTGTGTAACAATGTAAAGGTGCATAACATCTTAGTTCTCGATGTTGTTGGTAACGCATTGGCGATTTAAGAAATAGATAATATTTCTTACAGCTCCAATGTCTATTGACGGTAGTGACCACTTACCATCACGTAGTCCTACATGGTCAACTATTTCATAAAAGTAAATTTAATGAATGAGTTATAATAGTTATAATATAATGAGTTATAATGCCTAACTGAACATTATCTATATAAGTATGTATTTACAAAAGAAAAGTAGTATATGTAGTATATCAGTTGTCTGGTTTCTATAGTACAAGCTCTGCTTAGTTTGGGATCAGATGGCCGTGTGTGAATGCCCCAGGATATTATTATTAAGAATTATTCAGCGAGTTTCGGAGATTGTTTTAGTATATAATATCATTATATAAATTAAGCTATTTATCTAGCTTCGCAGTTATGTACATATATATATTCGTTTTTCCTTGTGTATAATTATACTTGAATACCTTAAAATGAAGTTAACACGATGCTATATGCTAATGTAGTTAAACTTTTACACTTGAATCCATTTTTTTTTTTTTTTTTTTTTATAGAATAGGAAGGCGGACGAGCATATGGGCCACCTGATGGTAAGTGATCACCAACGCTCTTAGACATTGGCATTGTAAGAAATGTCAACCATCGCTTACATATCCAATGCGCCACCAACCTTGGGAACTAAGATTTTATGTCCCTTGTGCCTGTAATTACACTGGCTCACTCACCCTTCAAACCGGAACACAACAATATCAAGTATTGCTGTTTTGCGGTAGAATATCTGATGAGTGGGTGGTACCTACCCAGACGAGCTTGCACAAAGCCCTACCACCAGTATTTATAACTAACAATACCGTAACAGCCTGTGCATGTACCACTGCTGGACTAAAGGCCTCTTTTCCCTTTTTTGAGGAGAAGCTTCGGAGCTTATTCCACCACGCTGCTCCAATGCGGGTTGGTGGAATACACATGTGGCAGAATTTTAGTGAAATTAGACACATGCAGGTTTCCTCGCGATGTTTTCCTTCATCGTCAAGCACGAGATCAATTATAAACACAAATTAAGCACATGAAAATTCAGTGGTGCTTGCCTGGGCTTGAACCCACGATCATCGGTTAAGATTCACGCGTTCTTACCACTGGACTATCTGGGCTTTAACTAATAACATAATCCAATTCAATATATAAATACTGTTAAACCGTAATTAGAATTTGGAAAGTATCGACATTTTTAAAGTCTCGGGACTCGAGACATCCTAAGTCCCGGAAAGTTAAATTAAATAAAAAAAAATTAAATAACCCCCTACACAAAAAACATCTTAAAAAAGTAAAAATCAAATGGTCCCCTTAACTTCATTATATGTAATATTTAAATAGTAATATTTGAGTACAAGCGTAGTCACAACTGGGCATCGTAATTTTAAATTAATTGGGTCTATGAAAGTTGGTAAGACCTGTATCCCTTCTTGACGAAGGGAATGAGCTGATGATATTCTTGAGATGATTTATAGCTAAAAACCATCTAGACCACCATCAAATTAAGTTTCGAACATAAAAACCTCATCAAAATCGATCCACTCGATGCCACAGACTGACGCACGGATACACACGTTAAACTTATAACAGCCATTGAAGTCATGGTTTAAAAAAAATGAGAAATTTTAGAGATTATTCCGCCACGCTGCCCTAATGCGGGCTGTACTGTATTACAAATAAATAGTAGTATGTAAAATAAATAAGTATAGGTATATACATTACATACATATATACTTAACATACAAAACGGATGCACTTACAGTCGCAATAGCATTCAAGTATCATATGTCCAATTATTATTATCAATAGGTCATTGACCATAAATCATCTTTTTATCCCTTAGTAATGCAACGTGATTCATCTCATTGCACGAATGTATCAATCGTGTTTAGTTGGCTATAATACATCGACACACGATAAATGAAACGAAAATTTTGCCGACATAGCAAAGTGATCACAACACGTGAATCTTAACCTGCGATTACAAACCTGGGCAATAAATAGTGAGTTTATAAGTAAAATAAATAAAAAGAAAGCCTGTCAATATCCCACAACGTGGCTAAAGCATCCTCTCTTTTTGAGCATGTTTGAGCTTATTCAATCACGATGCTCCAATTCGTGTTGGAGTTTTCAACAAGGATGGCCTAATTATTTCAATGTTGCCCAATACGAATTCAACTCAAATAAACTTCCATTATAGAAAGACACTTCTTTTCTTGTTTTTTGCCAATGTGCCTAATGTAAGTGGTCACACCCGCCCGTAACAGCCTGTGAATGTCCCACTGCTGGGCTAAAGGCCTCCTCTCCTCTTTTTGAGGAGAAGGTTTGGAGCTTATTCCACCACGCTGCTCCAATGCGGGTTGGTAGAATTCACATGTGGCGGAACTTCAGTGAAATTAGACACATGCAGGTTTCCTCACGATGTTTTCCTTCACCGTAAAGCACGAGATGAATTATAATCACAAATTAAGCACATGAAAATTCAGTGGTGCTTGCCCGGGTTTGAACCCACGATCATCGGTTAAGATTCACGCGTTCTTACCACAGGGCCATCTCACACCCGCCCATTGACATCAAATCGAGAAAATGCGCCAGCAACCTTGGAATCGAGGACGTTATGACCCTTGTGCCTGTAGTTACTATTAGCTCACGCACTCTTCAAACCGGAATGCATCAATACTAGGTATTGCTGCTTAGCAGTAGAATATCTGATGAGTGGGTGGTATCTACTCAGACGTGCTTGCACAGCAAATTATGTATATATTAACTAGCTTAAATATCCGTACAGTATATTTAAACTACAATATTTAATAATCAGAGAACAATTTTACTAATTCCGTTGTGATAACTCGAGTTTATCAACGTAGATAAAATATATTATCAAGGAGGCGCCCATTGATAATACATAGATATAATTTGTTTCATGATTAAAATTTTCTAGCTTAATAATGTTCAGCATCATCATTCGTTTTTAAAACATTTGTCTTCACTGGTGACAAGGCTGGTTCATTTATTGCCCAGATCGGAATTGTGAACCAAAAATGATGCTGGCATTCTTGCACCATTCCACGTCATGATTTTTACAGTAACTACTTGTGCAATTCAACAAGAAAATACTTCAATTCATTTGTTAAATATATCTAAATTTAATATTTTACATATTTATTTCTGTTATGCCTAATTGATGAATTTTTTTTTGAAACAAAGAAGAAATGTTTTATATGATGTAGTTTAATATATATATGTATATTTTAATTTTCTGAGCACAATTACTAAGAAAAAAGGTATTAATGTAACAAAATTTCAAGTGTATCTATGCCTTAACTGTTAAAAATCAACGACCAGTTCAGTAAGAAACACCTCAAGCCCGAGAAAAACCGGCAATAGAAACTCAACCAGTATTTTTTCTAACAATTCTTATTAGATTCATATTTATATTTGGAACGTCTGTGGGATTGTTTTATTCCCAAGGTGCGTTATCACCTAAAAAGTCATTAGTTTTGTATGTTTATCACACATGATTCATTGGACAGGGAAGCTGGTGTGTAACCAAATAACACTTCCTGTTGAAAAACAAGGCAGTTATTTTTAATTTTTAGTAGGTAGTCGAACTGGCAAAAGTGCCTAATCATTGTGGGTGGTCATCACATTGCAAAAAAAAATGTTCATTTATTTTGTATTCTCAACTGCATAAATAAATCTCCTTTGTCTTCTCCATTCTCCATAACATTGTCAAGATAATTTGCACAACTAAGATACACATGAAAACTAGATGTTATGTTAATCATGCTTCTAATTTAGTCAATTATTTATCTATGGTGATAAAATGAATGAAAACCCTTTAAATATCTCAACAGCTGGACAAAGCCTTCTCGTCTCTTGAGGAAAGTGGTGCTGTGCATTGCATGTTTCGTTTACCATATATAAACCTGCAATCTTCAGTTAATTGTTACATGTCTATCCATATCGCCTTAATTATGAGTAACCCTACTTAAACAGGCTGGAACAAAGCCCTATCCTTATTTCTATATTCAATAACAAATATCATTACATTTCATTTATTTTTCATCCATTATTCATTTGTCTCTGGATCATACAGATAAGGGATTTTTTGTTTTTGAGACCAGCTCAGGCATTTGTTATCTGTATGATGATTTGTTTACTCTTTATTCAATTCATCAAATATTTATTAGCAGTTTAGAAAAAGAGGAAAGATAAACTCATCTATATTTTAATTACCTTACATTACTAGAATTAATATTAATACAATGAGTAACTTTTGCTATAATATTTTTTCATAAATTAATACCAAAGTGGTTTTTGTTTTTTTATTAGAATATCCATTAAATTATGCATAAAATTTATTATGAGACAGCTTAATAACTTATCATATAGAATGTTAGTAGTTTTGAAGTCAATATTTTGACATCATTTAAAATTTACTGGTTTATTATATACATATGCATGTCTGTGTAAGTGTCATGTAAATATAAATGGATTGTTCAATATTAAGTCTAAATATGGCAAATTGAAAGTTGATAATGTATGTGAATGTGTGTGTGGCACACAAAAGCTAAAGGTTTTATTAAGTATTTAAAAATTATACTTCAATATGGAGTAACAGGCAGACTTAAAAAATGGTAACTTACTACTATATAATGTTATATAATATAATAATTTAATGTTATAATTAGTAAACAACAATTTATGATTAAATGAAAATGCAGTCTTTTTGTAAACATGAAATAATTACAGTGTAATTAATGCGTACAGCATTAAGTTATTAATACTTTGTTTTTTGTAAGATAGTAGAATTTTTTTGTATTACTTGAAAATTACAAATTACAATACTGGACATGTTTTTAGATACTTATTGGTTCCAATAATAGATTTAAGCATACTAATGAGTCAACGTTTAAAAATGTTTCGACTATTGCTCATAGCAGAATTCACACAAATCTTCTATTAAAAAAAAAACGAAGTATTTAAATTATAATAATCGAACGTTTTAATTCTGTCGCATTGGTCACACTATAAAACCTGATTGATCAATCTAATTTTGTGCATTTACGTCATTTATGTAAACAATAAGTTATTTACTATAATGTTCCTTATATGTATATTTAAAGCAATATTATTAAAGAAACTTACTTTTCCGTTAATACCAAGGCCGAGGACCGTGTTAGAGATATCGTAATCATCCGTTATAGGCGTAGTTTTTGGTGTTCTTGATATAGAATTCATCTCGTATTGATTTTAGTCCACACCATAAACTTTAAACACAATGTTACACACTATCACTTTCTTGTTGGCACTGTATATTCGATTTATTAGATACACAATATATTTAGTATTTAAACTAAGGGTTCTTTACAGTAAAAGTAAGTATATATTATCTTCTTAGATGACAAATCTTACACCGAGTTGAGCAATACAGATCGTCTGAACTCTGACGAATAAACTAGCAATGCTACCAACTAATAGAATAAAATATTCACAGACTCACAATCTCGCAATTTTCATTATGTGTTGCTATATAAAAATAGTTAACTTCTTTTTATTTAGGTTCTTCGTTATGGGTTGCCTCGTTCTAGTTATATTGACCGTATGAATATCGTATTAATTGATTGTTATTCAAACTAAATAATAAATTTTATTTTATTCATTAGGAAAATTATCTAAGTATATAAATGAATTAAATAAAAAATATTTTCTTCAGACTTGTGGCCCGTACACTGTTAGTAAAAATTTATCTAAACATGATTGTTAGTGAAAGATTCAAACTATAAAAAGAAACAAAAACAATAATTTAATTACTTGCCATGCCACACAGGGGCATATATTGTGTGTATATCCAGTGCCTCGGTATGGGGTAGCCAAGCTTTATACTTATCACTTTTAAGATGGCGTTGGTGCTCCCAGTCACTCAGTGCATTAGCGACTTTTATGGGCACATCTAAAAAATCCTAATTCTATAACAAAGAAACAATTTTGACATTGAAGTGACGCCATATCATTGGTGGAGATTTTAAATAATCTATGATATTCGCTATGGATTCGCGAGAAATCGTTTTTAATGTCCGCGAATTTTGGAAATCGGAAGTTTGAAAGTTAAATTAAAGTGATTATAAGTAGTCAAGTGAAATAGTGTTGTATCTATATCTATACTTTTATACTAATATTATAAAAAAGTAAAGTTTGTGAGGTTGTAGCGGGTGATCTCTGGATGTACTGAACCGATTTTGAAATTTTTTTTACCAATAGAAAGCCACATCATTTGTGAGTGTCATATGCTATATATTAATCCGAAAAATGAAAACTTTTTCGTGGTAGTCGGATGTCGTGGCCAACGCGACTTTTGTCAGGAAATAAATCATAGCACTCAGTACTAACCGAAGTACAATCATAATTTCGTCATAAGTAAAAATGTTTACCGCCCAATAAAGTGGGCACGGGTCAGTTAGTTATAAATAAAGTGAAATTAATCAAAAACTGTTTGTAGTGCATAATACAGCAGAACTATTAGCAAATCGCATGGAATATGAAAATCTAAGGTTTATGCATTTTTACTCCTTCTTTGATTGGAATAATATACATTTCAAAGAATTATTTTAATGCAGGAGTGAATATTGAATTTTAAGCCCCGTAGGTAGTTATTTATATTATACACGCTTTGAACATGCATAATAAGATACGTTAATTTTGTGTATAATAAAAGTGTTATATTATGAAAATAGATTGTATTAGACGAAGAAAAGTAGTAGTTTTCTCTAACTCGTGTCCTACACTTAACCGAAGAGAAAAATATATACAGTGCCATTAATGTAAATTAACGAAGTAATAAAAATAAATAAAACACAAGAACCAAAAGACATTCGTGATAAGAGATTACAAACATAATATTGAGATTTTAGATTATTGTAGAGTTGTAAAAGAAAAAAAAGGGCACTATTGTACACAATGTAAGTAAAGTAAGATCGGGATAGTGCAATTGGTAACCAATATCTATTGAACTCTGGCCAAGCCAAAAAACACGGTTTTAGAGGATTATATCGATTTAGGTATGTACTAGAGTGTTTGTATGTATGTATATTAAGCTGCGAGAATTATTTGTCTTAATTTACTTTTCAAAATTGTACCTCTCTCTCCACTTGTTATTAATATAATCACTAAAATATTTCTTCTATGATAAATCTTACAAATAATGGAAACATAAATCAGCAAAAATTTAATACAAATTTGTAACAATGTCAGAAAAGTCAAAAAGCGCTACAGAGCAGACCGTGCGTGTTTCAGATGAAATCGACAATTTTATATTTAAACGCGATGCAGTTTACTAAAAGTTAAAGAAACTTGATGTATCTAAGTGGTCTGGACCTGATAGTTACCACCAATATCTTTGACTAAGTGTGCAGTACCATTATCTTTACCGCTTACGATGATTTTTAACAGATCTTTGTTAACGGGTCAATTTCCAGATGTATGGAAAGAAAGAAAGAAAGTTGAATTGTACCTATTTATAAATCTGGTAAACAAAATTAAATAAACAATTATCGTTCAATATCAATAATATCCACGATAGCAAAAAATATAAAGTCTTCGAATCATTAGTTTATCTCTTGCTATATAATCACGTTAAAAAGTATTTTAGCAACTATCAGCATGGATTCATGACTAAGCGATCGACACATACTAATTTGGCTCTGCTCGGTTCAAAGTTTGCAAATTTTATTGATGCTGGTTATCAAGTTGACGCCATTTATACAGATTTTTGCAAAGCTTTTGACAAAGTAAATCATTCTCTGCTCCTAAAGAAATTATCGGTATACGGAATTACGCGTACCGTGCAGAAATGGTGCAGTTTATATTTTGAATGCTGACACTCTAAAGTAGTCATACATGGTAATAAGTCCAATAACTTCATAGCGTACTCTGGAGTCCCTCAGAGGTCAAATTTGGGTCAATTATTCTTTAATATTTACATAAATGATATTGTACATATTTTCAAAAGCTCCACTGTTAGTTTATTTGCAGATGATCTGAAATTGACCCGCACTATTAAACAGATTTACTATGTACAATTATTACAAGATGACCTCGTTTGGCTGGTTGAATGGTGTAGAGTCAATAAAATGACTTTAAATATCGATAAATGCTACCATTTAAAATTCACCCGCAAAAAAAAAGTAATTTCATCAAAATATTATATAAATGGCATAGAAATGACTGAAATAAATAAAGTACGTGACTTTGGTGTTATGGTTGACATAGGCTTAGTTTTATCTCACATATTGAAAAACCGTGGAACAGGCCAATGAATCCCTCGGATTTGTACTAAGGTGCTCCAAAGATTTTAAAAGACCTTCGACTATAATAAAACTCTTTGACAGCTATGTTCATTGTAGACTTGAATACTGTTGTATAATCTGGGCACCTTATTACAGGATACACGTTGACAGGATTGAGCGAGTGCAAAAGCGGTTTTTGAAGCATATGTCGTTTAGATTAAAAACTAGTCAACATTCATATAGTGAGAGGCTTAAACATTTTGACAGAACAAGTCTTGAATCCCGGAGGTTACTTTTATTTCTTACTTTTTTATACAATATTTTAAATAATAATATTGATATTCACGAGTTAGCAATACAAGACGAATAGGTAATCTTTTACACATAGGAACATACAGGACGCAATTAGGAAAAAAATCACTGATGTCCCGTTTATCAGATTTATACAATAGCATTTCAAAATTAGTAGCTGATCTGGATATTTTTCATAATAGCCTGTCTCAGTTCAAACGCAACATTTTGAATTACCTAAACAGTTGGCCTCGTTGAACTATCTTGCCATCGAAACTCTTTTTTTCGCGTTTCCCCCACGGGAACAGTGGGGTGGTATGTGGGGCTCGCCGGTGTCCAAGGTGCCGTGTGCGCCGCGAACATCGGAATACCCATTAAAAAACCAGCGGTACCCTTTCCGTCTTAAAGAGGAGCGCCACGGGATCCCTTTCGCATGCTATTGTGACGCTCGAAATCTTGCCATAGACCCAACTTGACTGATTATTCACTAACTTATATAGAATTATGACTTTTTTTTTTGTTCTCCAAAATTGTTTTTTTGTTGTTCTTTTGTTCTCTAATTTTTTTTCTCTACATTAATATGTAAGTTTATATAAATATTCAATCGTAAATTTAATAATAATTTCAATTTTTTTTAATAATGTTAATGATGTTAATGTACTTGTATTTTTATGGACTTGTAATTTTTAACTATTAGCTTTATTTCATGACTATGTATAATGTGATGATTTTACGAATGATGTGATAACCTATAATTAGTAGAAAATTTCACTGTCACAAAATAAAATAATATATATAAAAAAGTTAAATCATTATATAATAATCATTTTAATCTTCATACTCCAAGACGCAGTGTCAATTATTAAATTTTGAAGGTTGGTACTGCCATCCTATATTATAGCTTTTATTACCATATAAAAATAGATGGTCATCTGAAATAAACCTTCATGGTACGAATTATGATTTACAGCCTTGACTCTAATGCCTGTGGTGTGTGTCAATTTAAGTTGTCTTCATAAAAGGAATACGTAATTATCTTCGAAACATGTTTAAATATATTTTATTTGTATTCAACAACAGTTTTGACGTAAAGAGTCGATATCTTATGTAAAATGGTCTTATTTAATTACTCAGTTGCAACCAATAAAATATTTTTTTGAGAAAAATCGTTATCGAAAAAATTTAATAATGCTAACTTAAAAACTTGATTCTTGATTATTGAAATCAATTAAGAGTAATAGAAATAAATAAGCAAAGTATTTGCTTAATAGGTAAGCAAATATAATAAAGTATGCTATTATTCGCTTTTTGCTCCTAAGCGACCACCACCACGCTGCTCCAAGTTCAGGTTTCCTCATGATGTGTTCCTTAATCGAGCACATAATAAATTATAAACAAGCACACGATTCAGTCCTTCTGCCCGGTTTTCTAACAACAATCCTTGTTTAAGATTGAGCTGTTTTACCAAAGGGCGATATCGACTCGCTTTTCTCAATTTTTAACGATCCCGTCACTTCGTAATACGTTGTATGCAATTACATTAAATTATAGTTAATTGTGTAAATATTGTTGTTTCTCAATGTCGACACAAAATACACAATTATCATAATTATAATTATATAAAGAGCCATTTAGGTTGTTAGATTCGAGGATGTAGATATATATTTACGTAAAATATAGATTTTCTTGCTGTTTATAAAAGTTAGATAACTATGTTTATTAAATATGTGAAATTACGATCATTGTCATATGAAAACTATAGAAAACACTATAACAAGTTATATACATATTTCATACATAAATCATAGTAATAATAATAATAATAATAATATCCTGGGACATTTTTGTCATATGGCCATCTGGTCCCAAATTAAGTTTGTACAAAGCTTGTCCTATGGAAATCAGACAACTGATATACTAATTACATATAGTACTTTTCTTTTGTAAATACATACTTATATAGATAATTACACCCAGACTCAGGACAAACAGACATGTTCATGCACACAAATTTCTATCCTGGGTGGGAATCGAACCCACAAACTTCGGCGTGAAAGGCAAGTATCTACCAACCACGCCAACCGGCTCGTCAAATACGTAATAAAAACGGCGTTTTTCTTCCCGACAAACTTTGCAGCATCAACAATCTTCCTGAAAGGCCAGCGGACAGGATCATACTTTACCCAGGAGCTGTCATTAAATGGAGAGAGAGATGGTTCTTCCTGACTGGCCCAAAAAGCCAGTCTGGGTACGGGCCTCGGGGTTGCCCCTTTTACCCGGGCTATTCTTCACCGGCAAGTCATACTTGCCGTGTCATTTTATTTTTGGCCATTATAGGCATTTAATGGTTGGACGTCTGTTTGAGAGTAGTAGACTTCACCGCTAGGTGGCGTTGCAGCACGTACACTTTATACAATTCAATGTTTGATATCACAATTAGAATAATAAATACATATACAAGATAACAACTTCCTGGTTTTGCTAGTAATATGATTATGTAATACTAAGGATACAAATAATGTTAAAAACATACGATCAACATGGCACATAACATCTTAGTTCCTAAGATTGCTGGAGCGTTGGCCATGTAAGCGATGGTTATCATTTCTTACAATGCCAATGTCTATGGGCGTTGGTGACCACTTACCATCAGGTGGCCCATTTGCTCGTCCGCCTACTAATTCTATAAAAAAGTCGTGTAAGTATATCACAGCTGGGATAAGGCGTTCTCTACTTTTTGAGAAGATTTAGGGTTTTCACCAAACTGCTCTAATTGAACTGCCACTTCATTGAACAAAAAATTTTTCTCAATGTTTTCCGGATGAAAATAAAGTGGCCCTAGATTTGAACACAGAATTATCGGTTATAATTCTCGTCATCACACCACTGGGCCATCATTATTATTGTATATTTGATTTCAAAACAACAACCCAACGTAACATAGTTTGATCTTTCTTAATTTCATTTTTGTTGCAATAATTGTTGTTTTATAATACTGCTATTACAAAATTCCTTTAAGAAAATTACGTCTTAGTTCAGTTTTAACATTCCAAAGATATGGGCATAGGCGATGTAAGGGATGGTAAATAATAAATATTTCTTGCAGTGCCAACGTCTATGGGCAGTTTTGACCGTTTACCGCCAGGTGACCAGTCAGTCTGCCTGTTCATTTATAAATAAATAAAAAAATGCACCAAAAGAGTAAGCTACATTACATGTTTATTAAGTTAAAGTTTTCAATTAAAAATAACTAATTAAATATAAAAACTGTTTAACATAATAAATTAAGTTATTTACAGTTACAATAAAGTCACTTATGTGTGCACTATGTAAAGTGTATACTAGTGGCTGTGCTACAAATACATAGCTGCTTATATAAATATTTATAGGTATTATACATTATGTATAATACTGGCAACACGCACCTTCGCCAGAGTATATATAAACTTATTAGGTAGTCTAAAATAAATAAATTTGTTTGTTTGGTTTTCGTAACTCGCAAATAGACAGTTGTTTTGAAATTATAGACAAACACTTTAATTATATTTATTTATATAGATTAGGTCATTAACCTGAGTATGGCATTTGAAAAGCAGTACTTTCACCGAGAGGTCTAAGGTTAGGACTTGCTAAGCTTAAGCGTTCAAGCTTACCTAACCTTATATACGAAACATTTCTACTTTCAGTACATATTATGCGCACGCGCATCTTTGTATTTATTGTTTTTTGTCTTTAGATAATTATATTTTCACAGACGTGTTGTGTATATTTTGGTATCTTTTCTATCATTTGGGATAATGATATATTAAAGTATCTCCATGTTTTTTTTTATGTTATAGGTAGGCGGATGGGCAAATGGGCCACCTGATTTTAAGCGGTAACCACCGGCCATAGAGAATAGCGGTGTAAGAAGTATTAACCATTCCTTACATCGCCAATGCGCTACCAACCTTGAAAACGAAGATGTTATGTCCCTATAATTACAATGGCTCACTTATCCTTCAAGCCGGAACGCAACAATACAAATCGCTGTTTCGCGGTAGAATATCTGATGCGCGAGTGGTACCTACCCAGAGGGATTTGCACAAAGCCCTACCACCTAGTAAAATGATTTTATTTACTAAAATGTTTTTATTACCAGGCAAAACATAATTAAAAATTTCAGGATTATTGTTGACAATGTATCTTGCATGTTGCATGCACAGGTATGCCTGGAGATGATGCGTTGGCGTTAAGCACACCTCCTCATCTATAAGTTCCAACTTTATTAAAAACATCCCGATGGGAGCGAGCTCTGACATTGTAAATAGCCTTAACAGTGCTTAGTTGATGAATTAATTGAAGTGTCTATGTCTGGCAACAGGATTTCTTGACCAAAAAAACGATTATGCCTTTTGGCCTGTCTGATAATTGAGCCCATGACATCATGATTTGCAGCCGTACATGTTAACCACTACACCAACGGACAGTTCATCATTGAATTGAACGTTGCGTGAAGCAAAACATAAATAAAACCTTATGATACCGACAAACAAATATAATTTGTGGCATTTTGTTCCGGTGTAATGGGTAAGTGAGCCAGTGTAATTACACGCACTATGTACAGTAGATAAACTTGCAATGCGCTCCGGTTTTATCTGGACTATTTTTATTATATATGAAGCTAGGTATATGCTATTTCTAAATATTTCAATATATATAGTTGTATACGGTGAAGGAAAATATCGTGAGGAAACCTGCATGTGTCTAATTTCACTGAAATTCTGCCACGTGTGTATTCTACTAAGCTGCACTAGAGCAGTGTGGTGGAATATGCTCCAAACCTTCTCCTTAAAAAAAGGGAGAGGAGGAGGTCTGTGGCCCAGCAGTGGGACATTTACAGGCTGTTACGAAATTACGGAAATATATAGCTAGGGGATTCCAATAGCCCTACAACAGATTTGTTAAAAAGAAGATGTGCGCTAATTTCAACCCTTTATGTATAATTTACATAATGTACATATAATAATAATAATGTCCTCCAGACCGATTTCGGCCACGGCGACCAATCTCAAGAGAGATTATCCAACTACGCAGGAGATATTATAGTGCACAAGTGTGTGCGCAAACACAGGTGCACTCTCTATTCCCTAACTCTCATAATCCGATGGGACGGCAGTCCAACATGACCGGAAAGAGTTCAGGCGCAGGACCAACAGCTTTACGTGCTTTTCGAGGCACGGGAGTGTACACACTTCCAACTTCCAGACTACGGGCTGCTACTGAGAATTTTCTGACAGACAAACCCAATCACTTTTTATTGGCCCGACCTGGGAATTGAACCCAGGACCTCCGGGTCTGCGGCCTTACATCAAGCCACTAGACCAACGAGGCAGTTAATGTACATATACATACATTACGTACACATATGTATTCATCGTGTAAAGTAATTAATGAATTATTGGCGCAGCTTGTGATTTGTTGTATGTGTTCAATTGTGTTATTTAGTTATTTAAGAGTAATTGAGTGAGTTATTTACATCAATTTGAATGATATGTTGTTCTATTTTTAAAAATACCAATTCGAGGCTTTTACTAAACCAGTTTCACTTGTGAATATTTCGTGACTCGTTATCCGATTAGTCAGACATGGTGAAGATACAAAGTAACACTCTTGGCACTTGATATAATAGTCCGTTTAATCGATAAAGTACTTATACCATATTTCCCGATAGGTACAATGTTGGTGTCTTCAAATCCAGAGTAAACAGGTTTCTTATAGGCAAGCGTGCTACATCTTAGACCGTGTCGATGCTTAACATCAGGCAAGTCAACGGTCAAACGCTGGCCTATTAATTGTAAAAGAAAAGTACACAGATTGCAAATTAACTTTGCGGAATTAATCGGATCGGAAACGTGGTGAGCTCGATACCATGTGGTGATCTTCTCCACAACCGCTCGTTCTGCCTTCACTATCCTGACCCTTGATCTTCCAGTTCGAATTCTCCAACTCTCCTTTTTCTATTTTTAACTGTCACTCCAACTATCCAAATTCACCATGGCAACGACTGTACCCAAGCAGCTATGAACTGTTTGAGGTTTCCGATAGATAGCATCATAGTACTGACGCTGCGACATATAAGAAAATTAACTAAGTTTTTAAATGAAATATGTTTGTTCTCCACGACTAATCTACTGAACTGGTAGTAATGAAATTTGACAAAGTGATAGTTTCGGACCTGCAGTGCAATTCTCTAAGAACTCACTTCATTACTCACCCGTGTAATTTTGACAACCGACTTATGTTGATATACTATTTTAATGCGTGTGTTCTTGTAATGTTATGATTATTACGGTCAATGTCGCATATCACCATCTGGCATTTCACGACCGTTTTCTGCGGTGAATCTCGAGTTTGTTCTTACATAATAAATCTACAGGCTATGAATAAAGGCATATAAATAATGGGATTAAGAGGAAAATTAGAACCGGACGAAGTCACGATAAACAACAAGTTTATTGTATTACCGTAACAGACATACAATATAACGAAACTAATATGTACAAGCATTTAATCTGAATTCAGTTCGAATCCGCGATGTTGTCAGGGACCACTTTCTATTTTATGACTCATAAGTCTGGCCATGAAATAAGCGATTTCTAATAAACGCTTTTACAGCCTCGATTCATAGATATAGACATCAGTTAATGAACTTTTGTATCTTATGTATATGTTAAATATATAGACTATAAATATACATATATTATTGTATTATTTAGGCAGACGGGCAAGTGGGCCTGATGATAAGTGGTCACCACCGCCCATAGACATTGGAATTGTAAGAAATATTATCAAACTTTTTATTACATCACCAATGCGCCACCGACCTTGGGAACTAAGATATAAATAAAGTGATTTTTCCAAAATCTATTAAGAAATGGAAGAGGGGACAGAATTGGTTGGGGACAGAGGCCAGTTGCCATTATAATAAGATGGATGTTTTGTAAGTAATATATATATAATGTGACATTCTATATAAGAATATATGTGGTATATTCAAATGAAGTGTATTTATTTATTTATTAAATCCAAAAAATATATTAATATTTATTTTTATTCTCGGTATAAGCCTTGTCAGTTTGATTGAGCGCTGCGTAAACATAAAAAACATATTAAATAAATACACGGGCGATCTCTCAATAAACAGAGCGTATTTAATATTTTAAGTATGTGTGAACACACACATACTAACATATCACAAATGTATTAATGAAGACATTTAATTTCACTGAGTACCTAAAAAGCGACGTCATCCGTGCCCTATAAGAGGAGTAGAAATAAAAGATTCACATATTCTATGCGATTCGTTAATAGAACCGTTATACACCGTTATATATATTAACCAGGAACTGTTTGTGTACATATATATATATATATATATATATATATATATATATATATATATATAAGTAAAGTAAAATTAATGTTAATTTTACTTCCGTAAACCGTTTAACAACATCGCTAATATGAAAAATATTATTATTTATCCATTTACAAAAACGCAATTATATAGTCCATAATGAATACTATACATTATTTTAGACCTCGACCAATTATATCATATTAATTCAAGGTCTAAGCTGTTTATTTATCTTTATCTTTTCTGTTGGTGGCAATAGATAGCTTATTTGGTGGCAGGGCTTTGTAAAAGACCGTCTGAGCTACCACTTACTCCTCAAATATATAATAATAATATCCTGGGACATTACACACACGGCCATCTGATCCCAAACTAAGCAGAGCTTGTACTATGGAAACCAGACAACTGATATACTACATATACTACTTTTCTTCTCTAAAAGCATACTTATGTAGACAATTACAGCCAGACTCAGGACAAACAGACATGTTCATGCACATAAATGTCTGTCCTGGGCAGGAATCGAACCCAAAAGGCAAGGCAAGTATTTACCAACCACGCCAACCGGCCCGTCAAATCAATATATATCGTACGTGTTCTTCTTTTAAGGGTTAGTGAGCCAGTGTAACTACAGGCATATTGGCGATGTAAGGAATAGTTAATTTTTCATACAGTATCCATTAGGTGACTAATTTGTCCATCCTCCATTTAAAAAAAAACTCATTAAATCGCTACTTTCATAGCCACCACGTTCATCGCAGACTCCGCGTCTGTATTAAGCAACAATATTAACCAGTAAAACATTACGCATCACATAATATATCACACGAATTAATATAACATTTAGGTATATAACTCTTATAATACATAATGAAATATATATTTTTCTGTGAAGAAACGGTTTTTTAATTAGTTTGTGAAATTATTAATTCAATATTTACAGTAACAGCCTGTAAATGTCCCACTGCTGGGCTAAGGCCTCCTCTCCCTTTTTTTTTTTTTTGAGGAGAAGGTTTGGAGCTTATTCCACTGGTTCACATTCACGGTTAAGATTCACGCGTTCTTACCACTGGGCCATCTCGGCTTCAATATTTACTATACATAAATTTTATACAGCTTAATTCTAAATATATAAGTTTTATAATGCAATTTTAAATCAGACTGGCCTTGTAATGCGTTTGAAACAATAAATTATCTAGTCAGCTTTATATAATAATATTATTTGATTGTTTCATCATGTATTTAACATAAATGACAAAGTATATAACCCCTATATATATATATATATATATATATATAAATGCTTATATATATATATATATATATATATATATATATATATATATAAGCATTTTTCAATAAGCATTTTTTTATTTCAATGATGGATTACAAATGAGTAAACTTAAGGTTACTCTGTACACAAAGAACCGACATTTAAAGTTTATTATTCCTTCACAATTCCTTATTACTTTTTTAAAACATCAATTTTTTTAACCGAAACTTAAATTATTAAATGCCAGTATGAAGGCAAACATTTTTTTATAGAATAGGAACGCGGACGAGCATATAGGCCACCTGATGGTAAGTGGTCACTAACGCCCATAGACAGTGGCATTGTAAGAAATGTTAATCATCGCTTACATCACCAATGCACCACCGACCTTGAGAACTATGATTTTATGTCCCTTGTGCCTGTAATTACGCTGGCTCACTCACCCTTCAAAACGGAACACAACAATACCAAGTACTGCTGTTTTGCGGTAGAATATCTGATGAGTGGGTGGTACCTACCCAGACGAGCTTGCACAAAGCTCTACCACCAGTAAATTATGTGCGTGGGATGTGTCGCGTTGAAAGCGAACGCGCATTGTACGTAATTTATTATACCATAGACATGACATACCATTTGCGTACCATCTCCTGGTTGTTGACCATACCATCATGGCGGGATTTTAACCATTGTAACATCAAAAATGAACCTAAAACTTTGCAAAACTAAATTTGAATATATATATCGATTTAGAAACTTTTTCAATAATTCGATAAGGTCTAATCTTCAGCTCATCTAATTGTTTTTCTGTTTACCTTATTACCATTTTCCACGTACACCATTTCCCCAACATTATGTTCAGAGTATAATGATTTCTCTACATATTTTACAAATGTTATTGTCATGCTGAAACGAAGACATTTGAAGTTAAGCAGACCGTTAAAGAGGCTTATATACATCGATAATTAGTAGTTTTGACTATAAGAGTTATTAACTGCCGTCCGACTTCATTCGGTTCAAATCCATACAAAGTTACCTCTCCTTTTCCCCCCTTAAAGTTGAATTTTCAATAATCCTTTCTTAGTAGTCTAACAATAAATTTAAAGTTAAGCTTTAAGGCTCAACAGTTTTGATGTACGTTGGTATTAGTCAGTTGCCGTTCATCCGTTTTCCTATACTTAAATTTAATTATCGACTATTGGCATAAATTAATTAGGTTTGGTTTTCAAATAATGGTATATGTTAACATAATATCGGTTCGGTTCCGATCTGAATAAATATTAGTCAATGATTGGTATTCAATCGGGAACGCATCGTTATCGTTTTAGATTAGTAGAATTCGGCCACATGACAAAATATTTTAAAAGTAGAGATTTAATAAAGCAAGTGTTCGTTCAGCAACCTTCATTTGAATATAATCATTATTAAAACTAAGAAATACACATTTTTTTTATTGATAATTCTCAAATATCTTAAATAATTATTATACAAAAATGGAAATTAACGAAACAGCAGTACCTTTTTGTAACAACTTCATTACTCACCCGTGAAATGGTGACAACCAACTTATGGCGGTATACTATTTTGATGCGTGTGTTCTTGTAATGTTATGATTATTACGGTCAATGTTGCATATCACTTTCTGACATTTCACGAACGTTTTCTGCGGTGAGTTTCGAGTTTGTTCTTTCAGAATATGACTCCTGTGCGTTGCTTTAAGCTGTTGTAAATTATATTAATATATATAAATAATATATAAATAGACAAATATATTTACTAAGCAAAAAAAATATAAGCTAGTTATCTTGAAGCGATCGTAAATTCGAATACAATAGTTAATTAAGCGAGTTATAAGGAAATACCTTGCGCTATCATTGTAAAAAGATGTTATCAATCTGTATAAATAAGATTAATAATTAAAATATTAATTTTTATAATTATTATTTACATTAGGAATTATATATAAGTTTTAAAAGGACAAGTGACACGGGCAATTCAGAAATACGTTTTAGTTAAGTCGTTGGTCCTGCACATTACGCATCACATAATATATCACACGAATTAATATAACATTTAGGTATATAGCTCTTATATATATATATATATATATATATATATATATATATATATATATATATATATATATATATATATCCTCGACTGACTGCCTCGTTGGTCTAGTAGCTTGATGTAAGGCTGCAGACCTGGAGGTCCTGGGTTCAATTCCCAAGTCGGGCCAATAAAAAGTTATTGGGTTTTTCTGTCAGAAAATTATAAGTAGCAGCTCGGAGTCTGGAAGTTAGAAGTGTGTACACTCCCGTGACTCGGAAAGCACGTCAAGCCGTTAGTCCTGCGCGTGAACTCTTTCCAGTTGTGCCAGATTCCCATCCCATAAGGTTATAAAAGTTAGGGGAATAGACAGTGCACCAGTGTTTGCACACTCACTTGTGCACTATAATATGTCCTGCGCGTTTGGCTTATTTCTCTTGGGATTGGAAGCCGTGGCTGAAACGTCTGCTTCTTTCAAACGTCTTCTCATTTCGTTCGCTTTCCTAAAAAACGTCAGACGAATAGGTCGAACTATGACTATAATTTATCCACAAGAAAGTTAATCATATAACCCAAAGGTGAAAAGTTCATTTTCTATACATTTTTCACAATTAGATAACAAATTATTGCATACGAAAATAATAACACAAATCCGTATTCCAACTGAATCACTACATATATATTTTAATAATTATATTAATTTGAATATTTATGATATTGGGTATCATAAATATTTAAATTCATTGCGTTATGTGTAACATTCTTCTATTAAAACATTAAAGAAACTTGTTTTTGCATAAGATTTGAATTCATATTAATGCATGAAAACAATAATACGTGGCATTAAATTTTGAACTCAATAATCTTATACATAAAGCTTATATTTGTATACTGTGCAGTTGGAACACAGAAAGAAATCCTAAAATCTCTTCTTGCTTAATCATCTTGCCTATCGTTGACAGGAGTAACATGACTGGTTCATATTTGCTTAAAGAATCTGAAAAAATGCTGATAGAGATGTTGCCATAATTTCTGGCAAAATAATAAATTAATTCATTCAAAATATTTAATTAATTCTTCAATTTAGAAAATTCTTTGACTATTGAGCAAAGTCATGTTTCAGGGATAAAGCTACTGGTGGTAGGGCTTTGTGCAAGCTCGTCTGGGTAGGTACCACCTACTCATCAGATATTCTACCGCAAAACAGCAGTACATTGTATTGTTATGGTCCGGTTTGAAGGGTGAGTGAGCCAGTGTAATTACAGGCACAAGGGACATAAAATCTTAGTTCCTAAGGTTGGTGGTGCATTGGGTATGTAAGCGATGGTTGACATTTTTACAATGCCAATGTCTAAGGGCGTTGGTGACCACTTACATCAGGTGGTCCATATGCTCGTCCACCTTCCTATTCTATATAAAAAAAAAATAAAGCTTGGAACTAATTCCATCACGCTACTCCAACATTGGTGCAAGTTTATCTGACAAATACACTTGTTCTTCGAATGAGAATAAGACAAATGTATTATAAATAATTATTAAGAACATGAAAACTCAATAAAGCTTGTCCGTAATTCGTACTAAAGAGTGTGTTTGTTAGAACGTGCTAACCTTAAATCTCGAAGGATCTACCCTGCCTGATATGCGTCTTCGGTAACGGCGTGCTACAATTTGTGAGTGTGCCGCTTGACTAGCGACTTTCCATGGTGGTCGTAGTTTTTATTTGAATAAATACGATTTTGTAGTCTATTTATTGAGAAATGCTATTTATAACATTAGGCTTTGACCCGCGGAAGCACTGTGCTTATATATGTGCTGTGCTTATACCTTTTCACATAGTTGAAAACGTTCGAAGCAACTAGTATTTATCAAATCGTCTATCCGAAATGGATCTATGTTGATAAATCTAATGTCAGATCTAGCATTAACCCACTTTTGACCACACATTATTTATAACAAATTATCAAATGTCAAATCTCGTATAAAAATATATTTTTACTTTCTCAAACTTGTGCCATTAATATTGGCATTGGATTTGTCATATGAATATAGTTTTGACATTTTATTAAATGCTATTTTATATACTTGAATTTAATGCTAGTTTACTGTTGAATATCTCGTGGTTTTTTTGACTGGCTTTTATGAACGATCTCGAGGTCCTGGGCTCAAATTATGGATCCGGAAAATAAGACCAAAGTTAAGATGACAGTGTTTACAGTCCCGAGTTCCATTTCTCAGTGACGACGTGAGGCACTAGAGAATGTCAAATTTTTCTTCATATAATAATCCCCAAGATCGTGATAAATAAGTCATATTTGTCAAGATTAAAACCTTATCCTCGGATAATATCCACTTGTTTTATTACTTGACCACCTCGGCTCGTAATTGTAACATAATGATCTTTTCTTAAATATAATATTGACGAGCCGGTTGGCGTTGTTGATAGATTTGCCTTTTACGCCGAAAGTTGTGAATTCGATTCCCACCCAGGATAGACATTTGTGTGCATGAACATGTATGTTTGTCCAGAGTCTGGGTGTAATTATCTATATAAGTATGTATTTACAAAAGAAAAGTAAAAAATGTAGTATATCAGTCGTCTGGTTTCCATAGTACAAGCTCTGCTTAATTTGGGATCAGATGGCAGTGTGTGAATAATGTCCTAAGAATATTATTATATAATTTCGTAGCACAATGACCGTTATATTGCTCTATCGATTTATTCTCTTCGATCTAATAATATATAAAAGTTCTGCGGGATTTTTACATCTATAATCAGTATTAAATCACTGAGTTCATCGACATTTTTATGATTAACTTAAAAAAATATGTTCATACATACATACCAATATAATTGGCGTCCAAGATTTTTTTAATCATAATTTTGTAATTGCATAATCTTTGCTATCTGACGTTGAAACAGAACGTATCTATAATAAGATTTTATGTTCATAAAAACTGTTATATATGTCACGTTCAAAATATTTAACGAAACATTTTATTATTATTAGTATCGTTTTTAAAAAAAACACTAATAACCAGCTTCTATATTTTGGTCCTTCGAGCCGGATCAGAAATAGAATACCAGAAATGATTGATCGAATATTATTAAATCATATTTATTGAATTATATTTTTCTAAGTGTTAATAAATTCAAATCTTATGTAAAAGTACATAAATATATACAGCTGATTACATATGATAAAAAAGCGTTGAGTTATAGTAGATTTCAAGCAAAAGCGCGTTATTTCGGAACTGATGAAAACTAATCTTATCTTAATGTTTTTTTTAAAATGTCAGTTTTTTAAAATACTTCAACATCTAAGGTTTAAAAATTGAAGACACCGAAAAAAAGGGTTTTTTTAAAGAAGAAATAATAAAATTAAAGAAGACCGTTTCAGATTGTACCTGTTCGCTCATTATACCGCAATAGTAAATAATTACTGCTCTATAGGAAGTAGAAGGATCGTTAAATTGTTTTTGTTATATCACAAAGCGTAATAATACTAATATTGACCGTAACGGTTACCTTGGTTGAAATGTATTTGGTAGTAAATCGTATACGGAATTAATTTAGATAATAAAACGCTTCAAGAGGCTGATCAGTGGCTAGATCACTTTAAACTTAACCGATTATTGCGGGCTAAAATCAGTTGAAGCACTGACTTTTCATGTAATTAATTTGTTTAAGCATGATTAATACCAATTTCATCGAAATACGTTCAGGTGTTTGGCCATGCAAGCGCAGCAGGCAGAAGGCGACAGCTCTGACTTTTACGCCCCGTCTTATTGCCTACTGGTGACAGGAGGGCTGGATCATTTTACGTCCAGATAATCGGAATTGCGATTTAAAGGGGAATAACTGCTAGCATTCTTGCCACCATTCCACATTGTAGAGTACAGTGTACGGATTTGTACAGTAACTATTTTTAATTTTTAGTTGTATAAAATTTACATATTTGTAATTAACAATTGAATATATTATGTAAATTTGAACAATATAAGTATACATTGCAATTCCATGCATATTTACGTTAAAATAGATTATGATTATTATAGTAATAATTAATTTATATTCTTTTTTGTACCCCTGACAATGTATATACAAAATTTTATGATAATCAGTTGAGTGGTTAAAGCGTGAAAGCGTAACAAACATGTAAACACATAGAATTAATCACGATTAAGTAATACGACTGATGACTAAAAAAAAACAGGACATTTTTAAATATTTCACTTTATTTTCTACATTAAAGTTCAAACACCTTTAATGAATATTATTTTTTGGTTAAGGAAAAAGAAATTTTTGTGTTGCAATATTAAAAAAAAGTGCATTTTGTTTTATCTAAACAGTTCCACACCATTACTTTAATTTATCTAACATCCATTAATTTTGATGAAAGCATCGTTTTATCTTAATTTGCAACGCGATATTCAAAAACAAGACTATTTTTTTTTAAAACTTCTCATAACACTTATTCACTATAAAAACATGAAACATTAGTCACGACTGTCTAGCGGTATCTATATATTTAAGAATATTTTCTTAGTTTCTGTAAATACAACCGGAGTTAAACTAATACTTATTTTCTTAAAATGCATACAAAAGCAATTAGTCACATTATTGAAAGGCATTGGACAAGCTTGTAAGTCGATTTCGATCACGTTGACTTTGTTTTATAAAATAAGTTGGCAGATTGGCAAATGCTCAACCAAATATATATAATAATGGTAATATCGCAATCGACATTTGCTCTGTAAATATTCACCATTAATTTCATAGCCAATGTGTCACCAACTTTGGAACTAAGATGTAACTCGTCCTTCAAATTAGACCATAACAATAGAAATAATTGTTTCGCATTAGAAATAACAGTTCAATAAAATTCCCTACCAAGACAGACAAAGGAGGTAGACAATATGATATATAAAACTTAACATAATTAATCCAAATCACACAACATTAACACTGTTTGTATATACAGAAAAAAAATGAGCGAATTTCCAAAAAATTCGTCAATGTTTTGGTTAATTATACGTTTCAAATGAATCTCACGAATCAAATAAACAAAAGGTTATAACAATGTCCATTGCCATGCAATGATCTCATTAAAACTCGACCCCGTCAGGTTATTATTCTATTGTTCCAGCTCGGGGTACCGCAAGGCAACGTACTGGGTCCTTTGTTTATTAAATTAGTCATTATTGAAAAAGTACTTATCTGATAATTAAAAACCGTCATAAATATTCATTTGAAACATACTAATTACAGAATTTCGGTTTTCGTTGAACTAAATGATGGATTTATTTTTAATGGTTTTCAATTGAGCGTGAGAGTAGTTGTTTTTTTATACAGTCAAGTGGACTTTCGTTGGACGAATTCTCATGGCATTCACTTATCTATCTTATAAATGTATATATACCTTCTTTAGATTACGGGATATTACAGATTGTTTGAAGGATATTTTGATAAGAATTAAAGAATTTAAAAATAATTCACGTGGTGGTCCAATGGCCACAGCACGAGACTCTTAAGCATTTGTGGGTTCAAATAAAGGCAAGCACCACTGAATTTTTATGTGTTTAATTTGTGTTTATAATTCATCTCATGCTTGGCGATGAAGTAAATCATCACGAGAAAACGCATGCCTCTGATCCAGCGTGGTGGAATAAGCTCCAAAATTTCCCCTCATAAGCAGGTCTTAGCCCAGTAGTAGGACATTTATAGGCTGCGAACTTTTATAATCATGTTTTAATTTCAAATTAGTGTTGAGAATTTTAATTATAAAATAGCCGTGCCCATTAAAATAAGTCTGAATTATGAAAAGAATGTAATAAATAAAAATTTATATAATTGTTATATCTACTACAAAACATGTGATTTTTGCTTGGTTATTTTAATATTGTATATTTAAATATTTCGTATTTTTATTATTCAGTAGCTGTAATTTGACTACCGGTTCCGATGAATATTATATATTTTATTATTCAGTTGAGTACTTGAAATAATTTCTCATTTTTGTGTTTTAAAAGTAAGAACGGCCATCATCATTGAGCTGCGAAACAAGTTGGTTGTTAACACTATTGATATCATATCGGGTTGTATTAAAATAATAAAATCGTTAAGACGGAGGAGTGTTTGAATTTTAATATCTGTGAAGTGAATATATTTAACACTTGATATATTAAGCTTCTAACCTTCTTGTTAGGAAAATTATTTGCCTAACAGTAGGATACTGTCTATTATTTTCTCATATAGATATATAATATATAGGCCGGTTAGCCTTTCACGAAGGTTGTGGGTTCGATTCCCACCCAGGAGAGACATTTGTGTGCATGAACATGTCTGTTTGTCCCTAGACAAGGTGTGTATTTACACAAGAAAAGTAGTATATGTAGTATATCAGTTCTCTGATTGCAACTATCACTTATATATATTTCCGTAACAGCCTGTGAATGTCCCACTGCTGGGCTAAAGGCCTCCTCTCCTCTTTTTGAGGAGAAGGTTTTTTTGGAGCTTATTCCACCACGCTGCTCCAATGCGGGTTGGTAGAATTCACATGTGGCAGAATTTCAGTGAAATTAGACACATGCAGGTTTCCTCACGATGTTTTCCTTTACCGTAAAGCACGAGATGAATTATAATCACAAATTAAGCACATGAAAATTCAGTGGTGCTTGCCCGGGTTTGAACCCACGATCATCGGTTAAGATTCACGCGATCTTACCACAGGGCCATCAATGGAGCAGCGTGGTAGAATAAGCTCCAAACCTTCTCCTCAAAAGGGAGAGGAGGCCTTAGCCCAGCAGTAGGACATTAACAGGCTGTTACTGTACTAACTATCAACGCACAGACAAAACTACTCGGTATAGAAAGCTGTATGGTACATATTTACTTTGTATCGTAAGCATCCCCTAAGAAAACATTCTTGGTTATTTCAACTTTATGGGAGGAAAGAACTTTATGAAATTCAGTGAATAGGCATTTTCTAGGCAAGCGCGCTCCATCTTAGACTGTATCTCACTTTCCATAAGGTGTGATAACAGTCAAGCGCTAGACTATACATTTAAAAAAATATATATCCCAGTGGAACGTGAATCTTTAACGGTCTGACAACCAATACACATAATATTGTGATGAATTTTTGTTTATATTTCATCGTGTTCGGCGGTGAAATGTTAAAGAAATGTGTCTGACTCGGATGAAAGTCTACATGGAATATATGTAGCCACAAAACCGCATTATAGAAGCTTCGAAACATGTAGCCCAGCGGTGGGACAATTGCAGGCTTACTTGCTATTCATAATACATTTACTGCCTGTCCATCACTCATTATCTGTCTAGAAGAAATCTATATTAAGCGATAAGGTCGCCGCATTGTTCTAACGTACTTGTTTTGCTGTATATCCGTATGTATGTGTGTAATATAAGATCTATTCATGTATATATTATTATAGACGAGAATATAAACATTAAAGAATTTTACAGATTATAAATATTTCGAAACAATTTTATGAAATAGGTAGGCGAATTGTTAAATGGTTCATGGTGGTAAGTGGTCACCATCGCGAAAGACATTGGCGCTGTAAGAAAACAATATTAACCATCCCATGTATCTGTAGTAAAACTGGCTCACTTATTATATTTATACCGGAACACAACGATAATAAGTATCTAATGAGTGGGTGGTCCTACCTAGACGGGCTTGCACAAAGCCCTACCACCAAGTAACCTTATTAATTATAATCGGATAGTACCACGTGTTGGACCAACGGCTTTACGTGCTATCCGAAGCAAGGAAGTGTAAGCATTGGTCCATTTTCTAAAGGTTGCATGGTAAAGACAGCCTTAGCCAATAAGGCCGATTGTCGCACTGCATGCTTTGTAAAAACAATTTTATACACAACAAAATTACGCGTATAATAAGTATTATGAATTAAAGTGAAATGAAGGATAAATAAATTCATAAATAAATACGATTTGTTGAAATGAAATAAACAATTCAATTTCGATATTTCCAATTAAAAAGCTACGTAACCTTAATAAGTTACAGATATTTGTGTGCATGAACATGTCTGTTTGTTCTGAGTCTGGGTGTCATTATCTATATAAGTATGTATTTACAAAATAAAAATAGTATATGTAATATATCAGTTGTCTGGATTACATAGTATAAGCTCTGTACAAGTTTAATGTGGGATCAGATGGCCGTGTGTGAAAAATGACCCAGGATATTTTATGTCTTACAACAGAAAGCTTATGTAGCTTATAGGTCTTACTGCTGTAAGACCTTGAAGACTTGTCATACTGGATGCGGTCATCGATTACAATGCGATCCAGTCCGTTAACCATATTCACTTGTAAATTTATATCATAACATGAATTTCAGGGTCAGTTTGCCTTAATGAAGTACTGCGCAGTTATCCTCTTCGGCATATGATATAAGATGATTATATGTATACGTAACATTGAAATGCAAATAGCGGTGTTTTGTAACTTTGTCTCTTTTTAAGTTGACATATCATTGTGAGTCATCAAAACCAAAGAAGAGGGTTTGGAGCTTATTTCACCACGCTGCTCCAATGCGGGTTGGTGAAATTCACATGTGGCAGAATTATAGTGAAATTAGACACATGCAGGTTTCCTTACGATGTTTTCCTTCACCGAATTATAAACACCAATTAAGCACATTAAAATCAGTGGTTCTTGCCCGGGTTTGATCCACGATCATCGGTTAAGATCCCCGTGTTCTAACCACTGGGCCATCTCGGCTTTATAAGGTTTCGTGTAGTCTTTATTTCACCAAAATCTGTCGACACTTTCAAAAGTTACACCAACTTTAAGTTTATGTACATATCTTTGTTGTCTATATATAATATATAATATGACGAGCCGGTTGGCGTGGTTGGTGGATGCTTGCCTTTCACGCCGAAGGTTGTAGGTTCGATTCCCACCCAGGACAGATATTTGTGTGCATGAACATGTCTGTTTGTCCTGAATCTGGGTGTAAATAAATATATTTATCTTTACAAATAAACAAAATTGTAACGTCTATCTGTGGTGTCAAAATAACTGCATCTTTTTAAATATGGCAATTTTATTTTATCTGTATAATTTAATTAGGTAATATGGGTTTTTCAGTTTTTGTTCCAGTTTTTGAAGGATTATTGTTACTAAGTGAATTCGCTTGTAATTCGCTAATATTTGTATTTAGTATGTCTTTAAAGCCTTTTCTTATCGTAATAAATTATAAAATTATTGCATATAGGATGTTTTTAAATGACAACTGTACAAACGTAACAGTTTTAGTGAAACCTTTCTGACGTTATATCGTTTCAATTTTGTCAAGTTTACTTAAATAAAATTAACGATAATTATACTTAAACTAAACAACGTTTCATCCTTCACATTCTTTGGTTAATTAAATAACAACAATAGTTATGTATTGTTTTTATATTTAGTTACAAAATGTATGAAGGCTGTATTAATTAGAGCAATTTGAAAACGGTTATGACTGGTCATGATCACAGAATTCACTTGAACTATATTAGCTAAAATCACGTATTAGTTACAAGCACTAAGGTAGGTCAGGTAGGTACATCAGATATTCAACCGCCAAACAGCGATAATTAGTATTGATGCGTTCCAGTTTGAAAGGTGGGCGGGCCAGTGTTACAAGAGACATATCATGTTTGTTAATATTTCTTACATCGCTAATGTCTATGGGTGGTTATCATTTATAATCAGGTGGTACATTTGGCCAACCACTTACGGATTTCAAATAAAACAAAACATGTGTATATAAAAGAACTAACTCTCGACTTCGTACGGTATTTATCATAGTTACCTCTCCCATTAAACAGCATCCAATAAAGAAATTTGGCAACTTCAAACCGGAACACAACAATATCAAGTACTGCTGTTTTGCGGTAGAATATCTGATGAGTGGTTGGTACCTACCCAGACGAGCTTGCACAAAGTTCTACCACCAGTAATCTTCAATAATCATCGTTATATTTCAATCAATTTTCAGAAAACCAAAAGAAATCATACTCTTAAACCTTTGGACGGCAAATCTGATACGACCGGATATCATTTAAAAGCCTGTAATAATGCTGAGGAAAGGTTTTCCACTTGACGAGAAAAGTTGGTGCTTATTCCACTACGCTAATCTAATATGGTTTGGTGGATATCAATATAATGAAAGCTAACTAGTAAATCGTATGAGTCTGGGGATATTTATTTATTTTTATATAGTTGTATTTTTTAAGCCGTATTATATATTATTGCAGGATTTAAAACCGCGCTTAATTAAAATATATGTAATAATATCTACATGTATAAAATATCTCGATAAAGTTGTTTTATTAAAACCAGGAAATAATACAAGGCTAGTTGTTCAAGACCGTGATATATATTTATTTCATGACATTGACATTCATAAATAACAAATAAACTATAAAAAGGCAATGTAGATAAGAACTACTGAATTTGTTTATGTGCTTAATTTATTTTTCAATTGGTGGTAGGATTTTGTGCCTGCCTAGGTTACATGGTACAGGCAATAGGATAAAGTTTTTCAAATTAATAAACGCTTTTCGCATAAATACTCCAAGGTTCAAGTGTATCGTCCTCATAACGAAGCAAACACGTCGCCTTGCAGTGGTTACCGCTGGTTTTTTAGTGGGTTAATTACCTTCAGCAACGGCGAGCACCACATACACACCCACTTCATGTGGGGGTAACTTTGTAAATGCGTTTTTCCAGTGATAAAGATATCCCCTGCAAACGGAAAGACATCATTTGGAATAAGCGACGAATATTTGCATCATTTGTTTCGAAAAATATAACCTATACTAATATTAGAAATGCGAAAGTAATTCTGTCCGTCTTTTACGCTTTTAAGGTTAAACCACTGAACCGATTTTGATGAAATTTTATATGTAGCAAACTTAAGCCCCAAGGTAGGACATGGGGGACTTTTTATACTCGCCCGCTTGCCCCCTAACATGCCGCGGGTGTAAAATGAGTTATATATATGTATGTATATTGGTGACTATAAAAGTTTAATTGAGCTTCATCACGACTTCTTCATTAACTGATATCGTGTATTCTGTAAGAACTCACTTCTTCAATCATCCGTGAAATGTTGACAACCGAATTATGGTGATTTACTATTTCGATGTGTGTATTCTTGAAATATTATGATTATAATGGTGATATGCGACATCACTTTCTGACATTTGACGACCGTTTTCTGCGTTGAGTGAGAGTTTGTTTCTGCGGTGAGTGAGCCCTACGGCTATTCTGTAAGAAAGCTAAGTATAGGGTTTTGTCAACTCTTTGTAGAATCAGTTGACAAAACAATGTCAAGTGTTATTAAAAAAAATAATTGTAAAATGAGAGAACAATTCAAGGCGCCCCACATGTTATCTGTACCGTGAATGATGCTGTTCATTCAATCTATTGTGACGTCACGATTCATTGAACCGTCAACAAAAAAAGTTGGTATTGTTTTTTTTGGTGAACGCGTATCGGTGCTGGAAAATTGATTGTACAGGGTTAAGTTTATTGAGTATTATTTAATTTGTTTTTGCCTTCTTTTCTTCATTATCTTCTTAACTTCAAGACATGTATATGTTATGACATAAAATGCCTCTTAATTGGTAATGTTTTAGTATATGTCATATTTGAGCGAGCAAAGACTTATATATTTCCACATCTATTTGCACTCCAATTAATAATTCTATCCCTTTTTATTCTATAGCTTTTTATTCATCAAAATACACAGTATGTCGCAAACTCGGTACAAAATATTAATACAGCTTAATTTAAATAAATAAGTTAAAATACACTTATATCATTTATATATACTGCTAGTATTGACGTAAATTGCTTATTAATTTCCACAATACATAAATTATATGTACTTTCAACGATTTCATTATATTAACATTAGCATGTCGGTGACGCGAAGCCACGAGTCTATCCCCTACGATAAACCAGTGCAACGCCTAAAGAAGTTTTCACTTCAAAAAATACTTTAAATTTATGCCTTGATGACTCCGTTCCTAGGTTATAGATGCGCAAGCAGCCTTCTTCGGTAGCAGAAATATCGTCGATAGCCTGCGTTACCAAAATGTGATGCCGTAATTTTGCAAAAGTAAATCTATAGCCTTTCCAAGGAGTATACCCAAATAAACAACTTTGACACCGATATCATTGGTCACCGATATCAATTGGTCGAGATCTTGAATAATCTATGATGTTCACTATGGTTTCGGGAAAAATGGAGTTTTCAATGTCCACAAAGCTGTAATCGGAACTTGGAAAGTTAAATTAAAGTGGTTATAAGTACTTAAGTTGAATAGTGTTGTATTATAAATAAAGGTAATTTGATCAAGAACTGTTTTTTGGGCGTAATACAGCAGAACAATTAGAAAATCGCAAGCAATTTGTTAATCTATGGCTTGTTTACCTTTACTCCTATTCCTATTGGAATAGGATATATTATACTAACGATATGGGAGCCGTATATTATATTAGATGTGACATATGGCCTTATTGCTAAATCAACGATCTCCATTGGCAACTTTTGGGTGGTACATTCGAATATGGCTTGCTTAATCAAATCACTAATGACACCGTTAAGGCTTGAGTAAGTTTGATCTTCGAAGTCTGATATATTTTTTCAAAAATCGTAATGTCACTTATAGCAATTCATTTCAAGATGCTGTTTTGTGCGTTCACTATGTTCTCACGTATTTACAGTCCGTTAATATACGATTTATAAGTAATACCAACATGTCTTATCTTATAAACAAGGATGTTAACATATGTACCAACATTATGTACAAATTTAGGAGCATAATTAAATCCATACGCAACGATTAATTAACCATGTAATGTAACCATGTACTGTACTGATAGTACAGTCCTACTGCTCGGCTAAGGCCTTCTCTTCTTTTTTGTTGAGGAGAAGGTTTTGAGCTTATTCCACCACGCTGCTTTAATCGGGTTGGTGGAATACACATGTGATAGAATTTCAGTGAAATTAGATACATGCAGGGTACAAGATGTTTTCCTTCACCGTCAAACACGACATGAATTATAACAACGAATTAAGCACATGAAAATTCATTGGTGCTTGCCCAGGTTTGAACCCACGATCATTGGTTAAGATTTACGCGTTTTAATCACTCGGGTCATCTCGGCTACATATATATATATATATATATATATATATATATATATATATATATATATATATATTATATACTATATATATATATATATATATATATATTTATTTATTTAATTATTGCTTGATATTTTTATTTGTCATAAATATGGATTTTTTGCGCTAGAATGTGTATGTTGCCTTATTGTTCATGCATTTATCTGTAATTGAGACCTGTCTTTATTTTGTCAACTCAAAATTTTCATGCATTTGAGTGTACTTCGTTGGTGATCTAATAAAAAAATACGAAAAGGGAGTTTAATTCTACTAAAATCATACATCATACATTATATACAATGCGTTTGTCCGACGTAATTAGAAATATGATCCCATTTGAATCCGGTGCTAATGGTAAAATAGGCGAATCACGGCCCTCGTTTTGTATGTTATAGAGACCAACGCCGAGGTTACAAATACAGCTATATAGGTCAATTGTATAACTAAGTTGTTTAGCCGCCTATAAAATGTTAATTACGTGAGATTTACATAACTAGATACAGTAAATGATATCTATGGATATAAAAGAATAATGTTCTCCAGACTGATTTCGGCCAGGTCGGCCAATCTCAAGAGAGATTAGCCCACTACGCAGGTGACATTATAGTGCACAAGTGTGCGCAAACACAGGTGCACTCTCTATTCCCTAACACTCGTAATCCAATGGGACGGCAATCCGATACGACCGGAAAGTGTTCAGGCGTAGGACCAATTGCTTTACGTGCTTTCCGAGGCACGGGAGTGTACACACTTCCAACTTCCAGACTCCTGTCTGCTGCTGACAATTTTCTTGACAGAAAAACCCAATAACTTTTTATTGGCCCGACCTGGAAAATGAACCCAGGACCTCCGGGTCTGCGGTCTTACATCAAGCCACTAAACCAACGAGGCAGTCATAAAAGAATAACTGTCAGACATATTAACGTACATCCCAAACTATAGCACCATGAATAGGTATGCATACGTGTTCCTTTTACACAGTAAATTATCATTATGGAAGGATTTTTGAAAATTTTACCCCTAAGGTGATAAAGGGGATTATAATTTATATGAAAATTCTTTCTTTTTGAAGAAAGTTATTTAACTATTTTGAATATAATTAAGACATTAGTTAATTAATATTGCTATTTGCGATGATGACGTTTGAAACATTTTAATCAATTAAAGAAAGGTTTTGTGATTTATAGATGTCTAGTGATTACGTGGCTTTGCCCTCGTGTTATATAGATGGTGGTGTTAGGTTCATATTTCGAGATATTATTATTAATTAACAAAGAAATTATAACATTAATTACTTTAAAAATAAATCAGTCACACTAAGCTTTCTTCAGTAACAGCCTGTGAATGTCCCAAATGCTAGGCTAAGGCCTCCTCTCCCTTTTTGAGAAGAAGGTCTTCATCATCATCATCATCATCACCCTTTTCGTGTCCACTGCTCGACATAGGTCTCTCCAATGCCACGCTACTGAGCTCGATTTTCAGCTGCCAATATCCAACCGCTGTCAGCCACCTTGCGTATATCGTCGCTCCACCTAGCTGGAGGGCGTCCTACGCTACGTTTGCCAAGGCGTGGTCTCCACTCCAGAACACTTCATAAGGTCTTCATGATTATTTATTGACACTTAGCGGTACATTGTGCAAGCTCGTCTGTGTTGTTACCACCCACTCATCAGATATCCTACCGCTAACAAAACATAATATTGTTTTGTTAAGATTTAAAGGATGAGAGCACAAGTGTAACTACAGGCACAAGGAAGATAATCTAGTTCCAAGGTTTGTGGCGTTGACGTTGTTAGTGATGGTTAATATTTCTTACAGCGCATGTCTATGGCCGATATAGTCAATTCATCATCAAGTAAAAGGATACTCAGCCCGCCCGCGATACTATTAATTTTTTTTTGAAATATTTAAATTGTAATATTCAATCAGATTATAATATATATATTATTAAATGTAATAGAAATTATTATTAAATATTACTGAATTTATTTATCATTTTTGCTAATAAACAATAATAATCTACATTTTTAATCTGGCAACAAGAACATTGGCAGATACTCTTTATGGCGGGAAATTGATCGACTTTCAATTCTTATTACGAGCATTACGTGTTAAGATCAAGTTCTTACAAAGTATAGAAAGATATATTCTAAGCTTATAAATATTAATATTTATTATCTACCTGTCTATATATACATATAATTATCTATATCTACATATAATTATAAAGCTATCCGGCTTGACGAATAATCGTCAGTCAAAGTCAGACGGGTAACTTCATAATTTAATCATAATCACCATAAAGGTTAATCGACTGCTTAGGATCATACTCCTGAGCAGTCGATTAATTATATAATAATAATAACAATGTTCGTAATAGATTTAAATTCAAGATGCAGTACGTTTTGTTGCGAATTTTTTGTATTACTTTTTAATAAAATACAATTTTAGTCTTTAATACCTAAGTTATAAGGCTCAAAATTGTGTTTCACAATTAGAATGGCCGATATTATAAGAAATTGGCAAGTGCATTGCCTTTCACTCATGCGTTGTTTTATTTTTATAAAAGAAACGTACTTCGCGGTGCATTTTGCAAGCAATTCGACTTCAAATGTTTTCTAAATATATTATATAATATTTTATATAGATATGTTATATAGGTAAGCTAAGGGACATCTTTTTTAATTTTTTATGATTTATTTATATTGTAGCAACCCAGGAGGTGTTTTCTTGTCTTACTATCCTTGTGTTTATACCATTAGTCATGGTGCTTGGTTGTATAGAACTGACCTTGTTGGTGTTGTGACTAGCTAAAAGGCCGCAGATCCTGAAGTCCTAGGTTCGAAACCCTGGTCAGGCCATTAAAAAGTTACCGAAATTTGAGAATTCTCAGTAGAAGCATGGTGTCTGGAAAACGGCAAAGTACACTCCTCTGAAAGCACGTAAAGCCATTGGTCCTGCATTTGAACTTTTGGTAATTTAAGTTATGGGAAGTCTTAAATAGTCATATTAACTTAAAAAGACACAGACACTACTCTTTTATTTATTTGTAGGTAGATAAGCATAAAGTAGTGGACAACAAAGATACGTACTTGAACTTTAAGTTATTATAAATTTAGAAAGGCTCAGCTGATTTTGATTAAATAAAGACTAAAATATATTTTTTTGTACTCCTTATAATAAGTCAGTTTTTTGCATTTATAATTTTAAGCCGTTTTAAAGATTACCCCGGATAAATAGACAGGCAGACAAAAAGAAAAAAGAATTGTTTTGGTTAAGTAACTTGCAAATAGCCATATCCAAATCAAACACTTAAATTTTATTTATTTGTATATACAAGCTTAATATGGTTTTGGGTATTTATTACATAAATTATGTTACTAGCGAGCAACGCTAACGAAATATTATATAATTTAAAACTTTAAACGAAACAAATCGCAGAGAAACATTCGAAAACGCATCGCATAAACACGTAAACGTCAAAAGCTTTCGTTTTACCACCTGATATGGTACCTTTGAATTGAATATAAATTTAGAAATATAGCCGCTCCTCTTTTGGTAAATAACATAAGTCATCGTCAACCATGACGTAATCAAACAAGTATCATCTTACATTGTGTATTTCACACATATGAATTTGAAAAAATGACTTTGAAACAGATAAAGTATATATTTTTATTTATTTAACCGCAAGCTGTGTACAGGCACACTGAATTTTCATGTGCTAATTTGTATTTTTTGGCTTATGGTGGTGAACATTAGTGCTTATTGTTTTAATTATAAAGGCCAATTTGAGTTACACTGTAAATACACTTATCTTAACCTAAAAGATTATTTCAATTCTGAATCTGATCCGGTGAAAACCGGTTTCTACTTACGTTAATAATCGAGGAGATCGATTAGTGTTTTGGGAAGTCTACGTTTCCAGTCAGGGAGTAAAAGTGACGAAATTTCGTTGAACTAATAAGTGTATAAAAGTGAAAGTGAGTCACTTAACCATTATAAAATTTTGTACTCACACTGTTAGGGGTACAGAAAAGGATAATATGTTACTGACCTCGCAAGCGAAAACTAATGAGCTGATAATATTATTATCGCAAAATATTTCTACCGCAAAACAGCTATACTTTATATTATTTCTGTTGTAGTTTGACGGGTGAGTGAGTCAGTGTAATTACGCATCTTACATCTTAACTCTCAAGGTTTATAAGATGGTGACTTCAGCTTTTTTCCAACAAATTCATATTTTAAGCAGCGCTTTTTTCTTGTAATATAATCTTTACGTAATACAATAAGGCTGCTAAACCAATTAACTGTTAATAAAATGTGCGTAACGTCATTTTGTATTAAAAATTTTAAGGTGTTAAAAACATGATTCTATCGTTGTTTTTTATTTAAATTCGTTCATAAGTGGCCATTGTAAAAGGTCGTATGTACATATTAATTTTCAATTAAACTATAAAAGCACTAAACATGAAATTATTTACTGCAAGTTACATATAAAAGATACTAAAAATTTCCTATACATTTTTAACTCTTATAATATTGGAAGCGTTCTCTTCGAAAGCGCGTGGACTGTCAATTTAGACACCGATGACGTTAGCACATTAAGATATATGTATTTAAAAAATATATATACAACATAGTAACATACTATATAGCATATCTCTCACTTAAAACTATAAACTAAAATAATATAAAAGACCAATATCAATCGGATGAGTTTACTTGCCGAAGAGCTTTGTGCAAGCTCGTCTGGGTAGGGTACTACCCACTCATCAGATATTCTACCGGAGAACAGTAGTATTGTTGTGTTCCGGTTTAAAGGGTGAGTGAGCCAGTAAATAAAGGCACGACGGACATAATATCTTAGTTCCCAAGCTTGCTTGCGCATTGTTGATGTAAGGGATGGTTTATATTTCTTACAATGCCAATGTCTATGGGCAGTGGTGACTACTTATCATCAGGTTGCTCTTACTTACGTTATAAAAAAGATTAATTTTTGAGTAAAACTGAACCCGTAACAGCCTGTGAACGTCCCACTGCTGGGCTAAAGGCCTCCTCTCCCTTTTTGAAGAGAAGGTTTTGGAGCTTATTCCACCACGCTGCTCCAATGCGGGTTGGTAGAATACACATGTGGCAGAATTTCAGTGAAATTAGACACATGAAGGTTTCCTCACGATGTTTTCCTTCACCGTCAAGCACGAGATGAATTATAATCACAAATTAAGCACATGAAAATTCAGTGGTGATTGCCCGGCTTTGAACCCACGATCATCGGTTAAGATTCAAGCGTTCTAACCACTAGGGCATCTAAACTTAGGGGCTCCTGGTCTCCTCGGTAAGTCGTAAATACGTGTAATGACGTAAGTACGACATGAGATGAATTCGACTTTGACTAAATCATGAAACTGAACCCACCTCTTTATAATATTAAGTATGGTTAAACTATTTTTGAACGATTTGTTCTAGATAAGGATATTTAGATGAAACTTGAACTACATTTACTTGATCTCCTGGGAAGGTTATATGATAGTTATCAGTGGAATTTACCAGAGCATAGCTAATTACATCCACGCATTCTTACATATATCATACGTTCTATTAAAAATGTAAATTCACTTAGTATTATGACATTTTTTTTTATAAAATAGGAAGGCGTACCAACGCCCATAGTCATCAGCATTGAAAGAAATGTTAACCATCGCTAACATCACCAATGCGACACCAACCTTGGGAACTAAGATGTTATGTCCCTTGTGCCTGTAATGACACTGGCTCACTCACCCTTCAAACCGGAACATAATAATACCAGGTACTGCTGTTTCGCGGTAGAATATCTGGTGAGTGGGTTGTACCTACCCGGATGAGCTTGCACAAATCCGTACCACCAGTAAATAAAATAACCAGATAAATTGTTCCGCTGTTCAAAATATATACTAATAAATAAAGAGGTGTTTTTTTGTTGAAGGTTTTTACTATATAATCTATATATATAGCTAACTAATCTGCCATAAATATGTAAATGCCATAATAGTAAATGCCACTCATCACGAGATCTCCTAAGCTATCCACCCGATTGACTTGAATTCACAGGTACTCCTCCCCTAACGAAAAAGAAAGCTAGACGCTCACTCAAATTTTTTTCTTCTTTTTATCTACCCGTGCAGAGTCGGGGCGATTAGTTAGTATTATTATATAAGTAGTTACGGTTCGCAGTTTCATCCGCTTTGAATTTAGACTATTGGCGTGGCAAGCGTGAATTTAAAAAACTTGGGATTATGATATTCTTTTTGTGGGTATTGATCAAGTTCTTTCTAAAACAATTTTTCGAATTTCGAACAGAGAATCTAGAAGAAAAGGCATTAATATGTAGTTACTCTTATCAGACAATTACATTTTATACGTATGTCAATTAAATGATTATTAAATCCTGGACGAAAGTCAAGGAATACTAACTAAATGCTTTTTTAATCTGTAGTCTTTTATCGAGTAATAAATCTCATCGATCAATTATTTATCATATTTGAGTTTATTGAACGGCGACATTTATAGTATTAGTGGAATTTTATTATATATAACATGCATAGTTTTTATGTGCTTTTGACATTGGTATTGTTAAAGCCACAATATATTTTTTGTTGTATAAATATACTTACTTATGATTTATAAATTTCACCAATAGATGGCGGTAGTAGTATTTTAAATCGCGCGTTCTTCGTGCTCTCTTAATAATATAAAGTTTAATTGTATATAAAATTGTAATGAAATTATTCTATTGCTGGTTTTCATTTGTGTTCGTCTGGGAATAAAATAAAATTCCATTAAATGTATTAAGGTACAATCTCAATTCACTCTTATAGGAACGTAACACTACCAAGTAACAACTTTCTAACTTCAAACTTTTACTTAGACTTTCTTGATAAAAAACCTATTGGCTTGATTTTGAGGACCTCGAGATTTACGACCTTATAATATAGTCATTGGATTAGTCTTTTTATATTTTTGTTCCGTTTGCAGTTTAAGCCTTGGAGTAATAATGCAAAAAATATGCAAAAATATTACACCCCGTTATTGCCTTTACTGGTGACGGGAAGGCTGGCTGGGGAAACGCTGATAGCATTCTTGCCAACACCACGCGGTCACGGTTTGTACAGTAACTATTTTTAATTTTTATTTGTATTTATTTAAGGCTGTTAAAATAAAATAAAAATAATAAAAAAGTCATTACTAAAAAAGCGGCTTATCCGCTTCAATTAGGATATCATAACTTGAGTCTGTTTAGAATAAATAAAAAACAAAAATGGCCGACACAGTAAACACGGTAGATGTAGAAAATTGTGTTAGTATGTTAATGGTATTATCGTTATTAGACTTATTAGAAACAATAAATAACTAAAATTAATAAAAACCAAGTTTTATAACTAAAATAAATTTATTTTTCTTATTATTATAATAATATAGAACGACGTAGCTTATAACACACAGGGGAGTAGAGTGCGGGGGAGAGGGAGTTGGCACGAGAGAGCCTCATCCGGTTTGTTGTCACGGTGTACGAAATTTTACCCTCAAAGCGCGCCAATAGATGATTCACAGCGAAATGCTCATGCTTAGAAGCAAAATTGAAATTTTATTATAAGTACGACAAATAATCTCGTCTGTGTGAAATAACGAAATCTAAACTCAGAAATAAAACGAGTTTTCAATGAAGTGAATATCCTTATATTATATTTTATAGCGTAATGCTCCTAAGATAAAATAAAAGTAAATCAATTTCCCGCCATAAAGTGTATCTGTCATTGTCATTGTTGACAGATTAAAAATATAGATTATTATAGCTTAATATGGAAATGACATATACAATATTTAAAGTATTCATTTTGATATTTCATGCTACCATCTTATTGACTCTTGTGGCTTAATTAACAATTTCAAAGTCAAAGTCAAATGTTTTATCGAACTTGAATAGACTTTCTCTTGTTATATAATACAAGAAGTTTGAAACGTAACGTCTCTGATTTCCAAAGACGTTTTTTTTAACAGCCTTCAATGACGTTACAGTATGATTTAAGGATTATGTTCCCGTATAACTCCTAAACTATTTTCTATCAACAAATGAGTGATCATTTGATGATTCACATTCCAGATCATGACTTCACCAGCAGCTTCGACTGCTCAGCTTCTAGGTACCGTATGACTTTTACCGTACCTCTGACAACGCTTATGCAAAATTTCACGATAAACTGTCGACTAGTTAAACAAACACATCGACATTTATAATACTTGTGTAGTACTGGCCCGTGTGGTCGGTGGCCGGGCGCGGGTATTAGGTAGAAATACTTAATAATAATCATATCCTGGGACATTATTCACACACGGTCATCTGATCCCAAAATAAGCAGAGCTTGTACTATGGAAACCAGACAACTGATATACTACATATACTACTTTTCTTTTGTAAATACATACTTATATAGATAATTACACCCAGACTCAGGACAAACAGACATGTTCATGTACCCAAATGTCTGTCCTGGATGGGAATCGAACCCACAACCACCAACCGGCCCGTCCTTCCTTATAGTTCAAGCTTACCTAAAATCTTTCAGAGTTACTTTCGCATATATAACAGTATAGATATATAAGAATATTTCGAGGTTTTTAATAGTATATATTAATGTATTATATATAACATTACTTCTTATATATTTGCTTACAAAGTTTTGCATATGAATAAGATAGTTTTAAGAATAAATACTTAAATGATAGTTGCCAGAGATATGATCTCCATTTACGAGAGTAAATAAATTTATTAAGTTCATTATTTATTTATGATAATTATAATTCGTGAGAAAACCTGCATGTATCGGTTGACATTTACATATGTTTCTAAGCCGCATCGGAGCAGCGTGGTGAAATAAGCTCCAATATTTATTCCTTAAAAGGAGAGAAGCATTAACTCAGCAGTGGGATATATACATAACTTTTTTACGTTTGTTTTTATTTTTATATTACACAGCATATATCATTTTTAACATATTATAAGTCTTTCATTATATCATAATTAATCGCCACTTTATTTTCAAGACGTATTTCCTAAATAAAATTGTAAATTAATTTATCTTTTATTTATATATTTTTTAATATACAGTAACAGCCTGTGAATGTCCCACTGCTGGGCTAAGGCCTTCTCTCCCTTTTTGAGAAGAAAGTTTTGGAGCTTATTCCACCACGCTGCTCCAATGCGGGTTGACGGAATACATATGTGGCAGAATTTCAGTGAAATTGGACACATGCAGGTTTCGTCACGATGTTTTCCTTCACCGTAAACCACAAATTAAGCACACGAAAATTCAGTGGTGCTTGCCCGGGTTTGAACTCACGATCATCGGTTAAGATTCACGCGTTCTTACCACTGGGCCATCTCGTCTCGTCATATTATACTAATAAAATATTTATTGTGTACTCTAGTAAAGTACAACTTTTTATATACCTTTGCAGTAACAGCTTATGTACAACAACATGAGATTCGCGCTTGTAATGTCAATAGTATAATTTAAAGCGGTTGAAACTGAAGCGGAGCTACTTATATAATAATATAACATACTAAATACCTTCTCCGAAAGGCGTTGCATCATCTGGTACAAGTTTTATGTATATTTGCTTAGTAGTTTTTTCAGATAGGCATTACAAAAAAAGTCACTTCTTTTATGTATGTCTTTTTCTACCACTGCTCCAATTTGGGTTGATGAATATAGCAGAATTTCAGTGAAATTAGACGACGAAATTAGACCTTCACAAGCTGAATAATAGACACAAATTAAACACATGAAAATTCACCGATACTAGCCTGGGCTTGAACCCGCTATCGGTTATGATTCATTCTTTCTAACCACTGGGCCATCGCTAACTGAAGTAAACAATAAGCTTGAACAATAGTAGTACAGTGCGACACACCATTACAAGAGTGCAACAATGGCATTAAAGTTGCGTTACACGAAACGATAATCAAATTAAATTAGAGAAAAAAAAAACTTCTAGAATTCAAACATAATATAAACCGGTACATTATTGTATCTTATGCATTCACACGATGTTTTCAACAATCAACAATAAAAAAAAATGGCATTTCGTAATACACGCAACCCTGAGCCGAACGAACTGACGACGTTCGTAAAAGCTACATACATACAACAATAGCACGAAACAAATGTATTGTTAAATATTGTGTGGACATTCAGAATTTATTATTATATATATTATTAAAAAAAAAGCATTCGATTTCAATTATTGAAATAAATTCGTTAAAAAAAGTCTTAAAAATATAACATTCATAGATATTTGTTAATTATTGAATTTACGAAATTTTATTGTAATATATAATTTATGTATTTTTTTTAATATAAATGTTACCATTTACACAAATATGTTTTTTTGGTATTTTTTTAATATATGAATGATGTTGCAAACGAATTTTTTCTATTCTGTATTTGAATCTAAAAACTCGGCTTTATTTTGAGAGCCGTCGTTTTTAAAAATAGAGCACTACTAATCTGATTCGCGTTCGTGTTGTAAAAAAAAGAATCATTTTAATATTAGAATGTAATGTCATAATGAATTTATTGAATTAATATGGCGTTCACATTTGGACGTTTTGATAGTACATATACTGTTTAATCTTTGCTTATATTTCTATATACGTTTTGTGAAAGTAATATTAAAGGATGATATCATAAATTTTCTCCCATCTAAGTTGTCAACATTTGTCTGAATGCTGTCAAATAGAATTGTAACGCACGAACAACCAAACTAATAGCAATTGTTCAGTCAGTTCACGATGAAAATATTGTCATATCTTATCGTATTGTCTCGTGTGAACATGGCGTAAAACATTTAAAAAAAATTGATACCCACCAAGCCGCCATCTTGTCCGCTCACTCCCCGCCCGCACGTAACGAATAAAATACCGCGAAAATTGAATTTAGAACTCAGTCGTTCGCGCGAACGCATTCGAAGTTAACGGAAAGCGCGCTTGGGTTTTTTATTCTTTTTATATTCACCAAAGAGGTGTTCAAGATGAAGTACCTAGTTGTCCTGGCTGTTTTCGCGTTGGCGTTCGCCGCTGAAGAGAAGGAGGAAGAACGGCCAAAGACGTTCAGACGGTTAATTCCAGCTGACGTTTTGAGAGGTCAGTGCCTTTATGAAGAATATTTCGGGTTTTATTAACTGGTTTAATGAAAAATTTAATATTGTCAGACATATCGGTTTCAACCAGACGAAATAAATTCAAATGACGTAAAGATTTTCACATAATTATTAATATTATATTAATTAATATGTATATAATTATTTAAAAAAAAACAATTATATATATATACTACTTATTATATTTATACTTATATACTACTTATTTATATATTTTATTATTTATATGAAATTGATATGATTTTAATTAATATGAATTTATATACAAATGATTACGACAGCTTCATTGATTTATAAACAAATACAATAAATATGTTTTATTATTACAATGTTTAATAGAATCGAAATGCTGTGTCATTATAACTAACCATTAGTAACAGCCTGCTAGGTATCCCATTGCTGGGCTTAGGCATCTTGTCATTTTAAAGGCGATAACTTATTTAAAAATAAAATTGATATAATATTTAAAATATTATAAAAAATAATATAATAATAATTATAATAATATATAATATATAATAATATAATTATAATATTTATATATATAATATTTAAAAACTTTTAGGTAGTAGATATAAATTATATTTTATTATATTATAAAGTGTTTTATATTAAATCAAAATATATCATTAAATATATTGGAAGAATACAATTCAATACAAGACTAAATTAAATTAAAAAAAAAAAAACAAAATAGATATAGTTATTGGAGTGAATAAAAAAAAAGCAACCCATTTTTAACTAATTAGACTTCAACGCGTGCGCATCTATCATCTATAAATTTAACGTAATAGCTGAATTAAATAATTTTATGCTAATACGCGAGCTATGTAACTAGAAACTATTATGTATTTGAATTTATCAAGTTTATATAACTTTATAATCATTACGTCTGTATTAAGTAATATTCACGTTACTTAATTACAATGCTCTGAATAATTTTCGAATTTATATATAATGTATGAATTGAATACATAAACAAAATATTTTAAATATTAATGTTTATTCTATTAATGCTTTTTTTTTCTAATGTAGTGAACAAACACAAGTACACTCTCTATTCACTTTCATACTGCAATGGGTCCCATCTTTTGTAGGACTGCAACTTTGAAGATGAAAAAAAAGCACCTAATATTGTTTTATTATATCTGTACCCGTGAACTACAGTAATATAGGCTAGCGACTACACCTATGAGATATTCAATATAATAGACTAGTTAACACGATAGATTACTTATAATTCGCATTAAATGCGAATTATAAGTAATTTATAATTAATAGGAATGTCTTTAGTTCGATAAAGAATGGCCTCAACGAACCTTGATCTTGGTAATCAAAATGGCGGAATAAAAACCGAAAATTGTAGCTAGGAAAATATTCATTGTGATATCAATTGGTTTTATATAATTAACTTATAGTTCAAATTGATAAATTAAAATAATTAATTTGTTAGGCTTATATTAACCCCATGTGAATGTTTTTTTTTTAGTTTTTTTTTGGATTTCGTATATCTTATAGTAAAAAAATTTTGAATACGCCTTGTGTACGACTGTCACAACCTATTGAATTCCAATTTATAAAGCGAATAAAAATTAAATTTTGTACTTATGCCTAGTTTAGTGTTTACCGGTTTAGCGTAAATAAGTTCATATTATGGTGATTTTAATTAGTAAATGAAAAGTAAAATGTAGTGATGAGGAAGACGAGATTAATTAAAAATAATATGCAAATATTATATTATTTAATTAATGACGTCACATATCCGGACCACTGCGATTTTACAGACTCTAAAATAAATGTCAGAATTTCATATATTATAAATAGTAATTAAATTATGTTTAATTAACATATATGTTATTTAATTGGTTGATAAGAGTAACTACTGTCGTGCGGTTTCTAAGAATCAACATAAACCGGAGGCAATTTTAAATTTTAATTAATCTTGTATGATTCAAAAGTGCTTATGTATATCTGTTAAGTCAACTTGAATAAATAATATAATATATTTTGATTATATAATTCTCAACCAATAAAAAAAATGAGAATAAAAAACGAATTCGATTTTCGAATATCGTTTTCGAATTAGAATAACAGATGTACATGTATTTTTATACAATGGCAAAGGCTCACTTACACAGTGACCATGTAAGTAGATTTATGCGTAACCTAAGCATGCACAGACTATTTAACGTACAATCACTTTGAATTAAAAAAAAAATTTGATTGCTCACAGTCATTTAACTTTTTATCGTAACCTAAATTTGAAGAGCTGGTTACAAATCGTGCAGCCAGTTTCTCAACCCAGCGTTGGATGCGTTTGATTTCACATATCCTTTGCACGTTTATAATTGCAATATAATTGGTGTTTCATATTACATCATTTTTATTTATTTAATTTTTATGAATATATAATCCTATATGGATAATAAGTACACGCAAACTTTTTTGTTTTTATATATAGCTACAATTTTAATACATAGTTTCAGATAGTGATTCCTAAGTTGAGTTAAGTTGTTATTATTGTTAAATTAAGTAACAACATGTCATGACTTACTTGCTTAGGGATGCAATCTTGATTGAACTATTCATTGTATTTAATTTTTTCAAAATATATAATAATATGTTTGCTTAAAATAAATAAATAAATAGAAGCTTCCACGTTTATTGTATATATCTCGACTTAGGTACATAAAAAAACATGAGAGCATCGCATAGACTGCTTCTAAAGATCTCCTCGAACGGAGCAGTTATGGATTTTATTCCTCCAATGCAGTAGATGACCGAATGTTCATCTCAGTATTTTGTAAATGTTAAGCGCCTTGGTATCCATCAACGAAAACTGGGGTAGTGATTGTCAGGATAGCTGAATTATTTTTCGCAAACATAAACATATTTGTAATTCAACAGGACACGTATAATATAGTATTATTTTATTAAATAATTACATATATATATATGTATATATTTGTTTTGGATATATAACCTTAGTAAAGCTTATCTACATATTATTTTTTATTTTTTTTATAAAATAGGAAGGCGGACGAGCATATGGGCCACCTGATGATAAGTGGTTACCATCGCCCATAGACAATGGCATTGTAAGAAATGTTAACTATCGCTTACATCACCAATGCGCCACCAACCTTGGGAACTAAGATGTTATGTCCCTTGTGCCTGTAATGACACTGGCTCACTCACCCTTTAAACATATATGTGTACATATATCAACCGTAACCGTACCGTAACAGCCTGTGAATGTCCCACTGCTGGGCTAAAGGCCTCCTCTCCTCTTTTTGAGGAGAAGGTTTGGAGCTTATATCAAGATAGGTTCTTAATAATTATTTTTAATATTTTTTTAGGTGTTTTCTGTCATAAATCAGTGTCAAATTAAGCATATTCTACTTACTATTTCATTCATTTAATACATAATATTTATATGTGACAAAAAAAAATGTATTTTATATTTCACACAAGTAATATAGTTTTACATTTTAGCCTATTTTTGTTTATCTGTAAAAAAAAGTAAAAAAGGGCGGTAAAAATGTAATTAAAATAGAGCGAATTGTTTACGGAACAATTTATATTTATACAACAATTGAAAGTTAATTGTTGACTCATATTATTTTTTATCTGTCACACGAATCGGTCAGAAAAAAGTTCCTGGTGGCCTTTATGTTGTGAAAGGTTGAGTCACATGAAGTCGAATATGGTGAGTGGTCGATCTGAAACCAACCTTGGATCATTCTAGAAGCTACATTATAACTGAGTAATTTACTTGTAATAAATTTTAATACAAGGAAATATATCGTAAATAAAGTGATTGTTTAGTTGTAGAAAAATATAAAACAAAAATAATAGAACGAATTAAAATCGGTTATTTTTTAAATTTATTTAGTTTAACAATCAAGGTCTGTTGAGAATGGTTTTTGAACGTTTAAAATAGACAATCACATTAAAAATGGAATTATAAATTTTAAGACAACAGCTATATATGCACAGTATATTGTAAGCTATTATATATAATATTAGGACGTACAAACGTTGACTTTCGCTTAAAAAAAACATTTACATAATCACGCAAAAACGCATTCCGTGAGCACGCTGATTGGAAAGTGAATGATGAGCGATTGCCTTTGCACACTTTTGTCTTTCATCATCGTTCCTGATGTTTAAAGAGAACATGTAAGATATTTTTTTTTTTTTAAAGTCCAGAACCAAATTATGACGTATCGTTCACTTTTAAAATATATTCTGTGCGTTTATGAGATTGAATGTTACTCAATGTTTTAAGTGTGTTTTGTGTGTTTTAAGAATAATTGATTAGCTCTCTAGTACTTGTGTTGTAACATAAGCACTTAGTATCTATTGTACCACAGAATCCATAATTTCGACACGTCACTCAGAAACATCTTTTTTTCTCTCTTTTCTCGCATGTACTACGCTATTTGAGCGCAAAATATTCTGTCAATGTCACGTATAAAATAGATGACAATCTTACTTGTTTTAAAAGATTATCAATATAAGATTAATGACAGTTTTTTTTTTATATTTCTGATGTAAGAGTGACATAAACAGCCAGATACAATTTATTTAAATTTATAATATTCGAGTTTCTAACGAGTTTTAAGAAATGTATATAAATCTACGATTTATTTTGTTTTAAGAATTATCTCATGCTAAAGGTCAAGATAAATATAACATTTAAATATATTTAAATTGAGATAGATATTCAACCTAATTTTGTCAAAGTTTTATTAATTCAATATTAATATTACAAGATACAGACCGGTGATATTTATGATACTGAGATATAAAAAAATTGCGATAGATTTAAAGTATCGGATACCGAAACGATTATTTGACATGATTTTTTTAATGATTTCATATTAGAACATCAAGTCGTGAAATAATAGAAGCATAATAAAATTCACTTGATGAAAGCCCCATTGCTGCGCCATGTACCTATCTTTGAAGGTGGTTTTAGAACTTGGAGTTCTGGAGCATAAGATTTTGAACCCACAATCTTCGGTTAAGCTTTACGTGTTCTAACCAATGGGCCATCGATTTACGAGTTGTTTGTATCCTTAATCCTAACGAATATTGTAAATGCGAATGTGAGTTTGTTTGTTACACTTTCACGCCAAAACCACTAAACCGATTTTAAAAATTCTTTCACCAATGGACATTATCAGCGAGTAACATAGGCTACATTTTGTCTCCGTATTTCCACGGAAACGGGAACTACACGAGTGAAACCGCGGGCAAAACGCTAGTAATATTATAAATGTGAAAGTGAGTTTGTTTGTTACTCTTTAACGTCTTAACTACTCAACCGATCGTCATGAAATTTCGCATACAACGTGTCAGGGATACAGAAATGGATATAGGATATTTAATATTCACATGCGAATAAAGCCGCGCGCCTTAATTAGTGTCTATATAATGGTATAATTGTATAGTAATTTTGTAGATAAGTTGGTAGCGTTATGTAAGTATGACTTCCTCGTCCGTATATAATTGAAATTCGTAGGGATATTCTGTAAGAACAAACTTGATATACACCGCGGAAAACGGTCGTAAGACATCAGATGTGATATGCGGCATTGACCTTAATAATCATAACATTTCAAGAAGACACGCATCAAAATAGTATAACACCATAATACGGTTGTCATTTCGCGGTTGAGTGCTGAAGTGAGTTCTTACAGAATAGCACTATATAATAGATAATGTTCTCTCATTAGTAATGTCTGTGTTCGTGAAACTTTCTAATTCTCCTGGTTGACTAGATGCCAACGATTTTAATATATTTTTCTGTTTGAAAACTTAAGGTTAATTAATGAAAATGTTGTATCTAACTAACTATTTAAGATTTTAGTTTTTTTTTATTAGCTACTTTAAAGTAAGTTTAATTTTTTTACTATCATAATATTTAACTGCCGAGATGGCCCAGTGGTAAGAACGCGGGAATCCTAACCGATGATCGTGATTTCAAACCCGGGCAAGCACCACTGAATTTTCATGTGCTTAATTTGCGATTATAATTCATCTCGTGCTTTACGGTGAAGGAAAACATCGTGAGGAAACCTGCATGTGTCTAAGCTCCAAACCTTCTCCTCAAAAAGAGGAGAGGAGGCCTTTAGCCCAGCAGTGGGACATTCACAGGCTGTTACGGATTACGGATACGGAATATTTAACTAATACAGATAAGTCATAATGCCCTGACTAACTAAGGATGGACAATATACCAAAACTGTTCGTAAAGCCTACTTAAAAGTAATCTTGAATGATTTAATCTATATCTAAAACATTATCTTACTAGGTTAAGGTCTTCGAGCTTATTACCATATAGTAATTAAAAAAAAAAAACAAATTATGTAAATTTCCGTTCACATTCTTAATGAGTCTTGACTCTTTTTATTAAACTATTTTACTATGTAGGTTTTATTTTTATCACAGATAAAAAATATATAATTTATGAAATATTTAACTCAAAAATAAGACTATGATTATATAGATATTAAAACTGGTGTGTTTTATTGGTGTCTTTAAAAAACTTGAAATTGAATAATTTGTTTGATTTATTCATATTTTGATACCAATTTACTTTATTACATGTATTTTACATGTATAATTGGAAATTTCCCGGTTGCTTTACCGCCATTAATTTTCATTGCAGCCATCTTGGATTGCGTTCAGTAGTATTACGTAATGCGGCGAGTCAATGATCTATTGTAAAAAGAATAATTGATTTGTTTCGTTATTAAATAATCGATAAAATTAAACATTAATTTGTAAAAATATTATGTTTAAACACTCATTACATTTTTTTAATCGTTTTCATTAAACGTTTAAAATCCATAACAAGACTAAAAAGTAAATGGCTGTTTGAAAAGTTGCCATTCACAACTACCGGTTAAAATTAAATTGAATCAGAAATTCGTTCAGATAAATCACAGTTACACATGAAAGAGATCGAACGCGTAGTGAAAGTTAGAAGTTTCTAGAAGTGTTAGAATGTAGGGCGGTTAATCCGAAGACGGATCGTTGTTTCGTAATCACTTGTGTAACAGTCGGCTGCATTTTTGCAAATGGCCGCCCTCGATTTTAATGTGACAAAATTTCCATATTAATTTTTATTAGCTAATAATCAATAAATTATTGCAAGATTGATTTTAATCATTAAAATTATGACCATTTTAATGCGTCATTTAAAAATATGACCGACATTACTTAATTTTTATCTTTATTGAAAAAAAAAATCAATAAGATTGTAATCACTTAAATGATAATTAAATAAAATTTAAATTAAAATATACATATATTTTAATTTATGAAACGTTAATCATTCCTTGTTTTATAATACCTTCGGGTATTCAGAATTATTTTATTAAAAAAAATCAAATCCCGCCAATTCCTTTGTCATTTTGACATTTACTAATGCATTTAAAGAGAATGCGTTTTAATGCAATATCGTGAATAAGCCAACCTTGGGTGCAACAATAAAGTCCGTTCACCACATGAGTAATCGTTTAATATTAGCTTAATTTATATAAAGGTTGCTCTACACGTTCGTTCTTTGATAAATAAAATTATAACTTTCATGATTTTTTTTAATGTTATAATAATGATCATTTTATTTTTTATTAATTTATGTAATCATACAAAAACAAACCAGTTACTACTGTCTGTTTTTGTCATAAAACTCCAGACTAATTATAATTATTTAAAAAGTTGAGTGAGCCAGTTTAATCACAAACAAGGAACAGGAAATTTGAAATCCATGTCTTACTAAATAACCGCCTTCGCCTATCAAAAAAATTAAAAAAAAAAAACTATCGATAAATACGATATAGCTTGATATCTAGCATATACAACACATAACTAACAACCTAATTAAAAAAAGCTAGCAACACCGTAACATACATACGTGTATAGAATATTTTACAATACTTTCTGACGTTACATCATTAGTTTACATTTTAATGTTATCTTAATATTCATTCAATGTACAAGTGCAATATCTCATAAAATTATATAAAGCCTATCTCATTGTAAGACACTTAAATAATTATAGACGAGCAGGTTGGCATGGTTGGTAGATACTTGCATTTCACGCCGAAGGTTGTGGGTTCGATTCACACCCAGGACAGATATTTGTGTGCATGAACATGTTTGTTTGTCCTGTGTCTCGGTGTAATTATCTATATAATAATGTATTTACAACAGAAAAGTAGTATATTATGAAGTATATCAGTTGTCTGGTTTCTATAGTACAAGTTCTGCTTAATTTGGGATCAGAAGGCCGTGTGTGGATAATGTCCCAGGATATTATTTTTATTACATAAATATACATAAGTTACTTGGCGGTAGGGCTTTGTGCAAGCTCGTCTGGGTAGCTACCACGCACTCATCAAATATCCTAGCAAAACAGCGGTACTTAATATTGTTGTGTTCCGATTTGAAGGTTGATGTCAGTGTAACTATCACAACGGACATAACATCTTAGTTACCAAGGTTGGTGGTGCATTGGCAATGTTAGGAATGGCTAATATTTCTTACAATGCGATTGTCTATGGGCGGTTTTTCTAACCTAACCAAAAGATAAACAGCGATTATATATCTATTATGTATAAGTAAATATTAACCCTTAAATGTTCCACTGTGGTATTCTATAAGAGCAAACTCGAAACTCACCACGGAAAACGGTCATTAAATATCAGGACGTGATAAGCGACATTGACCATAATAATCATGACATTTCAAGAATACACGCATCAAAATAGTATATCACCCTAAGTCGGTTGTCGACATTTCACGGGTGATTAATAAAGTTAGTTCATACAGAATAGCACTGCCTTTAAATCTTATATCCTGTAACTAGGTCAACAAACTACCTACGCATAATTAATAACCATTCTTTGAATGGCAAGCACAAATGCAGCGCTTGAGAATTTGTTCCTAGTCTAATTAGCAGCCGCTTCACTTTATGTCCTTAAGATTGTTATGATAAAATTCCGTTCTAAAGTATTGACAAACAGACGGCTCCGAAAAAGAACCCTATACAGTTTGAAAGTAGAGACGGAAACAAAATTAAAAAAAATCTGTAAAATTTTGACTAAAATCGATTTTAAATCATTCGATTTAAATCTAGAAACGATTGCAACACTAATCCAACGCTTACATATTAAGCTAGGTGTGGTAAAGCTCGTTTAAATCTAGATTCTAGACCAGGGCCGGTCACGCGAGACATTTTCACATACTGCAATTTATACCTTATTAAAAAGACTGTAAGTAACATAATCCTATAACACATCAATGTTGCAAGTTTTATAATACATTACAAAAAGCAAAACGTAATATACGTGTTATGTACTTTCACAAGTATATAAATAAGTGTGTATTTATGTTCCTATATAACTTATGATTAATCAATTGGGATGGTATGATAATCGTTTCATGAAATAAATAATTTTAAACTATTGTGAACCAACAATCACTTGATCCCGTTTATTCAACATTTGTTCAAATTGTTATTACATAATTTCACAAAATTTATATATATAGGATATTTTTTTCAAATACTTTTATATAGTCTAGCCTATATCAAATAAAAATACAAAGTTGATTTGGTATAGTTGAATCTCTGAAACTAACCTTTTCGTCTCAATAATATTTAAATTGTCAAAATTTAACGTGGAAGGCAGAACCACGAAGGCCAGCCAATATTAAAATAATTTTTAAAAGTTAATGAATTGCTTAACCAATTATTATTTTGTTTTAGATTTCCCCGGAATGTGTTTCGCTTCAACTCGCTGTGCAACCGTCGAGCCCTCGAACTCCTGGGACCTGGCACCATTCTGTGGCCGCAGCACCTGTGTCGTCAGTGAGGACACTCCTCCCAGGCTTCTGGAACTCGTCGAGGACTGTGGACCCCTCCCTATCGCTAACCCTAAATGCAAACTTGACACCGGTAAGATAAATATAATAATGATTACGTAATAAGTATTGAGAGAAGTTCTGTCATGTCATATTCTTAATTAGTATTATATACATTAACATTTCTTTATTCAGTATATAAGCATTAAACTTATCTATTGATAGTCAAAAAATAGAGCATATAAGTGTAAACCGCTGGTGGCAGAGCTTTGTGCAAGCTCGTTTGGGTAGGTACCACCCACTCATCAGATATTCTACCGCAAAACAGCAGTATTTGTTATTGTTGTGTTGTGTGAAGGGTGAGTGAGCCAGTGTAATTACAGGCACAAGGGACATAACATCTTAGTTCCCAAGGTTGGTGGCGCATTGGTGATGTAGGCGATGGTTAACATTTCTTACAATGCCAATGTCTATGGGCGTTGGTGACCACTTACCATCAGGTGGCCCATATGCTCGTCCGACTTCCTATTCTATAAAAAAAAACTACCATCGGATTGGAAAAGCCGATAACCTGAAAATAACTGACATAGAAACGCTGCGAAAATCTTTGACAATTAAAAAGATTGACTTTCTACTTCAATATATAAAATATTAAATACATAATGTATAGCATCTTATTAGCAGTATTACTTACCCGTGAAATGTTGACAACCGAGTTACGTCGATATACTATTTTGATGCGTGATTATTACGGTCAATGTTGATTATCATTTTCTGACATTCCACGACCGTTTTCTGCGATGGGCTCTTCTATAAAAGTAGTTTAAATAATAAACGAAAAGTACATCAACTTTTTTATTTCAGAAAAAACCAACAAAACTGCTCCATTCCCTGGCTGCTGCCCGATCTTCACTTGCGAGGATGGAGCTAAGTTAGAATACCCAGAGCTACCCACCCCTCCCCCAGAAGGCGAGGCTAAAAAGGAGGAGACGAAAGCCTAAATTAAAAATAGTTTTTAAATTTCTGTGAATGAGCGCACAATTGACATACTACTTTCCCGCGTCCATTTAATTTAGTTTTTTTTTTTAAATCATGTTTTCAATAGCCAATCGTTGTTTATGGATAGAGGTGACTTTTTTCACCGCTTTCTAATTTTAGTATGACTAACAATTAACTATTGTTCGAAATTCAAAGCGGTTTCCTATTTCCGGTCTCATTCAAACAGCTATGACAAAACTTTTGTCGTTTGTTAGGAGTTGAGTTTTAATGTTGTCGTCACGTACGATTTTGGGTTTTTTTTAGAAGTTTATCGGCCTTTTTTTACTTGAATACCTGCCTATTATAAGTAAAGTTTGTGATATTGATTAATAATAGTTAAGACATTCAATAAAAAATACAAAATTTCTAATAACGAATTTTTATTTAAACCTTTTCACCCTCAATTAATTCATAGTTCATTGACAACCAGTAATTGTATGCCGTTGCAACGGAGAAAGAATCATTGATATAAAACACTAAGATTTTTTCTTTAAATAGACTAAATCGTGATGTCAGTGCTTTTGGTGTCTGGTTTTCCAAGTTTATTTCTTATTTGCCTGTTTTTTTTTAATTCATGGCAACACTATTTGCAATTTCATTATATAATATTTATTGTCTTCTGGTTTTATTTACACATATATGCTACCTTTTTAGTAATCCAGGTGGCACAGTGGTTAGAACGCGTGAATCTTAACCCATAATAGCTCCAACAGACAAGCTTTAATTATTTTTTACGTATTTAATTTGTGTTAATAATCTCGTGCTCCGCAGTGAAAGAGAATATCGTGAGGAAACCTGTATGTGTCTGTTTTAAATGTAATTTTGCCACATTTAAATCAACAGATCCGCAATGACCGGTCCATTGCTCTCCCTTAGGCCTCTGCCTCGAATTTTGCGGGCAGCGGGGCGGCGGCGGCGGCGGCGCGGCAGCGGAGCGGGCAACGCATACCTGTTCTCCAAACTAGCGGGCAGATCGCGCGGCACTATAGCGGTGTAGTGTTGTGTTCGTGGTTGTGTTGTCGAGATATTTGTTTTTATTCGCGAACGAAATGTCTGAAAAACGGCGACATCTTTTTGATTCAAATTTATTCCTAACGCTCGATTTATTGTGGGCAAAAGAAGAAGTGGATCCCTACTATAGGGCAAGGAAAATAAATGGCGAGTTTTATCGAAATTATGAAGAACAGAGACAAAATCCCGACAAATTCTACGACTAATAATTGGTTAATTATTCTTCTATTTTTATGGTTCACATCTTTGCTGTTCCATATGGGTGTCCTCTCAAAGATTGCCGAAATAATTAGCTCTTGCACGTCCGAAGACATTTTGATACGTCACGATTTTCGCGATTCGAGGCAGAGGCCTAAGGCCTCTGCCTCGAATCTCGCGGGCAGCGGGGCGGCGGCGGCGGCGGCGCGGGAGCGGCAGGATCTTACGCGTATAATCAAATGGACCGACCCTCGAATACAGCGGTGCACGAGCGGCGCGGGGGCGGGCAACGAGCGGTGCACTCCAGTCAAGCGGTGACCGCCCGCGTTGCGCGTCTGCATTGTAGGTATAGTGTTGTACATTTTTTTTGTGACGTATCAAAATGTCTTCGGACGTGCAAGAGCTAATTATTTCGGCAATCTTTGAGAGGACACCCATATGGAACAGCAAAGATGTGAACCATAAAAATAGAAGAATAATTAACCAATTATTAGTCGTAGAATTTGTCGGGATTTTGTCTCTGTTCTTCATAATTTCGATAAAACTCGCCATTTATTTTCCTTGCCCTATAGTAGGGATCCACTTCTTCTTTTGCCCACAATAAATCGAGCGTTAGGAATAAATTTGAATCAAAAAGATGTCGCCGTTTTTCAGACATTTCGTTCGCGAATAAAAACAAATATCTCGACAACACAACCACGAACACAACACTACACCGCTATAGTGCCGCGCGATCTGCCCGCTAGTTTGGAGAACAGGTATGCGTTGCCCGCTCCGCTGCCGCGCCGCCGCCGCCGCCGCCCCGCTGCCCGCAAAATTCGAGGCAGAGGCCTTAGACCTTTTCCTCAAAAAACTGAAATATGACTGATTGTTGGAGATACCTGACGAAACGGATAGATGAATAAAAATAAATAATAACTCAATAATTTATTTGGGAATAATTAATTTCACAAGTATAATAATAATACAGAATACATTAAGTCTCAACACTTTAAATATGTATTATATAAACATACATCTATTTATGGTATATAACATAAATGAAAATAAAATAGAATATTCATTATAACACGGCGGAAAACTATGTTTTTTTTTTGTCAAACCTACGTAATTAATCATAGACAAGCGAATCATTACGATAACAGTCTATATAAATACAATTTTTTAACATTTTTTTATCTATATCTAAACACAGACTTAATATTATATGATATTATATATTTTTAAAACATTATTATATGTTAAAATAAACAACTATATCGTTAAATCACAATTCTCCTAATAATTATTTTATATTGCACAAAATAGACATCGAACGCGTTATAATTACATCTTGAGCTGTCGTGTTACCAACAAGCGAACATTAAAAATGGCCGACCGTCGAAAGCGCGCGAAAACTTTGACAACTGTCGTTGTAGAAAGTTTTAAAATCGTTTATTATTATTTTTTTAATTTTAAAATTAAACTGAACGAATATGTATTATTATTTTAAAATATTTTTTTTGCGAAAAATACATCTATATTTATATAGTTTTCATGAAAATATATTTGAGTATGTCAATGCGAAAATAATTTTAAAATATTTTTTTTTTTTAATATATTTTTTTTGTTTTTTTTTTTTTTTTTATTATTACTGTTATACTATTATTTGCAACGTTCTATATAAATAATCATAGACTAAAATAAATATTATAGGTCATGTTATTTTGCATCAACATACTCGTTTGTGCTACTATTTCAATGAAAAATAAAAAAAATGATATGTCAATATATTGTACATTTTAATGACTGAAAAAAAATTAGAAAGAATAAATTACGACTTTTATCTTATATTTTATTAAAAAAAAGAGGTAGTGTAAGGAAGAAAAATGATCGTTTCGATTTCAAAACCTTAATAAGTATGAAAATAGCACTGGTTCTCAAACTTTGCATGACGTCACCATTAAAATATTCCTATTTTATATACATTTATAGAATAATTCCTCTCATATTGACCTTTTTTATTATACTTATTAAATACATTTTTTTCATTATTTTACTACCGAAGATATGCTTCAAACAATGAAGTGATGTTATATTAACACGGAACTACGTGGTCAGTACGAGTGAAAGATCACACATTACAGTGTTTTGTCTCTTTATATATCACGCAACACATGAATTCAATTGTAGAACATCTGATCACGTAGTTCAATTAATAATCCAATCCAATTTGCACAGATGTATACAACGACCTGTCAAATTTGACATAAACAGAAAACAAATATGACGTCATTAATAAATAATACTAAAGGTTTATTGTAAATAAGACATTATTAAAGTCATTCAATGTTTAATTTCGCAATCCATGATACTGTGTTCAGTGCTATTGTGTGTTGTTTAATTTTTTTTATTGTATAGGTAGGCAGATGGGCAAACGGGCAAATGGTAAGTGGTCACCACCGCCATTAGATTGGCGAAATAGGAAATATTAATCATACATCGCCACTGCGCTACCAGCCTTGGGAACTGAGATGTTGTTTGCCTTGTGCCTGTAATTACACTGGCTCACTCACCCTTCAAGCCGGAACTCAACGATATTAAGTATTGCTGCTTAGCGGTAGGTACAATGCGTAACCTACCCAGACGGGTTCGCTCAAGGCCATAACATTTATTTGAGACAGATATTTTTGTAACATTTGTGCATATTGAATTCGATTATGCACATGCTTAGCACTAAACAAGCGTTCGCGCACATAGATTAAAAATAAATTCAAAATGCATAGCAAAAATAATGAAAGAAGCATATTTCTCATTATCTCCCACTAACGCTAGACATTCAAAAACCCAGGAGTAAATAACAGCACACTATGAGGAATATTATTTTAACCGCCGAACTAATTCTGAACCCTCCTTAGTCTAGATCAGATCGAGTATGTTCCAAAAACGTTGTCACGCACTAAATATGGTATTGACTGCATCAACACGTTCCCAAACTGTGACCCCAAATCATATAAGGTAAAACTACGTTTTACGCGCTACGAAAATAGTATCTAACTAGCGGTATAACCGATAACGGCCCAGACATCTATTTCTAAGGATAATCTTAACGATTTAATTTAAATTTTATTTTTTTGGCGATCTCCTAAAATCCTGTCCTGAAGCTCGGTTAGGGGGTAAAAAATGTCTTTATTGTATTTTAAATTTCTGTTTGGTTATGCAACTATGTCACAATTGTAGCCATTCTAGCCATTATAACAACGAACTACTATTTTTATCGCTCTGGGCTACACGTCGAAGTATTATACGGTATTATGACTCTTCTATCATCGCCATAAGGGTGATAATTGAACGTCAACTTGAAGCCCATAGCGTATATAAAATATTCTACGAATACCTATAAAACCTTTATAAATGTATACAATATTGAAAACTGATTGTCAACATCGATTCGAACTAAGTATATAACTATAAATAAGCTTCGTAACATTATAACAAGAAGCAAGAAAATTATTCTATAATATATGTATAATATAAATAATTACTAATTTAAACTAACAATAACTATACTGTCAATTTCTAGGGATTCGATTACATGGGTTTATTATATTATCATGGGTTACTAATGTATTATATCAGAGAATTTTTTCACTTAACTTTTTCTAAATTGAAATGAAATTTTTGACACTTGCGTTATTGGCAGTTATTTCTTTTCCAATTTTAATTCCATCACGCAATTAAATAAATATGTATCACTAAAAAAAAAAAATACGAACAAGTCATCTACTGATTTTGTGCGATATAATGCGACCTTTTATAACATTTTCTACGATTTAACAATTATCATTAATCTATTAAAAAATTGTTTTCTAACATACAACGTTGAAGTTCATGAATTAGTTTTAAAACGTCATTGTAACTGTCGAAGGTTTTTAAAAATCTGTCATTAAAATTCTACAAATTTAAATAATTTAACTACAAATAAATAATTAAAAAAATATGTTGTTCAAAAATGAAAATAGTAGCACCAAATATGTTTGCTTACGTTTTACAAAATAGTAAGAAATATAAAAACTTTTGTGTGCAGGTTTCCCTCACTAAGAGAAATTTTCGTATCGTTCATAAATTTCAAATTAATTTAGACGTTAAATTAATACTTAATTATTCGAAAGATTATAATATTATAGTAAAATATTAATAATAAGATTAGCAAAATCATTAATGTGAGTTATTTCTCATAAAAATGATCAGGCGCCATTTAAAATAAATTTTGTCTATTTGTACTCTTAAATATACAGACATATAAATATACATAAAAATAGAAATACCAACAAAATACAATAAAAACTCGTCATTTCAGATTTATCATAAAAATCTTAACAATTCGCCGCACGGCTAAGAAACTTTGATGTTTAACGTTTCAATAATTTAAGGCGTTAATCTTATTAAAACGCACAGTAACAACATATTCCTAACGTTTTGTCACTGTTTAACATACGTAACAATAGACTGAGTTAAGAAGGACAGATATAGTGAAAGAAGTCCGCGTTTATTAATAAAGATTTAGTTTTTCCTTTGAGAATAGATGAAAAGTACGAATCGGGTGAAATTTAGCTATCGATATCATAGCAAAATTGTTCATTGGATTTTTGATTGTGTATCTGTGTAATTAAAAAAAAATCTCGCACTAAAAAACCTGCAAACATTTTGATTAAGCAGAGAGTATGCCATAACCCAATGTTGGATTATTTACTGGCTTAATATTTATTAAATAATACCGTTTATTGAGTCAAGTTTCATCATAAAATAAATTTAATATTATTATATATTCAGTTTATCATCTTAAGCCATGATATCGACGAAGAGATTCAAATATTTGTCATTTATTATTTTTTAACCATTCAGTCTTATGATGTTCTGAATTTATTTGATAAGGGGCATTATCACCACAAGACGATACTACACTTTAAACCCCATCTATCAAAAGTTAATTTTTATTAGCATAAATATTCAATGATTTATTCGATTCAACAATAAAATAACTGTATTTTTTTATAATCTAAGTAATTATTATTATTCATTTAAACTAATAAACGTCTTGTCTAAAAAAATGACCCCATACAAGTAATATTGCTCGTCAAATAGATATAACGCTACGAATGCAAAGAATCATATGTTTCTAACCTATAGTGTTATTTCTTTCTAACACGCATTAATGTATGGAGTTCAAACGACCCCATGTCAACAATTTACTCAGGTTTCAGGCGGTGCCATTGTACGATGGTCTGTCGTGGTTTGGTTATCATATCCTGCCAGTGTTTCGTCTCTGTTGCTCCAGAGCCGTTTTTCCCTGGAACGAAAGGAAAAGTATTATGTTACTGAATGAATGTTTTAAACAGGATCCAAGAAAGCGTACCAATTGACTGAATGGTACATACCAGCCAGTAGTATTCTGCCAATCAGCTCGTTCCGGCCGATATTGTCGAAGTCCATAACTTGGACATCCAAGGAGCATTCCCTAATCTTCTCCCAGGGTACGTTGAAGGAGAATGAGTCATTGAAGACGGGATTCAATGTGCATTTGAAGACGGCCGTCTTGCGTTTTTCAATACGCTTGTCACCGAACTGCAGCCAAACTTTTACGTAGGGATCTGAAATTATTACAAGATATACAATTTAGTATATGCCAAAGATAGATCGTGAAATTAATGGTTTAGGAAATACCATACATTCAACAGACATAATAATAATAATGTTCTCTAGACCGATTTCGGCCAATCTCAAGAGAGATTAGCCAACTGCGCAGGGGATATTTTAGTGCACAAATTGTGTGCAAACACAGGTGTACTCTCAATTCCCTAACTCCCATAATCCGATGAGACGGCAATCCGACACGACCGGAAAGAGCTCAGGCGCAGGACCAATGGCTTTATGTGCTTTCCGAGGCAACGGGAGTGTACACCAGATTCCGGGCTGCTATTAAGAATTTTCTGACAGAAAAACCCAATAACTTTTTATCGGCCCGACCTAGAAATTGAACCCAAGACCTCCAGATCTGAGGCCTTACATCAAGCCACTAGACCAACGAAACAGTCATTCAACAGACAACAATGAATATGTATAGGATAGGATAAATATGAATGGCATTGATCCCAAGACGTATAAAGGTGGTTGAAATCCATCTTCATTCATCACCATTATCAGTCTTTAAGCAAATTTGAATGTTTTGGATAGAAACGATTACCTTGCCCAGGGAAAAATATATTAATGAGTAAACATCTTAGCGCTCGGTAAACGGTAGGGGCTGACTGAGACTTAGAATTAGACGAGTAAGCGTAAAATTTCGAGCGTCAGATGACGCCAGCGTAAGATTTGTTATTGTAAGTGCGTTAATGTGTGCGTGAGGATTGTACATGGTAAGGGCTAACTGAGTCTTAATGTATGCGCGAGATCGTTACACGGTAAATTAACTGAGAGTTCATATGTGTACACATCAATCTGTGAGAACCTTGGCACTCACACAACTTTGTCTTTTTATATCAATCTAATTAGACCAGAGCACTATAGAAAATGTCGGAACAACTTCGAGAAGGAAGCCGATGGAAGAATTCGCTTGGGATGGGCAACATTTGGCAGCCTTCGTCAAGTCCTCAAGTCATCTATACCGCAATGTTTGAAGACGAAAGTCTTCAACCAATGCGTCTTACCTGCCATGACATACGGTGCCGAAACGTGGACACTAACTAGAGTGGAGACCGTGGATCGGCAAATGCAGCTTAGGGCGCCAGGTGGACCGATGACCTTAAGAAGGTGGCGGGCACCGACTGGATGCGGAAGGCGGAGGACCGGGAGCTTAGGTACACCTTGGGAGAGGCCTATGTTCAGCAGTGGACAATGATTGGCTGTTGATGATGATGATGATGACTATAGAAAATAAATAATATGTTTAAATTATTGTATATAACAGACAGTTTTCCTAAATTCTAATTAAAGACTTGGCGCGATATAATAAACGAAATGAAACATTTAATAACGATGCTAAATTTGTCTCGTACTTTATTTTGCGTTGCGAAGAATATTCGTTGTTTTATAACAATGAGATATTAAATTGCTGTAATGCTTCTGGTAAAGTTCATTTAGTAAATGAATACGTTAATAGGATTTTGGTTATAATTCTGGCCGCGTTTGTTGTTTTTTTTTGTAATATAATGTAATTATATTATACAATTGATCTGCAAATCTTTTATGAAAAGGTTAAACGAACGTGCCTATCGTGGGCGAAATGTAGTAGATACTTATAAAGAAATCATAAAATCAGTAAAACTATGTTTCATGCAAATAAATGATTATTATTATATTATTATTAAAAAGAATAGTTTGTAGTGTTTTGAACGCATATCGACATCGCTTGTTGTGATAAACTTCATTTCCTATAAAATAATTGAAGTAAAATTTTTTTGAAAGCGATTCTTTTTCGATTTGGAGCTATAAGGTTTTATATGTAACATTTTCAACGCAAAAATGTTTCGCTAAAATCAAGATTGCTAAGTGAATTAATGTTTATTTTACGTTACGATCCACTATAGAAGAGACGCAACGTTTGAAGCGGATGAAATCACTGGAGCAGCTAATATTATATAAAACAGAATTATTATCTTTGCCAATATTTTATATAACATATTATAAAATATATATTTAACAACTAATATAAAATAGTTAGTTATAGGGACTGCCAATAGAAGTGAAAACTTGAAACTGTTAAATTATTTGTCCAACTTCCACATCTATTGGCACTCCGAGTAATAATTCTATTCCTTTTTATTATAAAGCTTTTTATTCATCGAAATACAAAGTATGTCGCAAACTCTGTACAAAATACAGCTTAATTTAAACAAAAAAAAAAAGTAAAATACACTTATTTTATTTGTATATACTGTTAGTATTTACATAAATTTCAATTATTATTCTCATTAATTTCCACAATTATTTAAATTATTTGTACTTTCAACGATTTCATTATATTAACATTAACATGTCGGTGACGAGTCTATGCCCTACGATAAACAAGCACACGCCAAAAGAAGTTTTCACTTCAAAATTTAAATTTCACGAAATACCTGACTTTCAAAACAATTAATTATAATTATCCCTTAATGGTGTCATGGATTGAACACGCAAATTTAAACAAAACACCATGTGTAAGATTTTCAACCGACCCGTCAGGTTTCCTCACGATGTTTTCCTTGACCGCCGAACATGATATGAATTATAAACACAAATAAAGAATAGGATTTAATCTGCATTGCTTCGAAGCGCAACAATAATATCAAAAGTAAAAAGAGTAATAATAATGTCAAAATAATAGATTTATAATGTAAATAAAGTAATATTCACTACAATTTATTTCATGGCAGCTGTTAAATTAAGCTGGTGTTATTAATCTGAAATAAAGCATTTTCTAAGACAGTCTATCTATTTATAAAATCAAACTGAGAACAAAATCTTGTCTTCAAACTAATTTTTTCCCCTAAGGATCATTAATTTGACAAATGCCGAGGAAATGATCGAGTTACGAAATGATTCGCCTAATTGGCCGTTTCAGATAGTCTTGATTTATGAATCTTAGCCGACAATTTGTGGATTAAGGAAGAGGATGAAGATTTCTAAAGATTTATAATAATCTCCGCGAAGAAAAGTTTGCTTACAAAGCTGAGAGAATATATTTTTTGTTGAGTGCTTATATTTGTATCACTTAACGACTTCCATTATCGATTCTGGTACTGATAATAATTTGTTAGGTTTCGTTGCTATTGTATTTAAACAGGCGATATTACAATGTACAATTGACTGCCTCGTTGGTCTAGTGGCTTGATGTAAGGCCGCAGACCCGGAGGTGAGGCTCAATTCCTAGGTCGGGCCAATAAAATGTTATGGGGTTTTTCTGTCAAAAAGTTCTTAGTAGCAGCCTGGAATCTGGAAGTTGGAAGTGTATACACTCCCGTGCTTCGGAAAGCACGTAAAGCCAATAGTCTTGCGCTTAAACTCTTTCCAGTCGTGTCGGATTGCCTACCCATCGGATTATGAGAGTTAGGGAATAGACAGCACACCGGTATTTGCACACACACTTGTGCACTATAATATCTCCTGAGCAGTTGGCTAATCTCTCTTGAGATCGGCCGCCGTGGCCGAAATCGGTCTAGATGACAATATTATTATTATTATTACAATGTACAGCGTTTTTGCACGTACACGCGTTATTGCTACTTTATTTAAACAGGCACAAAGTTGTTTTAATGCGCATTATTAAATTTAATTATGAATAAAAATAGGAGTAAAGTAAAGTAAAAGCTTGTAATTTTTTCACTGGGCTAAGGCCTCGTCATCTATTGAATGTTTGCTTCTTATCCCAGGAACTGTTTCAATTCAGTTTTGTGGATACGATCTTGAAACTCACCTGATTTTCCATTGATATCTTTTGCCTTTAAGTTTCTAGCTTTAAGCAGTGTCAATGTTAGAACGCTGTTACTCGGATGATAGCAGAGTGACGTCAGCAGCTCACCACACTTGTCCTTAGCTGGTGGTTTCAAAGCCTTCCAGAAGGACGGCTTCTCGCTTAAGTCCACCTGAAAATATGTTATTTAGATCATTAAGCGTTGGTTCATTAATATTACACGGATACAAATTACGCGGATCGAAATTGTAATTTATTTCTGATTAATAAGTAAGTAGAAATTTTAATTTTGTTATTGTTCTGTTCCTAACAGATTTACCATTAATTGAATTAAAAACCATACTTACTATTTTATTGTAACCATGTTGGAGAACAAGTAAATGTTCCGTAAACTCAGTACATTATGTACTTCTGAACGACTGTTATAAATGTGAATAAATTAAGAAACTAGAACACTGCGCAGTAGATATTAGTGCATGAGTTTTTGAACAAACACATCTGATATCACCGCAGAGATTTCAGGCGCAGTGCGATCGCCTTTACGTCCTTTCCGAGACACGTTATTATTGTCATTTTGAAACTAGCAGTAATATATCAATTCTTTAAAAAGTATTAAATTGTCTATGATCTTATCCAAATATCTATGTAGAGATTGACAGTCCTCCATAAGGCCACGTGTGAGTAACTCAGTGACAATTTATACGTAAAAAGTGTATAATTAAATAAAGAAAAACAAAAGACAAATCACAGTAAGCACTGCGATTTTTTGAAAATTATTTTTTATTTACTTAAAGTAAAGTTTAACCTCTATTTCCAGAATCTTATTTGCACTAAATCAAAGCACAAGTAAAAAGTATTATGTTAGCCTCATAAATATACCGACTATGTTACAACCCATCATGCGATTGGATGATGGTAATATACTTACAAATAAAAAAAAATATTTACCTGACATAAGGGCAAGAACACCTCACCGATAGAGTCATCTCTCGAGAAACGATCATAATCGAATACATGAAGATGAAGCACCTGGTAAATATATTGTATCGTAAGCCAAATATTCAGAAATATTTAAATCAATTCGTAATATATTGATAATAGAATTCTGATCATGACATTGCAATGATCAAAGGCTTTACCCATAAATGTTGTTTAAGGGTTAATTAAACTTTTTAACAATGTGTGTCTTCTTCTTTTAAATGTCAAATCAATGATGACAGAAAGAGAGGAATCAGTGTTTTTTTTTTTATAGAATAGGAAGGCGGACGAGCATATGGGCCACCTGATGGTAAGTGGTCACCAACGCTCTTAGACATTGGCATTGTAAGAAATGTCAACCATCGCTTACATATCCAATGCGCCACCAACCTTGGGAACTAAGATTTTATGTCCCTTGTGCCTGTAATTACACTGGCTCACTCACCCTTCAAACCGGAACACAACAATATCAAGTATTGCTGTTTTGCGGTAGAATATCTGATGAGTGGGTGGTACCTACCCAGACGAGCTTGCACAAAGCCCTACCACCAGTAGTGTTTGACTACAACGTTTATAAGTGAGGCTACGGATTTTTATAGCGAAACGGTGAATTGGTGAACATAGTGAAAAATAGAGGCTCTATTTTACTAAGCTGAAAACATCATGGCATATTACGAGATCTTAAAGCAAGTGTTATTTTTACATGTTTGTCGTTGGAAAGTGGAAGGACTAATAAAATGGCCAAAACAAATACGACCTTTATCAATATTGACAAACTTGCCCTCAATTTCAGAGAGTTTTGGTGTTTTTCTTTCAGATATAGTATATTTCAAATTGAATAAGACATACCCGACTCTGCAGCTTCTGTATCGGGAACCCTTCGAAGTAGAAGGTCTCGTTCCACCTCGGGTTCAAGGTGCGACGTTTGATTTTTGTTTCCAAGCGATGTTTCTTGTCCGGTAGCAATGTGACCCTCACGTAAGGGTCAGATGTCCCGCTTAGATCCTTGGCTGGGAGTTCCTTGCCCTTGGTGAGTAATGTATACCAACTTTAAATGCATGATAATAACTAAAATACTATTCAAGCCAGCTAAGCTCTTTTTATTGTCATTTATTTTAAGTTGACGTGACTATTACGATGACTAATGACCACGATCATTCAGAGATGTCAGTTAGAGTAAGGTAGCTACAGAAAATCAGCGTTGGAACTGCCAGTAACAGATTGTAGGATGAACTAAGCTAAATGGCTATTCTATTTGTTATGTCACTCTGATAAAGTGTGCTGGCATTTGTTATTTTAGAAGTTACTTATTTTTTATCTACTAAATAATATATTCGTTTGCAATTCCAATTTGTATTCTATTTAAATGTACTCATACGTTGCAATTTAAGCTACCATCGGTTTGCAAATTTGTTTCTACGAATAAACTGATTAAGTAGCTTAGTTGTTACAAATTAAAGTAAATTTAATGACCAATTAATAATGAAACGTATAAACTCATCATTATTATCTATTATATAAATTATTTATGATTATGCGTAATTTATTAAATTAGAAAATGAGCTACCTGATGGTAAGTTGTCACCACGGTCTACCAAGATGGACTTGCACGTAACTTTTCTACCAAGTGTAATCAATAGGAGAACTAAATATAACTTTTATTATATATACGCACTACAAATGTATGTCTTATATGAGTACAAGTAAATGATAATACAAATTCATTGTAGTCGCTTTTAATTTTATATAAGTCAGCGATTACAACAATAACCTTTTATTCAAAATAACAGAGTAATTAGTTTTCAGATTAAGCTATTACAAAATTATACGCAATTTTAAGTTAATAGAGATAAATAAACGAAGCTAAATTTCATTTAAGATAATTTAATACTTACCCAATAACAATAAGGTTAAACATGTCTAAAATATATTTCATTTGTCTGTCTAAATAAATATACTGTAACTGTAGGGTTTTTCTATAAAAAAAACCCGAGTCTCACCGCAGAAAACGGTCGTGAAATGTCAGAAAGTGATCGTTTCAAGAATATACGCATCAAAATAGTATATCACCATAAAATGATGTCAACATTTCACGGGTAATGTAATGAGTTCTTACAGAATCGAACTTATATGGTGAGTTTCGAGTCGGAATAGCTGTATATATGATATTGACAGCCTTATTATCATATCATACAGATTCCTTTGTTAAGATAAAGTAAATGCCTATTCAATTGAAATAAAATAAATTGACGTTAGCTTTTTTATTTGATCGAATACTTATCATGTATATGAGGAATCAATCTTGTTTACGTTTTTACCATATTGTTGGTAAAAATTATATTGTATGTAATTATGTATTTATGATTATACATTGAACAAAGCAAACAAGTTCAGACTGTTTTCGAGTCTCTATATTTCTTTGTTCTTTGTTAAATTAAAAAGGCAAGAATAATCACCTTGGTATTCATTCACTTTTGATCCTGATTGAATCTCTGAAATAAAAACACGTTACAATCTATACTTACTTGTATAATCCTTAGAATTAAAGTAGTGTTTTGAAAGTCGTATTCCAGCGAGAAATGTATCTGGCCAACGTTCTCTGATGGCTCCGAATTGTCGATGTACATATCCACCAATGAGATGGACCGGTTCTGAAGGAACGCCATCTGTGAGTCCAGATTGGTACACACTATATACGGCGCTTTGTAAGGCGCCTGATGTATTCGAAAAGCAATATTGCATTCAAACCATATATTGCAGATTTATTATAATAGGCGGATAGTTCTCAAGGCTGATAAAATCTATTTAATATTAGATTAAATTCACTTGTTTTTTATTAAATCTCGCAATATTGGTTTTTGAAGAAGACATCCTGGAGTAATTTTTGTGGCTTTCATTTTATTTTTGAAACTGTAATTACATTAAAGATTTATAAAGCTGACTTGATAATAGTTGCTGCAAGATGTCAATAAGTATCTATTTTTTAAGCATATTGCAATACGAATACATCTATAATATTACTAGCCTAAATTATAGTAAAACTATTTGAAACTATTTACTAAAATATTTCTTGTTTACGTAATAAAATTCTTATTTTTATAATAATTGGATATAATGACTAAATTATTAATATTTTTTTAATAAAAATATTAACAATTTAGATATTAAAGTAACTTACCTATGTACACATTATGTAGACAAAAGATTATTTAATTGTATTATTAAAAAAAAATATTTTTTTTAAATCTATGTCTTCATGCAAGAATCGTATTGAGTTATATTATGATTGCTATGTAATACATTAAAAATAAATTATACTTATGTATGACAATTTTAGTCTGTGGCGATATTGAACTTAATCTTGTAATAAGGATTAGAGAGACATAATTCAAATTTAGAAACGCTGTTCGATATTCAATTAATTAATTTTACTCGAATCTGATTTTGATTGGTCGGTTGCTGATGACGCAATAGAAGACGACCAATGAAAGTCGAGGATTTTGTCAGATTAATAAATTACTTGACAAGCGTCGCATAAAATGGATAGTAAATTTGAACTAGGTGGAATAAGCTCCAAACCTTCTCCTCAAAAGGGAGAGGAGCCCTTATCCCAGCAGTGGGACATTCACAGATATTATGATTGATAGTAATGACGATTTTGACGTTTGATGAATCTACCTATACACTAGTATCTAAATAATTTAATAACTTTGTTTATATATTGCTTATTTACTTTATATATTGTCATGAATGATACAATGATGTATGCTATATCATATGGTAGTTAATTATTATGAGGGCATTTTTTTTTGTGTGAAATAGTCGGACTGTCAAATGAGCCACTTGATGGTCACTGCCCATAGATGTTGGCGACTAATCATTTCGTACATCACCAATGCGCTACCAACCTTGGGACTTAAGATATCATGTTCCCACTGATGTAGTTACACTGGCTCACTCTCCCTTCAAACCGGAACACAATACGTAAAAATACGTAATATTGCTGTTTGGCGGTAGAATATCGTATTACGTTATCATTAAATAAACTACATGTCTAAGTCACCCCGGCTTAGATAGCATGCGATATGAAATATATAAAACGCTATTTATTTATTTACATAAAAATAAAATATACGCGTTCAAAACTAAATTTCTTTTTCATGACTTGCGAAGTCGGTTAATAATGCCCGATTGCTATATTTAACGAATCGTTATTGTACTAGTAACCGTTCGTTTTTGAGTTACGAGTAACGTTGTTATAAAATTGTGACTTGTGTTTTTTATTGGGAATCGTGAATGAATCTAGACAATTCTACTATCCGTAAGCAAAACGATTAGTTTTCTCGAATATAGTAATCGGGTAAAGTTTTCGAATTAGTTTTCAAACTTATGAATACATTATTGTGTACATTTGAACTCGAATTATCAAGTTCTGAAGTTTGTATTGAGTTAGTTTTAACTTTCATATTAAGTAACTTCGCCACTTGTATTTTGTAACTTAATTAACTTATTTTTGTTCTTAATGATTAAAAAAACAACTATAAGTCTTTTTAAAAAATATAATTATATATAACTTTAAAGTAAATTTACATTTTTTTTAAATTTTAAATAGGTAGACAAACTGGCACATATACCACCCGATAGTAGGTAAGGTAAGTGGTCACCACCACCGATATTGACAATGTAAGAAGTGTTAACCATTCCTTACATCGCTGACCACCAACCTTGGGAACTAAGATGTTATGTCCCTTGTGCTTGTAGTTTATATAGCCGTACATACCCATAAGGGTAGGGCCGGATTTAGTTACCAGAAGCTATCACAAGAGAAGGCCCCCAGAACAGAGGTTGTAAAGTAAAGTTAAGTAACAGCCTGTAAATGTCCCACTGCTGGGCTAAGGCCTCCTCTCCCTATTTGAGGAGAAGGTTTGGAGCTTATTCCACTACGCTGCTCCAATGTGGGTTGGTGGAATACACATGTGGCAGAATTTCGATGAAATTAGACACATGCAGGTTTCCTCACGATGTTTTCCTTCACCGAAAAGCACGAGATGAATTATAAACAGAAATTAAGCACATGAAAATTCAGAGGTGCTTGCCCGGGTTTGAACCCACGTTCATCGGTTAAGATTTACGCGGTCTTAGTTTAAGTATCTAACAGAGGTTAGGTTCTTGTATGTTTACTATATATACATATTGTGTCATAAAAGATATAAATTCGTAATAAATTATTGAAATAGCCGATTGTAAAAATTATTCATATTTTTTGGATAATAATAACTCCCACTCATGTGTTCCTTAGGGTTCAGATCTCTAAAACCGGCCCTTCGTTAGGGCTCTAATTAGCGATTAATTTGCGGGCAATTGACCGTAAATTAGATGTAACGTTAAAATTATCCAAGCCATAATTTGAATTGGGATAATTTATCTTCTATCCACGATAATTACGAATATGATTAATTGTGAAATATTTAAATATCTATTATGCAAATTATTTATAAAGTTTATCTGTTTTAGAAATGAAAGTAAATTAAATATTTGCATTGGTCACCAATGCCAATTATATGTAATATATTAAATAATTATTATTATTGATAATTATATATTACTTTACGCATACATATTTTATATAACAATTATTATATTTTTTTTTTTAAATACTGACTATTGACAGTCTTCATTATATGACTAAAAATATTTAAGTACTTGTTAATGCAATTAAAATGTATATATGTATTAACCAATGTTGGCATGGTTGGGCCAACGTGACAGTGGTTTGTGCAGGCTTTGTGCTAATGTGCAAAATCAGAGACTATATATTTATAAGTGTATTATTTTTAAGTGCGTGTATTTTAATAATTTATTTAGAAAACAAATCCGATACTAATGTTCGTGATTTTTATATAAAAAATGATATTATGTTATTCTATATACATATTATATCCAATACACGTTAAAATATATTTATGTTTTGTAATTTTTATCTTATGTAAATTAATTCACGTTAAGATAAAAATTATATATTTTCATATTAATTTTATATCTATTTATCTAAAATAAAGATAACTAGCTATGTGGTTTTATATTATATTGTATATGATTATATTGTGATATAACTATAAATGTGAATATTCCAGTTTTGAGTGGCGTTGAACTATTATTTTTAATCTAAAGCGTTTTATATTAGCGTTATTTATAAACGTTAAAATATAAAATTCAAAGCAAGCTCTATTCTAGGTGAAATTATAAGCGTTTTATTTTATTTTCATAAATATTGCGTTTTGAAATTAATCATAAGAAGCTTCACACTATAAATATATTTTTTCATTTCTATTTCTTTCATATACAACCTCTTCTACCTACCATTTTTGAAGGAGATAGCATGGAAAGAGAACCCAAGAGTTAGACTTATTAGAGAAAAGAAAAAAGAAAGAATAAACTATCTATCTTTCACTTCTCACTTCACTTTCTCATCACTTATTGCTACGATATAACACGATGGACTAAGGCTTTGGTTTAATCTGAATGCGTGTATATTTATTATAAATATTTGCGTATCGCCGAACGTCATGTTTGTAACGCGTGATTCAACAATTTAAACGCCATAATGGTTATGTTAAATAAAAACGTATCTGCGTCTCAAATAAGAATAAGTAATATGTGAATAGGTTTTAAAATATATTTTCGACTTATTGTTAAATATAAATTGTTATTAATAGTCTTATATATAAAAATTAATGTTGGTATGTATATGTTTACATTTATTGTCTTGGTATGTATAGTGGTCACCGCCACGCTTAAGCATTGCCAATGTGACACTGATTTTGGGAACTTAGATGTTATGTCCCTTGTGGCTACACTGGCTCACTCACGCATCAAACCGGAAAACAACAATTCTAAGTATTGCTGTTTTCCAATATAATAATATGATGGGCGGATGGTACCCAGACGGGAAAGCCCTACCACCAAGTAACCTTGACGTGTTATTATCAAAATGCTATCACTTTGAGTTAGCTAGTTAATATAAAAGAAAATATATGTATATATAATAGCTTTCTTCTGAGCTATGTTTATTATTTAAAATTAAATAAAGAGCGTACTAAACGAAAGACTTGAGTGAAAAAAAAATGCTCTAAAAGATACAGTACCGAAATTTCACTTTGTTTCTATACTGTAAAAAATACATCGGTTTTATGTGAAAACTTAATTCATTCATTATGCAATAGCACGTTGAATTAAATTAGTTTGGTCTGGATATGAAATTTAACGACTCCACACATACAAAAACATAGAACTTCCCCTAAAAACATTGGTTATAAAAGGAACCCAATTATCCAAAATTTTTGGTGGTACCAAATAGTATAAAATCTTTGTTGATGTTTTATTATAACAAAAAAGATGAGCTGTTCAGATAAGGGTGAGTTTAATAAAATGAAGACTAGGATTTTAAGAAAGCAGCTAGGGAATATTGTAAAACACAAATACCTATGTGGGTCAATCCGATTGGATATCGATGTTTAAACGACCACAAATAGTTCTAAGGGTAGTACCAAAAAGTGTTCCCAAATCTCCAAACTTTACCACAACCAAAAGAAGTCTTGAGATGTAAAGGTAAAGCAGTAAAATTATTTGCAGCTTCTAGCTAAACCACAATAATTGTTTCCATGAAACTAAGAATAAGTTTAAAACTAAAGAACGTTTACAAGATAATGGTATATTTCAGGCAAAAGTGAAACTAACTTTCGACATTTAACAGATAGAATTTTGGTAAGAACACAAGTTTGCAAATAAAGAAATAATTTTCAAGAATTTCCAAACTTCACCGCCAACTTAATGGCTAGGAAAAGTAATTTTACGAACAAAGTGCATAATATTTAAAAGACTTGATTTGTGATAATATTTTTCGTACTGTCACAGAGCTAGCTCAAAAACTTAAGCTAATGATCTGGTTCATTGTTAAGAATAACTCAGTGAATAGAGTACGTATTTGTTTTTATAATTCATATCGTACTAGGTTTTGAAAGAAAACAGTGGATGAACCGGCATGTGTTACGTGAAATTCTGCCACAAAAATCCACTGTGGAGTCGTTTTGTCCAACAGTGGCTTATAACGGCTATTATAAAATATACTTATTTTTTTCGAGTAGGGTTTTAAAAAAAAAAAATTACGTCAAATTATTTGTAAAGCCCTGTACTTAAATTGCTAGATGGTACTTTACGCCTCCATTTAAATAATTACACTGGCTCACTTACCCTTCTAATCGATTAACGTCTGAATAATTGATGAGTGATTGGTACCCAGCCATACTACCGTCTTCCACTTTGACATGGGCGTCTAGATGCAAATTTAATCATTATTGTTGATAATGAAACGTAATATTAGGTATATGAACCAAGTACATATATACTATTATTTATTTTATAGAACTCCAGATAAAGGCTATATAAGAGGGATTAACATCTCTGAATGAAAAAAACATATAGTCAGAGTTAATTAATGCCTAGGGGGCTTCGTTATTGTTATATTTCACGACGTAAACCAACGTTCGCTTTAAAAATATTGACACGGTTGAAGGAAAAAAGAAAAAATACTCAATTAAGTAAAAAATCCTTCTCCCGAAACCGTAAGAAATTATGATTATGTATTCCTGATGGCTCTCGATCACGCCAGTCGTTCATGTTAGTCAAATATATATGATAACTTATATATATAGTATATACTTATATATATATATAGTGCACAAGTGAGCAAGAAAAAATAGTTTATTTTTTCATAATCATTGAGACAAAATCCCACACGACCGAAGAGAGATCAGGAGCAGGGCTTAACGTGGTTTCCGAGGTACAGGAGTGATACTGCCGAATTTAAAAGCACAAATTTCGTGACAGGAAAAACCGTTTGGGGGAAAACTTTAGAATGTAATTGAATAAAGCGTATGCCAGTGCTTACAAGCACACTTGAACACTTTACCATTGAGAATGGTTGTCTTGACAGAAAACGGTCAAGAAGACAAAATCTTTTTTTTTTTTTTTAAATTGTTTTTATTAAGTAAAGTAATTCAACTGATAATCTCAAACTGTTTCGTTATAAAATAAGTAATTGCCTGTTCCAACTTCGAACATGTTAAATTATTAGAAAGTTTCCTCCCATTCCCCCATTTAAAGTAGAAATTTTTAAAAATCCGTTCTTAATGGATGGTTTCGTTAAACAATAAATCAATGTCCAAAATTTCAGCTTTCTAGACTCAATAGTGGCTGTGCGTTGTTAGACAAATGATTTATTATGTATAGACATAGCGCTGTGTTATATAGATTTTATCTTTAAGCACGATGTTACTGGGACATTTCATTTCACGAGTCACAGAGAAACAATGTTTATTCTAGTTTCATATCTCATTTAGTTTGATATAAACAGTAGTCACTTTACGTTTGAACTAAATTGGTAAAATGGGAACAGCTTGTTCTAGTAAAAACTTAGTATCTTATCCAAGAAGTTACTTTTGTTTGTTTCCGATTTTTTTTTGCGGTAAACATTTTTACTTGTGATCGATTGGCCGAACATTAAAAAAGTTGTCTCGCGTATTTGATATTTTAAATTATCTCTTAAACAATGCAACCGAAAAATAAACTGTAACAAATGAATTTTATCTAAATAAAATATGTAATTTTAAATATATAAAATAGGGTAATAAAGCATTTATTTTTAAATAGATTGACGTGTTGTATATGAAAAAAAACCATCTAATAGAAATTACACTCAATACAAATACAACACGGTTGCGGTTTCATACCTATGTAGTATTATCTCTTTAACCATTGGGATAAATTGTATGCAATAAAAAGGAAAAGTCTTTTGTTTTAAATACTTGAGACGATAGGTTTACCTATTTTGATAATAATTCATAATTGTTGATAATATGACCAATGAATATGACCTAACACTTAAATTATTTTTTTAAATAAAAAACTACTTTTTGGGACTTAAATATTAGTATAATAAGTTAGACATATGCTGTCGCTAACTTTTTTGTAGGCATTATCAAGCTCTACAACTTATCTCAAGATCTCAATCATATATGTCTCATCGTTAAAGCAGCGTTCGTAAGAAACGCTTTCGTTCGACCGTTTTTTCCCCGACTTACTTTGCAAACCACTACCACGAAAAAGTCTTATAATTTTCGGGTTAATATATAGCCTATGACACTCACAACTGATGTAGCTTTCTATTGGTAAAAGAATTTTCAAAATCGGTTCAGTGAAGCCAGAGATTACCCCCTACAACCTCACAAACTTTACTTCTTTATAATATTAGTATGGATAATAACGTTATATACGTTATTAAAATATATTGTTGTTCATGTTACTTTTTGTATTAATACAAATAAAACACCATTTACAGTATATAATGAACACACAATATCAAATTTAAGTCGAGCCACTCCCGACGTATAACTTAATTAAATAAAAAAATGATTCATTAAAAACGGGAAGATGTCGAGTAACATATAACGGAAACACACGCCGTTTAAGAAAAAAACTTATCAACCACCTTTCGTCGTGTCCTTCCTTAAAATAATACACAAAATCTTTTTTATAATATACCTTTGTATGTGATAACATTATTATTGACTGAATGATATGTGTAATATGGATTTTTTTTATAGAATAGGAAGGCGGACGAAGATATGGGCCACCTGATGGTAAGTGGTCACCAACGCCCATAGACATTGACATTGTACGAAATGTTAACCATCGCTTACATCGCCAATGCGCCGCTAACCTTGGAAACTAAGGTGTTATGTCCCTTGTGCCTAGCTCACTTACCCTTCAAACCGGAACACAACAATACCAAGTACTGCTGTTTTCCGCTAGAGTATCTCATAAGTGGGTGGTACCTACCCAGACGACCTTGCCAAAGCCATACCACCAGTAAATTCGTATATATACTTTTTCTAAATTAAAATTAGTAAGCAGACGATAATGAACCACGCGTTAGTAAGTAATCACCTAAGCCAATATCCATTGGGCGCTGTAAGAATTTATAACCATTATTTACATCGCCAATGAGCCAAGCCTATGTTTTTTGTAGCTCCGAGAAATAATCTTGCAAATATGTCACTTGAGTGGAACGTAATAAAAGTGGTAATTGTCTGACAATGCAAGAAATATTAAATTATCGAATTGGGAACTAAGATGTTACGTTCCTCCTTACTTTATAGAATAGGAAGGCGAACGAGCATATGGGCCACCTGATGGTAAGTGGTCACCAAACGCCTTTAGACATTGGCATTGTATGAAAAGTTAACCATCGCTTACATCACCAATGCGCCACCAACCTTGGGAACTAAGATCCCTAAGAAGTTATGTCCCTTGTGCCTGTAATTACACTGGCTCACTCACCCTTCAAACCGGAACACAACAATACCAAGTACTGCTGTTTTGCGGTAGAATATCTGATGAGTGGGTGGTACCTACCCAGACGAGCTTGCACAAAGCTCTACCACCAGTAGATCGTTCCTTCAAACGAGGCGTGAAGAGGCATCTTGTGGGCCGGCAAGCCGGGGACGGCTAGTACAGAATACTCTTCCCAACTGTATTGGCCGTCGTCGCGTTTGGACTCTACTACCACTTACCATCAGGTAGAGTAGAGTCATTTGCCATCCCGGCGCATATAAAAAAAAATACATACTTAAACCTTGCTCATGAATTACTCTGTTCATTGGTGAAAACCGTTTGAAAATTCATTCGGTAGTTTTTGAGTTTATCGCGTACAAACAGACGAGGTGGGACTATGTTTTGTAACAAACTGTGATTGAATGTAACAAACTTGTTGTCTACCAATTTTCTGATCTTACAGCCTAAGATAAGATCAGACGTGTTTTGAATTCTCTCTAGCATCTGAACTACTCTAATAAACCTTGAACGTTGCTCTAAAAACTCGTCGTTAACAGGTAACGAATTACGAATCAATTTTATCTTCGCGTAAAAATTTTAATCCATCACAAAAATACACAAAGTAATTCAACTAATCGAGAACCTTATTTTTCGAAGTCAGTTAAAAAGGGTGTATATTTTGCCTTAAAGATAACAAGATCGTAATTAGACGATTGTACCGTTATATCGTTTATATATCATTGTGTTATTTACTTGAATAACGTAATTATTGCTGTCTAGACATAAGACAATTTCATCTCGATAGTTAGATGAAATATCGACCTTTTTATTTACATCTAAAGCTCAGTAACGCGAAGGGTTACTTTTAAATATCCTGATGGTAAAGGTCTTCGTTTCATTTTGAGGAGAAGGTTTGTAGGTTAGTGAATATATAAGATTTTCTTCAGGCATTAACTGACAATATTTATGACTGTCATTGTCCCTATATATTAAGTGACAGGGTTTGATTGGACAAGGTTTCCTGACGGTCTCATGATAATTCATCACTGCACTGGATTTGAACTAGTAACTGATGGAGAAGATCATTGTCATGAATTTGTCAGATGAAATTCTGCCATATGATAATCCAAACCTAACCTAACCTGCAAAAAGCTGGCATAATCTCATATTTTTTCAGGCTGAAGTACGCCTTCTTAAAAAGAGAAAATAAGAGAAGCAGGTCTAACAGATTCCCACATTTAATAATAATAATAATATCTTGGGACTTTATTCACACACGGCCATCTGATGCCAAATTAAACGGAGTTTGTGCCATGGAAACCAGACAACTGATATATTACATATACTACTTTTCTTTTGTAAATACATACCTATATAGATAATTACACCCAGACTCAGGACAAACAGACATGTTCATGCACACAAATGTCTGTCCTGGGTGGGAATCGAACCCACAACCTTCGACGTGAAAGGCACCTACCAAACAAGCCAAACGGCTCGTCATAACATTTACTAACAGCTTTTTAATCTGTATACTAACAAGGATGGTAAGTGATCCCTATTAAGGCGATTAGAGTCGTAATTAAGCAGCATTTGGATGCATTTTATATTTTCTTTTTTATATAATCTATTTTTTATAATAAAGTTATTTTAGTAACTGAATAGGATAAAGTTCGCTAGGAATATAATTATTATATTTTATTACGATGCGGTTAAACAACAGAGTCTTTTGTAAACGTAACATTTATTCACTTGATGATATTCTGCGTCAGACAAATCTTTACATGTCCCGTCGTACCTCGTCCCATTTCGGTTGCGGGGGCGGGATAAATTATAGCACACAAGCGTGTGCACATCCACAGGTGCACTCTATTTTCCCTCACTTCAACGATAGGCTGTAAATCCGACACGACCGGAAAGAATTCAAGCGCAGAACTAACGGCTTTACGTGCTTTCCGAGATAAAGGGGTGTGAACACTTCCAACTTCCAAACTACGGGCTAATGAGAAATTTTCGACCCAATAAACTTTTATAAAAACAAATTAAGCACATAAAAATTCAGTGGTGCTTGCCCGGATTTGAACCCACGATTATCGGTTAAGATTCACGCGTTCTAACCACTAAGCCATCTCGACTTGTGTTTGTAATTTATTTCGTGCTTGACGGCGAAGGAAAACATCGTGAGGAAACCTGCATGTGTCTGATTTCATTGAAATTCTGTGTATTCTACCAACCCGCATTGGAGCAGCGTGGGGGAATAAGCTCCAAACCTTCTCCTCAAAAGGGAGAGGAGGCCTTAGCTCAGCAGTGGGACATTAACAGGCTGTTACTGTAAACTTTTACCAGTCTGACCTGGGGCTTGAGGCAATCCTTATTTTAGTCTTTACATGTAAAATTCCAGTGTTCGTGTGTTCGTAATTCTTTTAATATTCGTATTGACAAATTTATGATAAAATATTTGCACTTATCTGGATGGTTCGTAGATTAATAGTATTCAGATTGTTTTTTTTAAATGTATAATATATATATTTGGACAGATTGACAGACATTGGCATTGAAAGAAATGTTAACCACCGCTTACATCGCCAATGTGCCCCCAACCTCGGGAACTATGATGTTATGACTAAGTACTGCTGTTTTGCGGTAAAATATCATTATGAGTGGGTGGTACCTCCCCAGACGAGCTAGCACAAAGCCCTACTACTAGTATCAGTTATATATTATATATCGTTGTAAATATTTTGTCTATATATATATAGACAAAATATTTATTTTACAACATAAAACATTTTAATTGTACAATATTTTATCTAATATTCACATTCTACTAAATAAAAAATGACAAAATGATAAAACCAACACCCCTAATGTGAGTTACATCATCTATCCATTATGCCTTAATGAATGGATGGTTCAGCGAAAGTGTGAGTGAGACAAGCGTATAACAACCAATACGCACGAAAGAGAGATATAGATACATATATAATTTACCTAAGTACGAGTTCCGCATTAACGTGCAAATTGAATATATATTTCTCTTAACTTAACATTCATTGCTAAGTGACGTAGTTATATTTAATTTGTAAAATTAATTAATTTGAAATGAAATGAAAATCTTCCATTCAAATTCTGTCAAAAGCAGTCATTCAAACTGCCTTTTTTGTCTGAACTGTCTTAGCTTTAAAGGCTTTGGTTCTGGAGGGGTTCTGTGCAAACTCTAGACCGGGACAATGATAGTCATAGATATTGTCAGTCAATGCCTGAAGCCAGCTTCTATGTCAATAAATAAGAAAGAAGCTCAACGGGGTTTTTGTTTCTCAACATTTTTGCTTACAATTAATTATTCAATTTCAATGTCAATATAGTGGGCGTTGGTGACCACTAAGCATCAGGTGGCCCATATGCTCGACTACCTATACGATAATAAAAGTACAATTCTTTTAGTCAACAAAAACTAGTGTAGGTATTTCCATAATTATGCTTCAATTTGGCAATTATGTAAAAAGGATGTAATGAACGTCATATTAACGTATTAATATTGTTTTTATGGAAAAAATCAATCACACGAACAAAGTCCCACTCAGGTACACATCTAATGTCAACGCAAACTGATTTGAGCATCTTATTTACATAATTGCTCATTCACTGCCACCCCCTCTACTTCATTCCAATTACTCAAGCAAACTTAGATATTAAATTATTCATTCGTTTCCTCATATCATCCGCATTTATCTGATAGAATATATTTTGGGAGAAATGAATAATGCGTTTTCAAATGGCAACTGAGTTAGTTCGTGTAATCAATTAGATTTACCTAAAGAAGCGTATATTATATACAATATTTATCATAATCTATGTGTTTTGTAATATATGTTTAAATAGAGAAATACAATAAAGTTCATTAAATTTTCGTCCTCTGTTTTCATTTTTTTTTGTTTGGTAGCTAATTTGTAATTTATATTGGATTATATTTTTATAAATTGCCTACTGAATAAAACTGAGCAATTTCAAATCAACTCGTGTAGATTTAAGTGAATTACGATTAGGTCAGGAGATGCGTAAGCCGAAATAGACCCTCCGAATCCGTGTTAAGACCGACAATCCCATGGGTTTATTGGGTTATATGTAATTGTAACTAATAATATAAAAAGTGAGCTGGTTTATTACGATTTAACATCTTCGCTATTTAACTGATTATCGTGACATTTTGGATACATGTTGTCAGGGGTGTAGAAAAAGAACGAAGGTACCTTACACCTTTCCCACAGACAAAGCAGAGGCTGAAACTAGTCCCACATAATCTATGGATCTACCATAAATACGAATCGATTGACTAATATATAAGTTTGTAAATAAAGGTATTTGATAATAATGCCATTTATGGGAAAAGTCACCTCTGGAAATATGGGAAGACGAACTTATAAAATTCGCAAACAATGACTGGGTGAGAATAGCCCGAGACAGGAAAAAGTTGAGTGAGATGAAGGAGGTCTATACTTCTGGACAGGCCCTTAGCTAAAATTATATAAAAAAACACCGTTTCATTAATACTAAGGAATTAAAGAGGCTTAAATAAAAAAATAAATGGTAAAAATCCTTATTGATATAAATTATCAAACAATCAATCTTTTCGACAGTAATTGTCCACTTTCCTTCGAAAATAAAGAGTGGTTTCTTTGCTCAGCACACTTGATTTTATCGCGCTGTGACGAATCGATAAAACTTTATTTACGATCGATTAAAATGGATTAAAAGGGAACCGGTGACTGTTTTAAATTATTTTCAGAGCTCTGAATCAGAAGAGAGAGAAATAACAATCGTAACAGCATGTGAATGGGCTGCTGGGCTAAAGGCCTCCTCTCTCTTTTTGTTTTGAGGAGAATGTTTTGGAGCTTATTCCACCACGCTGCTCCAATACACATGTGGCAAAATTTCAGTGAAATTAGACACATGCAGGTTTCCTCACGATGTTTTCCTTCACCGTAAAGCACAAGATCAATTATAATCACAAATCAAGAACATAAAAATTCAGTGGTACTTGCCCTTGTACCCATATGATCATCGGTTAAGATTCACGCGTTCTTACCACTGAGCCAACTTGGCTGTAACAATAAAAATGCTATAATATACATGCAATTGAATTTAAAATGCTTTTTAGATGTGTAGTCACATTTTATTTACTGCTGTCGCTATTTACTGCTGTCTTTATAAAACATATTAGACAATAGCGATGGCCTTCTGACCGATTCCGGCCAAGTCAGCCAATCTCAAGGGAGACTAGCCAACTGTGCAGGTTATATTATAGCGGACAAGTGTTTGCGAAAGTGTACTATTCTCTCACTCAACGACTGAGAACATACCGGAAAGAGTTCAGGTGCAGGATAAACGGTTCTGCGTGCTTTCCGAGACATAGGTGTTTACACACTTCCATACTCCGGGCTGCTTCTGCGATTTTTTTGACAGGGAAACCCAATAACTTTTGACCAACCTGACCGGGGTATTGAGCCCAGGAGATCGGGTCTGCGGCCTTATATATAGTCATTGAATAAACAAGGCATTAGACGATATTAAACTTAGATTAGGACGCAAGGGAAATCTTCGGAAGATATCATCGAATTGGATATTATGTTTCTGATAGTAATTTTTAAAGAGTTTTCTAACTAACACTATTTAATGATTTCTGCATAGGATAGACTGATTAATAAAAAGAAGATCAAAATTGTCAAAGAGTTCCAAAAAGATATACCACCTTCATGTATTTCTGTAAAGTATGAGCCTAAAGGTTGACTGGTAGAAAATGCCTTAGGGGGTTAAGTCCGCCTTTTGTACCTACTTCGATAATTTTGTATTTTTTTAATATACAAAATAAAAAAAATGTCCATAATTCATCTCGTGATTGACGAAGGAAGACAGCATGAAGAAAACTGGATTTGTCGGTAGAAAGTATGCGTCATATGTATCCGCCAATCGGCATTGCAGCAGTGTGGAATAAGTCCAAACTGCCCCCTCAAAAGGAGGGAACGCTTAAGCTTAGCAGTGGAACATTTAATAATATTTTTAAGGTTTAGTTTTATTATGTAAATCAAAAACATAAATTCACGCATAACAATCTTCAATAGCTGAAACCGCGAAGCGCAAATTTTTATATAATATATACTAAAAACTGAAATTGGCGTATATTAGTGGCTTAGTGGATTTTTAGGTCATTACAAAAATGTCCCGTGTGCCTGTTTTTACACTGGAACACAACAATACTAACTGTCTGGTGATGGAATATCTGATCAGACGGGCTTGCACAAAACACCCATCTAGTACATATTTTTATCAATATCAATCAAAGCGTGTTTCTGTTTTTTTATCTCATTTTTATCGTCTGTCTGTTCTTATCCTAAATAAAGTTTTTCTTTCTCTCTTTCTATCTGAACATTTTGAATTGAAAAGCTGTCAAATGTAAATCGTTATTAAGTACGTTTTGGTTTCGGTGATGTATCTAGGTCGAACAATTCTCGAATATCGAAACAAAGTGCTTTTGTAAATTTATTAAATGAATAATTTATTGACATCGTGACGTGAATTAATTTATTCTCAAAAGTTGAATATTTTTACGTACGTTTTTTTCTAAATTTTTTTATTTATATAAACTTTAAGACACGATAACTACAAAATAGAATTACCGTAGTATGAAATTCTTATAAAAATTTTTTGGTCCTTCGAGCCGGATTTTTATGGATATAAATTTTTTAAGATTTTTTGTCCCTTGTGCCTGTAGCACTGGCTCACTTAAAAGAGGAACACAACCACATAAAGTATTGCTACTATTTAATACTATATTAATAAGAAGATTTGCTATAATATATATTCATGATGTTTTTTATATCTGTTACAGATTTGTTAAATAATTGTATGTTTTTGTTAAACTTACTTGTGAAAGCGATCGCGGTCACAGCTGTCTGCTTAAATAATCGTTAAAGTTTGTGTCGTTTTATTAATTGAAAACTTTGTGATTTTAGCCTATGAATTTATTACAGTTACAGCTTTCGACGATTCAGTGATTTACTTTAGTCCGTGCACACACTGGAGGCGGAAGCGGGAGCGATTTTATAATTTTTGATGTGAAACCTTCTTTAAGTCTTTGTTAAATGTTATTTTATTATACTTGTCCAACAGCTTGAGCATATATTAAATTTTAATTTAAGATACTAACATAAATTCGAAAATTAAATAAAAGAAATATTATTACATAGTTTTGAGTTTTCACTGTCAGCAGTCCCCATGCCTGTCTGTCTGCACTTTATATATATTGTAATGAATTAAAGTAGTTACACTTAACTCATACAATAAGTGCACAAATTACAATTGTCCAAAGATGCACACGATACGGTCGTCGGTGATCAGCAAAGGAACATGATTTAAATGCTCTATATGCCTCATACTAAATTTTATTATAATTGTTTTAATGGTTTAGCCATGAAACCATAACACACAGATGGATAGTTATTTTCACTTTTATAATATTATTATAGATAGATAATGTTATTTATATTTTAATTCAGACCCAATGGTTGAAACGAAGTAAAAAATGTAAGACAAGCGTGATGCATTTGAAAAAAAAACCGTTACTTGGATCTCCTGACAGACCACACGATACCCTATACTCAAAGCGCTAGTCTTGTAAACTTATAAGATGTCATCAAGTTATATTAAATTTCTACTAAGTTCTTAAGAACCTATCCGATCGAATATTATCTTAAGATATCAAATATTATCTTAAGATAATAATGTTTGATCGGATAGGATTGATTAAATCTTATTTAACCAATTCCGATGTTGATAAGTTGAAAGTTAAGATGAAAACATGAAAGTTAGTTTACGGAAACCAAAGCATAAGACATACAGCATTTTTTATAGAATAGGAAGGCGGATAAGCATATGGGCCACCTGATGGTAAGTAGCCACCAACGCCCATAGACATTGGCATTGTAAGAAATGTAGAATAACCATCGATTACATAACCAATGCGCCACCAACCTTGGGAACTAAGATGTTATGTCCCTTGTGCCTGTTATTACACTGGCTCACTCACCCTTCAAACCGGAACACGAAAAAACCAAGTACTGCTGTTTTGCGGTAGAATATCTGATGAATGGGTGGTACCTACCCAGACAACTTTGCACACCAGTAAAAGCATGAGAGATTCAGAATCAATTGAAAGTAAAATCAAAAACAAAGTATACTTTTCTCAAGTAACTTTTCAATATATCTTCTGAAGGCTAACGACCAAATAGTCTGTCTGATGGGCCACCTTGTGGTAAGTCACCATTGTCGGTAGACATTGGCACAGTAAGAAATATTAAGAATTTCTAAAGAAAGTAAATTAAGAATGCAATTATATAGTACTGCAAGGTAATATTATTTATTATTATTATATTATATTTTTAGCAATACGGCATTATTTTTTTTCTGAAATAGTTAGGTAGACTGGCAAATGACCTGATGGCAAGTGGTCACCACTGCCCATAGTGATTGGTGATATAAGAAATATTAATCATTCCTAACATCACTAATGCACCACCAACCTTGGGAACTGAAGTGTAGTTTTTCAAACATACCTGTCTGAAGATTGCCTAGCTCAGTCACCCTTCAAACCGAAATACAATAATGGACGATAACTACGGAGACGGGAATGCACAAAGTCCTACCCATCATTAACCCACGAGTCAGTTCACTATGTTCTTGGTTCAATTATTTCATCCATCTCGTATATTAAGGATGAATTATGATATCGACTCTAATCCATTTTCATCCGCTCTGATGAAAATTTCATTAAATATTCACCAATTAAATATCGTAGATGATTTAAATCATACTCGATTTCCGTATAATGACTTCCGTTATAGATATTTTGGTTGGCAGTATCATTAAAGTGTGCTATTTGCTTTATAGTATTAGTTTAGCGGAAATGTAGGAGTCGTCGATAACTTCCGGTATATAACGTCTATTGCAACAGATAATTAATGATTGAACCATTTACAACAAAAAGCAACTGTATCTGGCCATTTACGCCAAAAAGCAAAGAGATAGTCGCAGCCGGATGCTATTTCACGCTGCACTATATATTAATATAGTGCAGCGTGAAATAGCATCCATATAATAGGTCCATACATATGAAATTAGCGTTTTGTCGTACTGACCACTTTGATCTGAAATATCTCCTCTTTGGTTAAAAATTCCAAATTCAAATTTATAAATTCATTTAGGAGGTACATTTGAGTTTTGAAAACCGTCATTCATTTGTTTTTTCCTCAGTATTTTTAGTATATCTGCGACATCCACCGTACTCCCCGGACCTTGCTCCAACAGATTACCATTTTTTCCGGAATTTGGATAATTTCTTATAAGGAAAAAAATTCAACTCCAATGCGGCAGTCCAAGCCGCCTTCAAAGAGTTTATTGATTCTCGCCCCCATGTTTTTTTTAGTAAAGGGATCAAAGAACTACCTTTAAGCTGGCAAAAGTGCATAGATAACAACGGTGCATACATTGATTAATTAAATATATTTTACAAAAAAAAATTGACTTTATATTCCTCCCGCACAAAACGCGTTTTCGCGAAAGTGTGAGATAATTCATTATGAAATGAATTATAAACACAGATTAAGTGCTAGACAGAGTTTATACCTGTGTTCACTTTACCAATTTAGCTTTTATTAATAGCTTATAAAGAATTATTATAACGAATTGAAATGGTATTCCTTTGTTCTAAATAAAAGGTTATTATAAATGTCAATTTTCTTACAAGCCTGGCTTACTTCAGCAAAAGGTCGAAAGCATTAATGATTTGGACGAACATTTTCAGCACATCATTCCATAATGGTTTCTCATAATGGGAAAGTTTTTGGAGATTTTAAGACCGAATGAATTGAACTTTTGACAGACAATTATTACGTTCATGTTTCCCGGATGAATTAATGTAGCCTTCGGCAATTTATTTCGACGCAAAAAAGCATTACTTGTCCTTAAAATAAAAAAAGTCTTGCAAATTTAAAATGCAGTGTAAGCTGGAGATGTAGGCAGAATTACATAACATTTTATTTTTGAAGCACAATCATTTTGATGAGCCTTAATCTTTGCAAACGCTCCTAAATTATCCAACTTATGTTGATTGCAGATTTGCAACTGAGGGTCGTTAAATTTCGGTACCAGGTACATCCTTGATAACCACAAATATTGCTTGGACAAAACATAAAACTTAGATCTAGAACACAATTGTTTTACAATCTTGAAATAACATCACGCTTGTAACGTCAACAGTCTTAATTTAAAGCGAGCGAAACTGCGTAGCGCATCAACTTATGTAATAATATTATATACTAAAGCCATCTCCTAAGCGCGCCGCATCTTCTATTATAGTATAATTTTATGTATATTTATTTAGTATTTTTTGTGATAAGGATTACAAAACAAACGTCATTTATAATAATAATAAGAATATCCTGGGACATTATTCCCACACGGCCATCTGATCCCAAACTAAGCAGAGTTTGCACTATGGAAACGAGACAACTGATATACTACGTATACTACTTTTCTTTTGTAAATACATACTTATATAAATAATTACACCCAGACTCAGGACAAACAGACATGTTCATGCGCACAAATGTCTGTCCTGGGCAGGAATCGAACCCAAAAGGCAAGACAATTATTTACCAACCACGCCAACCGGCCCGTCAAATCAATATATATCGTACGTGTTCTTCTTTTAAGGGTTAGTGAGCCAGTGTAACTACAGGCATATTGGCGATGTAAGGAATAGTTAATTTTTCATACTGTATGAGTGGGAATCGATCCCACAACCTTCGGCGTGAAAGGCAAGCTACCAATCACGCCAAGCGGTCCGTCAATATAACCACAGACTATTCAAAATCAACGCATGTAATATATAATTCAATTTAACTTCGTTGTACTCAGCATACTTCACCAAATAACAAATAAAACGTTAACTTTCTACGTAACGAGGGTGAAATTCTACGAAAATATACATGTGAAATACAAAGGTCAAATGTATATGAGTTAATTAACAGTCGCATTTAATGCGAAGCCACGGAAAATTTAACGGACTAAATGTGTATAACCATCTCGCTCTAACACATATAAAAATATAATGCATCTGTTTATTATTGTCTCTTTTTATTACACACAAATGTTCCATCTATGAGAATATGTAGATGGAATGTTCCGGCCTGTTTCTTTTGTTTTGAAAAGCTGGAATATAAATTGTGATCAATTATAAATAAAGAACATTAAATTATCATAACGTCATTGATCGAGATCTAGAATAATCTATGGCTAATCATTATGGATTCGTGAACAAATGGCGTTTTCAATCTCGATGAAGTTGTGACTTTGAAATTAAACTGAATATTAGTATTTAAGTACAATTGTTTTTTTTTTTTATTATTGAATAGGTAGGCGGACGAACAAATGGGTCAATGGGTGGAACAATGGTAAGTGATCACCACCGCCCCAAGGCAAAGGCATTGAAATAAATGTTAACCATCGCTTACATCACCAATGCGCCACCAACCTTGGGAACTAAGATGTTATGTAAGTGCCTGTAATTGCGCTGGCTCACTCACCCGAAACTTTCAAACCGGAACTCAACAATTACAAGTAATACTGTTTTACGGTATAATATATGATGTTTGGGTGGTTTCTAGCCAGACAAAGCTTGTCTGGCACATAGCTCTACCACCAGTAATTGTGTTGTATTATAAATAAAGATATATTAATCAAGAGCTGATTAATATCAGCCTTTTGCCATCCACTGCTGGACGAAAGTCATATATATAAGTTCCCATAGAACGCAAACCATCCCGATCTGAGCTCTAAGAACTGTTTGTAGTGCATAATATAGCAGAGCTATTAGAAAATCGCGATATATAGGTGTATAAAAATTGTCATCTTCAGTTGCTTGTAATTGTTACATTAATTTTAAACAAATTTTAAGCATTTTTATGGTGGATGGGAATTGTGTGTTCTCCTTTTATTGATAGTACATATTAAGTTTATGTGGATGCAAAGCATATGTATATTCAAATAAATAAATAATATTTTTCACTTATATAAATGAATTTAAATTAAGAATAAGATTGATAGTAAAGCTCAAAATTAAGGCAGTTGAATGAGCACCGTAACCGTAACAGCCTGTGAATGTCCCACTGCTGGGCTAAAGGCCTCCTCTCCTCTTTTTGAGGAGAAGGTTTGGAGCTTATTCCACCACGCTGCTCCAATGCGGGTTGGTGGAATACACATGTGGCAGAATTTCAGTGAAATTAGACACATGCAGGTTTCCTCACGATGTTTTCCTTCACCGTAAAGCACGAGATGAATTATAATCACAAATTAAGCACATGAAAATTCAGTGGTGCTTGCCCGGGTTTGAACCCACGATCATCGGTTAAGATTCACGCGTTCTTACCACTGGGCCATCTCGGCTCATTGAATGAGCAGACTTATCCGATAAAATGGTTTAAAGATTTTCATGTCCTTCTTGCGATATTCAAGCAATCGATTTAGTTCAGTTATCTGCTCATTTATAATGGTGGACGGGTTCCGCATAAATAATTCAATGCTCTAAAAGTGTTAAAAGGTCTTTGAGGTATGAACTTCAAGACAGAAATTTTCAGTTGTTTCATTTCGTTTTGATAATAAACATTAATTGGGAGTCTTATTTTAACGTATCGGTATTTGAATAAGTTTTTGAAAAATATTTATACTTTTAATAATAAAACAATGGCTAGCCTTTGCGTGATGGACTGTTTGTAAATACTTTTTTAAAGGTGACCTATGGAATATGTGAGATGTTTCCATAGATCCAAACATGCCTCCGTGTTGTGGGTGCTTGAGGGGCCTTGCTGCGTCTTTACAAACAGCTTAAACTGAAACGGTAGGTACGGTGGCGTAATACGGTAAAACATTGACAAGAAGGTTGGGATCGTGTTATTTTTTTCTCTGGGTAAAAAGAAACCCGGGAGGGCAAGTTTGATATGTCCATCTCTCCCCTACTCTGGGAAGAGATTTGGAGAATGCACGTAGAACAACGCGGATGCGTTAAGCTATAGCAATCCCATAGTCCTAGGAGGTAGTAGGGATTGTATATCCTACACTTATCGATTGAAATTTCATGGATAACTTGTAAAGGTTTCGAACGCATAATGAAAAAGACAAAGATTGTCAAGAGACAGCATGTTTTATGTTAAGAAGAAGCTATGCTGCTTTTTCCGCAACTCTAATCCACAAAGCCGAACAAATATTTATGCCGCAAGCTATGATATTAATTATAAGTAAATTGAGTACAAAATTAAAATCAATACTGAGTGTGTTAAAACATTGATCTTCCAAGAATCCGGCTCGAAGGACCAATGTTTACGCCCGAAGAAATCAGGTGGACCAAATGATGAACGAAATGAGCACTATAATTCATTGTTCACGAAACTAATAAATTTAATCAAATCATGTATCATTGACGTATACGTACTATTACAAAATAAATTAGACAGCGCGATTCAGGAATTTCAAATAATGAATCAACGCCATCTAGTGACAAACAATAACAAACATGTTTTACTCTTATCAGAGTGCTTTACAACAGCCTAGGTCATTGAGACCCTGGCCCTTCGGGACAAAATGAAGAGACACGGCAAGAGTACTTGCCGTTGAGGATCAGCCCGGGTAAAGGGGGCAACTCCGAGGCCCGTACCCGGACTGACATCACTCAGTCAGGAAGAACCAGCTCTCTCAGAGTGCTTGCATGGATCCTTTCAACCTTCCGTTAAAACCTACATGTCCTATATACCGGCATACAGATAACGATGGATTATTTTGAAAAATAAACCTACAATTAATATATCTACATTGGAATTAAATTGAACAAGTAAAAATCCAATAATAAAAAGTAATAGGTTTTTGGTAATATTGAAAACTATATTTGTGTCATCTTCAGCTTAAACGAACTGTCAAGCTGTGTATTAAAGTGTCACGAGTTTCAATGAAAGGTCTTACGTCCTGATAGTAGAGCGGGAACTCGACAGACTAATGAGATCTCGAAATCGATGCTGATCATGGCAATTATTATATAAAAGACACAAATAACCTCTGTAAGAACTCGCACGTATCTCACTCGTGAAATTTTGTCGACTTATGATGTCACGCTATTTTGATACGTGTCCGACAAATGTCATCATTATTATAATTAATGTCGCATTTCACTTATTTATATTTCATATTCGTTCTGAGATTAAACGCTATTTTGTTGTTACGAAACACAGTGCGAGTCAATTCTTGCTACTTTTTGGGTTAGTTGTTTTAAGGGTTACTATTTAGTAAAATTTCTTTCCGTAATCCGTTATCCGTAACAGCCTGTGAATGTCCCACTGCTAAAGGCCTCCTCTCCTTTTCCGAGAAGGTTTGGAGCTTATTCCACACGCTGCTCCAATGCGGTTTGGTGGAATACACATATGGCAGAATTTCAGTGAAATTGGACACATGCAGGTTTCGTCACGATGTTTTCCTTCACCGTAAACCACAAATTAAGCACATGAAAATTCAGTGGTGCTTGCCCGGGTTTGAACCCACGATCATCGGTTAAGATTCACGCGTTCTTACCACTGGGCCATCTCGGCTTGTAAACATCAATGGTTATTATCGAGTTTTGTCTAATGGATGGATATCGGGAAAAATAATAAAATAAAAAGAAGACCACGGTATATACTAGTATCTATAAAAAATGAGAAAGGAACTCAGACTATATGTTACGCTTTCACAGCTAATCGGACGAAAACTAGTAGTATATATTTCATAAAATTTATTCCATCAGTAATAATGGATAGGAATTAAGGATTTACAATTAAACATGGCAAGGCGAAGGCGGCTAGTGCAGAACGTTTTTCCTGTCTGTACTGGCCGTCGTCGCGTTTGGACTCTACTACCACTTACCATCAGGTGGAGTAGAGTCATTTGCCCTCCCGGCGAATATAAAAAAAAAAAAAAAACATGGACATCACTTATCTGTTGGAGCGGCTGTAAAAATATGACACTTAACAAAACGTCGATATTAATTCCGATTTTAGACCCGCGCCAAAATATCCTTAAGACATGCATACAAGACGAAGTATAACTAACCTAACCATACCTGTCAATGACAGGATTTAACTGTTAGTTAAACACTGATCGCTCTTTCTGTCACTGTCAATTTCAGGACCACTAGACCAACGAAGCTAATAACTCGCTAAATAAAGGTTTTTTTTTATAGAATAGGAAGGTGGACGAGCATATGGGCCACCTGATGGTAAGTGGTCACCAAACGCCCTTAGACATTGGCATTGTAAGAAATGTCAACCATCGCTTATAGCCAATGCGCCACCAACCTTGGGAACTAAGATTTTATGTCTCTTGTGCCTGTAATTACACTGGCTCACTCACCCTTCAAACCGGAACACAACAATATCAAGTATTGCTGTTTTGCGGTAGAATATCTGATGAGTGGGTGGTACCTATCCAGATGAGCTTGCACAAAGCCCTACCACCAGTATTTTAGTAGGTTATAAGTAAAGCCGTAAAGTTTCAATCAAAACTAGTCTAACATCAAGAATATAGAAAAATAAAGTATTGTTAAAATAAATCTTATTTCCCTTTGTAAACACTAATATTTCATGACATCCGTATAATTTTCAAACATGGGTTATGAATTTATATGGCAATAGTTCAACCGTGATTTCAAATGTAAAACTCATACCACAGGGAACTGTTTGTTATTATACGTTTATTTTTCAAATCCGACGGTGACAGGATAATTTATCCATCAACCAGGGGAACAAAGGAGGATATATATATATATATATCTCTTTCTACTTTATTTGTAACTGCTTAAATATAATTTTGTGTAATCCCTGTTACTGAATAACATTATTTCAAGATCCAAAGGTACTATTACAGTTTAATGGCCAGAAAAAGGCACGTTTAGCGAAAAGAAAGAGCTTTCATTAATCATATTAATGTACCGATTCTTTAAAGCAAATTAATAGATTTTCTTCTGAAAATAAATGGCGATGTTGTCAGTTTTAAATAAATTACCATGGCCCAGTGGTTAGTGGACATACTGTTAATTTTTACAGGGAAAGTTTTTTGGTGCGTTTAGTTATCAACACCTCACCGTGACGAACCGAGGGTTGAACTGCCGATGCGGATTTACAATACCTAGGGGGTTTCAAGGGTTACAGAGAACTCCCCACGCCTTGAAGACGTTACAGCGGGGGAAGAAGGTGCACATAGCGTTGACGCTTTACCCCTGATCTTCATCAGTGGAGCGGGTCTGCAGTCTCGCGGCCTCCCAGCACCTCGTGCTACCGAGCATAAGGTTTATCATGCCCAGGAGCAACAGGTCTTCACCGAATATTGCCAGGAAAAGAATCTGGGCACCAAGTGGCACATTCCATCAGAACGTGGCGCACCGTATCCATGTTTCCTAATCTCAGGGCTATCTCGGCTCTATCAGTGATAACAATATGGCGTTTATCCTGATTCGAATTCGTTACCTGTAAAAACCACTTAGCGTAGGCGTGTAACATTTTATCCATTTAATTTACTAATTTCGATTCAAAGCGTTTAAAGTAATCTAAATAAAGATAAATAAAAATGTCTCAAGAGAGTTTTTTGAATGCAAGCGATTCCGACCCTTTAGTACATAGAATAAGGTGTTAAAAGAGAAAAAAATCCTAAACTTCATTATGAATGCTAAGCATATACGAATAATGTTTTTCTTCGTTTTGAAGACGTTTTTTTAGTGATTTTTTATGCTAATATAATGAATACAGGATTTAAAAATGTTTTTCGTTTAGTGTTAGCCGCTGTTTTAGTATTTTATATTCTACCCCCTTAGGGGGAAGTTTGAAAAATCTGCGTACGATTGGTTCCTGCCACAATTTTTTTTTGATTAATTGATGTATTATTAAAGCGATTTGATTTTAAGTAATTTTAATCGAATCGAAGCAACAAAAATCGATTCGATTAAAGTTGCCATCAACTTTTGTTTGAATTTTTAAAATTAAATTTAAACCATAAATATATTAATACGTAAAAATCTACTTGGTAAACCTTTCCAATAATAAACAAAGTACAAATATTTTTTCTAACCTTTTATTTCTATCATTCATATTGAGAAAGTAAGAGACGTAAGTATATAATACGAACATCAGATCCTCTGTATATAAGTTCTATGTGAGCGAAGTTGTGAGCTCTTTTGTAAGCTCGTTTTAATTAAAAACTGTTATGGCCTAAATACTTGGAAGTATGGATAAATTCTCAACTTCATAAAAATATACAAATCTATAGTTAGTGAAACGACTTGCTTTTTTAACCGACAGTGGTTCGAAAAAGAGAAACCCTGTTTTGAAAAGAACTGGCGAAAGAAATCCAACGGGTTTTCTTAAAAAAAATTCTTATCATGTCTCGTAATTGTTTACAAATTTTCAATGTAACAAAGCAATAGCCAGGAGGCGATCGTTTCATTCCCAGGGTGCGCTATCATCCATAATCTTATCGCACCTTTTGCATACAAGCGTTCCTTTACAATTTTTAACAGTGGCATTTTGAACGCTTGCTGGGTTCTTTGTAAAACCGAATACAGTGGTCCTAAAAAGCTTGCAGACTATTTAGTCAAGTAACAGAAGCAATTTATTTGTACCAATGCTATAATTGTTTTATTATTTATTTGTATCACATTTTCTAACAAAATCTTACGTACATATTTTATTTATTTATATAAACTTTACATATGTACATAACGTTACAAAAAATGTATTGAGAAGTAGAATTATGTTAACCTGATTATGGAATAAGTAACTCTTTAAGCAATTTGTTATATATATATATATATAATAATCAATAAATAAATATATTATTTTTAATCTCGAAGCGCTTACTTAAAATATACATTTAAGGTAAAATAAATTTAAAAAATCATAATATGAAGTTTTAACCTTACAAACATTGTTTAGTGGGTATTTATTTAAACTGATTTCTCTCTTTCTCACATTATGATATGTCAATAGAAAGAAGAAGACAGCATTAACTAAACAACCCCTAAACTACTATTCTAAGGTAATACCGTAAGCTAATATGTATAATTTAAAAAATGCGAAATGTGAGAATAAAAATATTCAATAGCATTAAATAGCCAGTGTGCTTGAAGGACACAGATAAGTAAAAAAATACGCACAGAAAACCAAGCACATATTTTACAGATAATAAAACAAAATTATGAGCAATAAGATGGATGACGTTTGTTAGTTGTTATCACTTCGCTTATCATTAAATGCGACTTCCATTTTTAAATTTGTAAACGTTACATTTATTGACGCACAAAGTAAAACTACCACCGGCTTAGAATAGAAAATACCCTGACTTGATAAGAACCGGCGATAATTAGGAAATTTTCGATTAAATTTAAAATTTATAAATGAAATATTTATATTACACGCATTCAGATGTATTTTTACTATACAACTTAAACGTTTAATTTTTTACCTTTTTATTCAATTTTGTAGAATTTTTTATATCAAAAATACTTTACTATTAAGATTATTACACAAGCGCTTAATATATAGCACATAATTAATAATATATATATAATTGTTAATATACTATGCATTAAATTTTAATTATAAATTAAAGCGCTTTTGTGTAAACTTCTTAATTATTCATTATTGTGTCAATTAAAACAAAAGTCCATTTTAACGTTAAAAAAAGACAACAACAAAAAATTAACTAATCTAAATTAACAATTACTCCAAATTACAACAACAAACCAACACTAACAACATAGATCGACACATTATATACAACAAATTTATATACTTACTTTAATTTGTCCAATAATGCCTATTATATAAATTCTAATTTAAGAAATACTAAGTTGAAAATAATTTTATTATTTCAATATTTTAATTTCCATTTAATAATTTCCAGATTTCTGAATAGAAATTTCAATTTATATTAACGCAAAATTTCTATGTAACTTAATACTTACGGAAGGATGCGGTGGGTGGTCTTGTCCCTTGACATTCTGTAGTTGTTTGTTGTGAGCTGTTGGTGTCCTCTCCCCCTGGGCCGTTGAAGCACCAGCTGTAGCTCCAGCACTGCTGCTCGCGGGAGACTTGGCTTGTGGTGAGCTTGTTGATGTAGTTCTGAAAATACATTGAAATCATGCGGAAATGTTGTCGCTATAAATTATAGTCAATAGGAAGAAACTGGACCATTAATCACTACCCATAAGACTTGCATGTATGTTAATAGTAATGCAATAACAGGCAAAAATGTAGAGCGATTCTGTAAGACTGACTTGATTACTAACCCGTGAAATGTTGACAATCGACTTATAGTGATATACTGATGCGTGTATTCTTGTAATGTTATGATTATAACGGTAAATGTCGCATATCACATCCTGATATTTCAAGTTTGTTCTTACAGAATAGCCCTACTGATGTGTATTACAAAATGACATCAAAATAAGCATAGGAAAGAGCGTCAAGTGATTACAAATACGTATGCGATCTATATTATAATTCAAATTTGGTCAATTGGCTACCTTGTTGGTAAGTTGTCACCACAGTCTATAGACATTGGTGCCAATTAACCAATCAATACATCGCCAATGCAAAATGCGCCAAGATGTTATCCTTGTATATGTACTTACACTGCTCGCTTGCAATAACACTAAGTATTGCTCTTTGGCTGTATTATTTATTTACATAGCTTAGTTATATAAATGTCAAAATTAAAAATACCAATTCGTTATTTAATATTTTTTCTCTGTATTGTTGTTGGCCCTACTGGCCTTGACACGTCACCTGTGGGGGCCTGAGTACTGAGACGTCACCGAGGGGACGTCTTACAGCGATGCTTAGCGTGTCTCCTTTATTAATATAAGTACGATTTCAATGTTGTTAGAAGTTAAATAATATTTTTGATATACTTACTCAAGCTGCGCTCTGTGTAGACAGCACATGAAAAGAAAAAAAAAAGTTAAATTAGTATTCCACATTTTTTAACATATAATGTTAATTAATATAAAAATATTATATAATAATAGGACATCATATTAAAATTAAATGTCACCGTCAGGGAATATGCGATGTGACACATAAAAATTGTTAAAATAAAAACATAGTATAATACATGCTGTTATATTTTATTGATTTATATAGTAATTTAAGTATTACTACGAAATCAATATGGTATGCAGTATTAATATGTCATGTAAAAATTTGCTTACAATATAAATAGTATATAATATGTATATTGAAGAATTAAAATTTCCTTATATTAACCATAAAATAATAAATGTTATTTTATGCTGAAAAATATGTTTATCTTATTTCCACACTCGTTAAAATATTGAAATCGTTTGCTCTGTTGAGTTTCACGGAGATCAAGTGGATGGTTCAAAAAATACATGCAATTATATAATAATATATTTCAAAATAATTATTTCCTTCAAACGGTTTCCAGAAAGACCATTTTCGAGAGAGACTAGCCTGCACGGGACATATTATAGTGCACGTGCGCGCAAACACAGGTGACATATATATAGATAATCTGACATGACAGGAAAGAGTTCAGACGCAAGTTTAACGTGCTTTTTGAGGCATGTGATTTGAACAGTGCTCAATTCCATACTCTGTGCTGCTATTGAGAATTTATCATCAAAGCAACCCAATAGCTAAATGACTCCTGGCTTCAAAGCCAGGAGATCCTGAAACTTTGGACTCAACCCTGGACTTCAAGATAATTTATAGCTTGTGAATCCAAGAGGTAATCAAAATTATATAGTCTGTGTCCATAATTAAGCAATTAACTTTGTTCTATATTTGCCAACATACTTTGGAAATACATATGAACATTTATTTATCAATATAAATATATAACAAATCAATTTCAATATACCTACAACACTATTATAAAATTATAGTAAGTCTTTACACTTGAATGTATAATACACAAACACAATACACATATCTTCCATAACGGAGATTCATCCAGGCCAGCTGTTCCAGGGTGAGCATCCTCAATATATGTGAAGACAAACAGACTATCCTTCATCAGCAACCGAACGAGTTTCCTTAGCTGTTAAAACTGGTGACTGTGATCGTTGAATCATTGTTCCACGTAGCAGTAATCTCGTGAGCCAATTGCAAATAATTGCCAAATTTTTTCACCCCCTTATCGAGATCATCATCACGTGGAACGATGATGTCAATAATCATAGCTGGCACGCTGATCGATCGACCCCTACTTCGGGTTCAATGGCTGGAAGCGTCCTGTTATTTACAATATTTATAATTAATGTTTAATGAATAGAAACAGTTTAGGTAATAAAAAAGCTTATGACAAAATTTCGTTTGTCGATTCTATAATAAAATTGACACACGTAATAAACAAAGTGTATTATTATGAAAGATTGTAATGTATGTTCGTCCTCTATGCATTATTAGACCATTGATCTAATTGTTATGAAAATTTGCCAGGTTCTCCAGTGTAACCCCGAGAAGGTTTTTAACCTAAAAAGTACTATATTTTTCATTGTATGTTTTCCCGCAGTAAAAACATTTTATATAGAGCTTGTATATGATAAAAGAGCTTGGCGTTATTACATATAATAAGATGGATATATATACATATAAATTTAAATATTTATGAATGTTGAATAAGAGACTGAGTTTCTTGCTGGTATTTTGTCGGTAATATTTATTTATTTAAAACTTTTTTGACCACCACAATATGTAGTTGGAACAAAAGGCGGACTTAAGCCTTAAGGCATTCTCTGCTCAATCTTTAGGTTAAGCAGAAATCCATGATGCATGATATATAGTATAAACATATGAATAATAGTGTTTTATAGATGACATAAGATGACAAGACTGACTAGGAATTTTCAGATAAAATATTTTTTTATAGAATAGGAAGGCGGACGAGCATATGGGCCATTGTACGAAATGTTAACCATCGCTTACCAATGCGCTACCAACCTTGGGAACTAAGATGTTATGTCCCTTGTGCCTGTAATTACACTGGCTCACTCACCCTTCAAACCGGAACACAACAATACCGAGTACTGCTGTTTTGCGGTAGAATATCTGATGTGTGGGTGGTACCTACCCAGACGAGCTTGCACAAAGCTCTACCACCAATAATATGCTCACGTAGACGAGCCTTGAAAGTAAATTTAGAGGTAGCTTTAATATATATATAGATTCGAAAAGCCTGTATTTTCACTTTTGATTTCGATTGATTTTAAACTCTAACGTCTGTATATAGAATTCAATTTTCAAAATTGAAAAATATATGTTATAGAATAAATAATAGTAACTAAATATATTCTTAGTTTTGACTCGTGTATGACCGTAGACAGAGAAACTAATAGACCAAGGGGCCGTGAAGCCGAGATTGCGACAGAGATATTCTGTCAATGTGTGCGTATAATGTTGCCATAGTAACTGTGTTCCCTGTTTTGGGAGATAAATAATTTTCAGGATTTATTTAAAACGAAATGAGGTTATGAAATTTTACTTATTATTGTTTATTATACTATATTTTTTTAATTAAAATATTTTTGTTTGTTTTCCTACTACACCCAAAAACCGTTGCTTTGTTTGTTTTTGTTTCCGTTATCAATAGTACTTCAGTCTCTTTATATGGTTCTGGATTAGCATTCTCCTCAGATTTTGAAATCTAAAACACTCAATTAAATTATTAATAAAGAATGGACTCTGAATCTAATGATATTATAAATTCGCGAAGAATGTTAAATAATGTTGTCATTAGGAAATTATAAAAAGGAGAACGAATAAATTAAAATAATATATTTATATATAACGAAGCACTTTAGGTTATTATTGGACTCCGTGTTTATTTGTTTACATTGTCGACGAGTCGATATTTTTTTATCGAAAATGGGGACTTTTTTTAAGCTGACGCTGGCGGTACTTACATGATAAATAATTATAGGTTATGAATGATAAAAACTGGAAAATCTTATTAACTTCACAATTTTATTGCAATATAAGGTTCCATCATGGTTTGGCATAAATAAATATCATTGAGAAACTATATTAAGGGACAAAACCGTCGTACTTACGTGAAAACACACGCCGGCAATTTTCTTCTTGCTATCGTTTTAACATAAAATAATACGACAATGCACCATTGTAAAACCTTCGATATGATATAAGGGTTATTTTTCTGTCTTTTCGCTGGATTAGAATCGTGTTCTAACATAAAAATAAGCAAAAATTGAACAATAAACACAATGAACGCACCAACTGTCAAGTTTGTTTCGCTACACAAGTAGCGACTTGTGTAGCTAAACTTGACTAACACTAAAACCGGTTACGCGGTAAGGGACAAAAGATTTGATAATTCTATCTCTATCTAAGCCAATTGTAACGTAATTTTTGTTCTCTTTCTTGTGTAAATGAGAAGGAAATCATCATTGCGTCTATTAGTTTCTCTGTATACGTGTATGACTAATGTCACACTGACAGTGACATAAGACGCTTTGACAGTTACGTGAGTTATCGTGAGTCAGAGCGAGGTTGGAAATCATTGTATAGAGAACACTGGACCGTGCCGCACGTGCACAATGACCATGTCGGACCAACAAATTATACAAAGTACCTCGGCTTCTGCAACATATTTAAAAGTAAGCGCATCTAAAGCCAGCAATATATACTCTTTCGTCTCTCGTCTAATGTCCGTTACAACTCTTTTATTTTTGTTTCGTTGTACATTATACACGTCATCGTTTATTTATTTAACTTATCTATTGATATCGGAAATCACCAGCGTCATATTCACAAAATTATCAACAAAAAATATGAAAACAATATGCTACTATAATGTGATGCACATTACAGGCATTTACATTACATTTTATTGTTATTTTGGTATTTGACAGAATCACATGCTTCGTTTTACTAATAAAAAATTGATAGACATAATAAAAGTGATAGATGAGGTCATTGACTCGGAATATGTGCCGTTTTTATTTCACAACTTCTAATAGTACGTAAACGATATTTATTTTTTATGTATTTAAAAGGTCAACATAACACATAGATAAAATACTGATAAATATTTTTGGGAACTAATATGAGTCACGATTAAAGACGCACTCAACTGGTGGTAGGGCTTTGTGCAAGCTCGTCTATGTAGGTATCACCCACTCATCAGATATTCTACCGCAGTACTTGGTATTGTTGTGTTCCGGTTTAAAGGGACTTACCCTTCAAATCGGAACACAACGAGCCAGTGCAATTACAGGCACAAGGGACATAACATCTTAGTTTCTACGTTGGGAAGGCGTCGACAATGGCATAGTTAACATTTCTTATAGTGTCAATGTCTATGGGCGTTGGTGATCACTTACCATAAGGTACGCATAAAAAAAACAAGTATAATCTCTAAGATATACAGTATTTACTGTCGTTGATGTTATTAAGATTGTTTTCAAAGTAAGTAACTTAGTTCTAATTAACAAAATGCAATTATGTTAAATGCATTCTAAGAGCAGCGTGCACTTGCCAAAAAATTAACATAACTAACTTAAATTGCTATAATAATACCACGGTTTGCTTATATTAAGGGTACGTTTTCTTCTGTGTACCTCGTTGATCTAGTGGCTAGATATAACAAATACCGAGGTTCTGATTCAATCCAGGTCGTGTTTTTCTGACAAAAATACTCAGTAGCAGTCCGGAGTTTCGAAGCTGGAAATGTGTACACTGCCGTGCCTTGGAAAGCACGTAAGCCAGTTGGTTCTGCGCCTGAACTTTTTCCGGTCGAAAATCCGTCCCATCGGATTATTAGAGTGCGGAAACTAAGAGTGCACCTGTGTTTGCGCACACACTTGTGCACTATAATATCTCTTGCGCAGTTGGCTTATTTCCCTTCTTTCGCTATACATTGGATATATACAACATCAACAATTAACATATTGAGTGTAATAAAATATGTTTTTATAAATAAATATTTAATAATTAGTTCCAATCGAAGGAGAAAATCAAACCTTTTATTAAAATATTACATACGTTTTTTTATATACTCTTATATATATCTTTATTTAAATTTTTTTCCAATAAGTAGGTAAGTTGAATAGCGATACTTAATAATTTCCGATAACTGCTTCACTGACATTCAAAACGCTGTTTTTCGTCATCCGTAATGAATACAATAGATTATTCAATATCGATGATACGCGTCAACTCAACTTCAAAGTTGCTCATTTATCTTGACTCCTGTGTTAGAAGTAGACTCATAAATCCATTGATTTAAATACTCGTTAAGATTAAAGTGGTTGACAACGCAGAAGCTGTATATCTATACAAATAAATAAAATTGTCTTTCGTGATTTCAAAATAAGTGCCTCTTTTAAAGCTAATATGGTTATTTGCAGTTATATTTAAACTAAAACAATCATTTTTGTCTGTCTTTCTGTCTGTTTGTCCGGGCTAATCTTTGAAACCGCGGAAAATTACAAATTGAAATAACTGAATTATTACAAGAAGTATTTTAAGGTTCCGTTTAGTCTTTATTTCATCAAAATCGGTTGAGTGTATCACAGCAAAAATATTAAATAAAAATATAAAATCAAATCAAGCAATGCTCGGTAGCTTGAATGGATATATTCATTGCACGAAAAAAAAAAAAAAAACATAAAACGATCTACTCAACTCGTCGGAAAAATACGTTAATAATAATTTAATTCCATTCGTTCGAAAACTTGAATATTATTTTCGATAAAATTTTCACATACTTCGAAATTGTAAGTTTCATGATGTAATTAAAAAAAATTGTCATTAATTGTACTGTGTTTGAATGTAGGGCCTAGTGCAATCTCGTCTGGGTAGGTACCATCCACTTTTATATACCACCAAGCAGTAATACTTAGTATCGTTGTATGTTAACAAACAAACAACGCACAGAGCTAATGTCTATGAGCGGTGGTGACACCTGATCATCTAAAAATATAAAATATTACGTCGTGACCAAAGATTTACAAAAGAGAGACGAAATAAATTGATTCCACTCGAATTGAACGCATTTGTCTACGTTCGATATTCAGTCAATAATTTTCATGGACGATTAGGCGGGTCTGAAAATGACAGCGACGTGACTACTCCATGCACTTGAAAATAAAATCTAACTAAAGAATAAGCTATAACAAATTTTTAAAATATCCCCATAAAATAAAACGATTCTTACAGAGTAATATAATCATTACTTTCGAAAGTTCGCTTAAATATAAATCTTTCGGAATTCCCATAATATGTTACTTGCCCTTTATTATAAGGAAAAACTTAGGAAATTACGATTGATTATCCGATAACTGGGAATGTCGGAAATAATAAGAGAAATAAATCTTTTTCCTTTCACGTTTTACTGAAGCATGACTTGGGTGTAAGTTTGTGACAAGCTGTAGCTAAATCGTCCGAAAGTTTCCACATGTTTCACTTTAGCCAAGTATTTTTAACAGTATCTAATATGATACGAAGTACGAAGTTTGCATAAAGAAAATATGCTAGCCTAACCGATGAATTGGAAAATTTTTAAATATTAATTAATGGTGACTATTTTTTCGGTTCCAATACATGGTAAATGGTCGCCCTAAGACGCTGGCAGTGTATATACGCTATTCCAATCCTATTCATTTACTGTTATAAAAGTATAGGTATATGAAAATTTACATATATTTTTGCTACAGCTAATATGCATATCCTAAGTCATAATCAAATTTATATAGCATCGTTTTAGTATGTGAACGATGACCGCAATTTAGTTAGTTCGACATATTAATTATTATGGAATTCACAACAATCTAGAAACGCATATTATAGTTTTAAATGATTTATTGTTTAATGCAAACAAATAAGTCAAATAATCTGCCTTGTTGGTCCAGAAGCTAGTTAGTTAACCATTTTGCCGGGGGAGTCTTAGGAGTTCACTTTAAGCTTATTTTTTTCCCTCTACGGTAAACGGAGCAGCAAGTAAAGTACTGTATGAAGGGCAGTGGATGCAGCTTTAGCATCCGTATCGAAGACCACTTTCACTGGAATTTTAGTGCGTAATATTGTCACTTAACCAGGTTCTCCCGAAGTATATTACGATTTCTCAGCTTTAAAAAATAAAAAGAGATAAATTGTAAGATTCAAAATTCTGCAACATGTGTATCCACCAACCCGATTTAAAACTTAGTGGAATAGACTCCATATCTCCTCAAAGGTACAGAAGGCGCTAGCCCAGCAGTGAGAAAATACAGACATATTACATTGCTTTATTTTTGAAGTTTTTTTTTTTATAGAATGGGAAGGTGGACGAGTATATGGGCCACCTGATGGTAGGTAGTCACCAACGCCCATAGACATTGGCATTGTAAGAAATGTTAACCATCGCTTACATCACCTATGCGCCACCAACCTTGGGAACTAAGATTTTATGTCCCTTTCACCTGTAATTACACTAGCTCACTCACCCTTCAAAACGGAACACAACAATACCAAGTACTGTTTTGCGGTAGAATATCTGATGAGTGGGTGGTACCTCTGCACAAAGCTCTACCACCAGTATGTTTTAATTATAAATGTTTTTAATAACCTCCTGTGGATTTCAAATTTTATTCAAGAAGTGCTCAGCTTTTTAATACCAAATTGCTATTTTTGGATTCGATGTCACTAGTATCATATGTTGTGACGTATGAATCAAGACGCATAATTACGAAGGCTGTATAAAGGAAATTTATTTCGAAAACAATATGTATTTAACCCTATCCGTGTCTTGCTGGACTGGTTGAATACAATGATATTCAGCTACCGTGGAAACAATTTCATGTGGTAAAACCTGTGCCTCATCATACCTATGAAAGATGGATATTGGTTTATCTGTTTAAGGTTAATAAGCTTTGTAAATTGTCACATATGACGTATATTTTATGTATTTTATTAGAATGGTAAGTGGACCGATGGTAAGTGTTCACAACTGATCATAGACATTGGCGTTCTAAGAAATATTAACCATTCCTTACATCGCCAATGCTCCACCAACCTTGCGAAATAAGGTGTTATATTCCTTATACGTAGTTACAATGACTTACTCACCCTTCAAACCGGAACACAACAATACTAAGTATTGCTGTTTAGTGGTAGAATGTCTGATAGATGGGTGGTACGCACCTAGACGCCATACCTATACAATATCCTACCTATACTATGCAATTTCGGTTAGATTTGATTCCAAATTTAAAAATCAGTAGCCGCCACGAGAAAGCCACGATGTGACCATTTAACATATATAAATATACATTGTATTTATATATGAAAAGAAATACTTCAAGTGTTATAGAAACTATTAAAATGTTCCTTTGTCAGTCTTTTTTTATTTTCAACCTACGTATGACGTCATAGCTTTCAACTAGGTATATATAAGTTAATATCTGTTCCAACATCGACACTGATCTGCCGACCTTTCATTTCATGGATGATTAGAACCCTCATGTTTCTTACATGCTTAGGGATGTCGGTCGATTGTAAATATCGATATCGATAGATATTTTAATTTATATTTAATATTTGTTAACTTTGTGTAATTACATATAAAACATATTTCATACCATATAACATTGCTCATTTGCATCGCATTTCAAGTTTTTTTTATCTACAACCAATTAAAATAGATTTATAAAACCAAAAACAGAGTTTTTCAACCAATAAGATGTACATTAAATATTTGTGTATTATTTCAATGGTTAATTTTATAATATTTATATTGTCATAAAAAGTAAGGGATTAGAAATATAAGTTTGCTAACAGTAAGTTTGCTAATAATGTCCTTTACATTATTATTATTATTAATAATAATTTATTATATTATAAGCAGAATAAGTCAAACTTTCCGAGCGTCGTAGTCCAGCTGTCAGATTGGTATTAAAAATTTAATTCACTTTTGGCGGGAGGCAGCGCGAAATACGGTCATGTGTATCACTGATATGATTTTTGGAATAATAATTTATAAACCAGATTTTATTAAAATATTTAACCAATAGTTTTTATATTTTTCCAATAAATGTGGTAGGGCTTTGTGCAAGCTCGTCTGGGTAGGTACCACCCACTCATCAGATATTCTACCGCAAAACAGCAATACTTGATATTGTTGTGTTCCGGTTTGAAGGGTGAGTGAGCCTGTGTAATTACAGGCACAAGGGACATAAAATCTTAGTTCCCAAGGTTGGTGGCGCATTGGCTATAAGCGATGGTTGACATTTCTTACAATGCCAATGTCTAAGGGCGTTTGGTGACCACTTACCATCAGGTGACCCATATGCTCGTCCACCTTCCTATTCTATAAAAAAAATGTATTAAAATACATTTTGTTTTGTTTATAATATTGTAATAATAATAAATAATAATGTTAATAATATCAGACGTTATATTATACAATACATACAATAAACTCCAAACCATTACTCCAAAAGTAGAGGAGGCGTTAGTCCAACAGTGGGATATTACTGTTTACAAGCTTTTACTTTTTTATGTAATATTTTGATCTTTGAATAAAGCCACAAATCCAGAGTAAGTAGGTTTCTTCTACAAGCATGTCACATCCTAGACCGTGTCGAGTTTTTACATCCGGCAAGACAACTGTCAAACGCCTATATGAGATAAAAAAAGGCTCTTTTTTTAAAGGGTTATTTGAAATTCAGTCGACGCATTGAATGGCATCCGACGTATGAAGTAACTATCGATGGATTTTAAATTGAAATGGGCTCTAGAAGCTTCTGGTGCGGCGTTTCGAATACCTTTTCTACAGACCAATGAAAAAAGTTGTATGTAATTCCGTTCAGAAATCGATCGCAGTTCAGTTCCATTTTTATTGAGTTCATTTAAAAAACAAAAGCTTATTATACTGTACAGGAGTATATAAATGATAGAAGAGTTTGGAGTTAGTATTTGTTGATGTTCATACAGGATATATGATTGTATATAATTATTACATGTATTTTTTTTTTAATTTTAATAAGAGTAACTTATGAGTTTCTTGTCGGTTCTTCTCGTATAACTATATTCTGAACCAGTTTTATATTCGTTTATTCTATAACCAGTATAATACAGTACAGTAACAGCCTGTTAATGTCCCACTGCAGGGCTAAGGCCTCCTCTCTCTTTTGAGGAGAAGGTTCAAGTCTACGTGAGAGTATATTTTGATTTTGAAAATTCGGTTACAAAATTATTTTTTAAGAACATTGAAAACCTTATCAAGCATAACATAATTATCTTAAGTCATTTATGTAGATAAATTTTGTAACTATAGAAAATTTATGACACATTAATTTATTAACCAAAACAAAATTCACAAAGCGTTATGTATGAGCATAATTCGAGCGAATAGATCGGTTGGCGATTGTTTATTTCTCATTGGGTATTAAAAACCTCACACTCATATGACAAATCTGTGAGTGTAATTATCTCTTCAATTTGGTAATAAATACATAATAATTACTTACGGAAATCTGTATTCATTTCGAAACAGTAATTAATTGACTTAAAATTGGTAATCAGGTAGGTTCATGTTTTCGCAAATTTGTATTACGAATAATAATTATTATTTTTAACTATGTCAAGTTTGATTTTTTTTAAAATCAAATTTAAAATAGTACCTCCCGATTCCCACCCGACGCAGTAAATATATAATAAAATTATATATATTAATGCAATTTAAAGCTTTTTATGTAGACTATATTTTTGGGGATATGACAGTGTCATGCGTTTGTTGTCACGGCGTTAGTTCTAACCTCCAGAAAATTGTCGGGTTCCTTTATAAAATTAGCGCAGACATTAACAAAAAAAATTATAACGTAAATTTATAATAATATTTTTCTATCGATATAATTCGCATCCCTAAACGTTTGCTGCGCGTCTATCGTGACGGATTACGTCATGTATTTTGCAAGGATAACGATGGCTGACATAATATTTAAATTCCGCTCACACATCAAATTGTTTCGAGTTTCTTTAGAGTTTTTTTCAGTAGAATATAGATTCTGAACGAATGGCTTTAATGTCATATCAGATTTATCAAATCACAATATATTCAATACGTGATTATGAAATTCACGCGTCTCGTATAAAAGTAAAAATTTCAAGTTCAACCAACATGCGGTGTTCAATTTAAAAAGAGTAGTTCTATCTGTAAGGTTTCGGTTAGAACGCGTGAATCTTAACCGATGAACGTGGGTTCAACCCGGGCAAGCACCTCTGAATTTTCATGCGCTTAATTTGTGTTTATAATTCATCTCGTGCTTAACGGTGAAGGAAAACATCGTGAGGTAACCTGCATGTGTCTAATTTCATTGAAATTCTGCCACATGTGTATTCCACAAACCCGCATTGGAGCAGCGTGGTGGAATGGTGCCGTGTTCATTGTAATATTATATATTACAATGCATATAAATTATGCTGAAAGAAATATATGATTAAATATGAATAATAAAACACTTTTATATAAATCATTTCCTCAATATATTATATAAGCTGTTGTAAATTAAACGTATATAACGTAGACGTAACAGTAGTAAACGTTTTTGCGTCAGTAATGCTTCAATTTAATTTTCTATCATCCTAAGGATTAATGTTTAGGGGTTATTCTATAACGGCGCTTCAATACAGAAGGATTTTTTTATAGAATTGGAAGGCAGTCGGGCATATGGACCACCTGAGGGTAAGTGTTCACCAACGCCCATAGACATTGGCATTGTAAGAAATGGTAACAATCGCTTACATCACCAATGCGCCACCAAACTTGGAAACTAAGATGTTATGTCCCTTGTGCCTGTAATTACACTGGCTCACTCACCCTTCAAACCGGAACACAACAATATCAAGTACTGCTGTTTTGCGGTAGAATATCTGATGAGTTGGTGGTATCTACCCAGACGAGCTTTCACAAAGCCCTACCACCATAACAAAACTCAAAAATAATTAACGATTGAACGAAATATCTTCTACATTAATATAATAAACTTCCAATTATATTCACGAAGTTACCATTTCTTAAGAAACATTAAATTAAAACAAAATATACCGTTTTAAAAAATATCTACGTTTTCAAAGAACACTTGCTTTTAGATACTCGACACCTTAACGGAAGCTCAGCCATTGTTGACGGCACAAAGAAACAATTCTATAAAGTCTTTTTCTAACTGAAGAGAGATAGTATTTGACAAACGTCTGAACTAATATTGTTACAGTTTCTTGGAATGGTTCAATGGCTTTATTACATTTTGTATTCGTATCTCTGACGTGTTTTCCGTTCCTCTGAACTTATCTTTAATGTTAAATAAAAATGTTTACTTTTTATTGATATATGTGTATATAATATTTGTATTAACATTTATTTGTTAGTTTGTTTGGTTATAGATTGATTTTATTTTATTTTTTATTATTACAGCACCATCTACCTCATATCCTATGACTTATTCCTAACACCGTTGGTTGCCTGGAAGAGATCGATATGTAGCGATAAGGTTGCCAAAGTATGCTATGCAAGGTTGTATCTATGTTTTTATTTTTTTAATCTTTGTGGTGTACAATAAAGTGTAAATAATTATTTTAACCTTCGCCTCGAAGGCCTTAGCCCAACTGTTGGACATTCACAGGCTGTTACTTACTTAATTATATATTGTAAAAACTTTTGACGTCATAGAGTCTAGATGACTACTTTATAACTTGGAATGTATGCCAGTTAACTTCCGTGGTTGTTGTTAGTTTTCTTAGTAAGATTTTGAATGGTATTCGGCAAGTGTTACCATAACCAGGTTGTCTTGGGATTGCCATTTTCAGGTTGTAATCCATAATCTCCTTGGTTCATTCTGGGTTCCAATTAGGAGGTTAATAAATTATACAGGAACGAATTTCTTTATTGCACTCCAAACACTTGGTGAATGGGAGCAAGGCCGATGTAAGTGAAAGCCTTCGAGTCTTACGTCACTTTTGCATTAGTGTGTGTCCGTGTCCTATATTATTTACTACATACCAATTGTTACTACGACTAAATGATTCAATTCATATTTACATAAATATATTTTTTTTATAATGTTTTATAATAAAAAAAACTCATTTTGTTTTTATAATGTTAATAGAAAATTTTATATAATAATAATTAAATTTTCTATTTATTTAGTTTAACTTAGGCTTAACGAAATTAATTTTCGTTTTAGAGTAAAAATTCAATGAAAACATGAAACCTTTTTTTTAAATAAATGAAATTTTAGTCAAATATGTATTTTATTTAGCCTCAAATAATCATTGTATCCTTAAATTTATATACAAGATAAATGTTTTTTTTTTTTAAATATTTCAACAAATTTTAACCATGTAATAAATAGTATATTCCAGAACAAGACTTGGCATTATGATTGATACAATGATATGGTACAGCTAATTGGAATTGGGTTATATATATATCAAAATGCCAAGTCTTGTATATATATAATGTTGTATAATAAAAAATAAAATAAAAATAACTCATTTTGTTCTTATAATGTTAATAGAAAATTTTATATAATAATAATTAAATTTTCTATTTATTTAGTTTAACTTAGGCTTAACGAAATTAATTTTTGTTTTAGAGTAAAATTCAATGAAAACATGAAACCTTTTTTTTTAAATAAATGAAATTTTAGTCAAGTATGTATTTTATTTAGCCTCAAATAATCATTATATCCTTAATATACAAGACAATTGTGTTTCTTTATAAAATATTTCAACCATGTAATAAATAGTATACTCTAGAACAAGTCTTGGTATTATGATTGATACAATGATATGGCACAGCTAATTGGAATATATTTTAAATCTAAGGAGTTGCTGTAATATTTTTCTATATTCTCTAGTTTAGATGAAAAATTTACTTCATATTATTTTATTATTATTAATTGTTTTATATTCCTTATATATATATATATATATATATATATATATATATATATATATATATACACGCCTTTAAAGGTATCTAGGAATCTAATCTAGTATGCAATGAATTGTCGAGGAATTGCTGACTCTAATAGTATAATTTATATTAGTTTCGGAGTCAGAGGTCCACCAATAATGCTGCTAATGTAAATAAAACACATAGATTTAGATAATACTGCAAACAAATTGTGTACATGATTCTTTTGGGTGTAAATAAAAATTTATTATTATTATATAGATAAATTTCTTGGTAGGGCTTGGTGGTAGGGCTATGTGTAAGCGAGGTGAGAAAAGTCCGACTCGGTATGTGCTTACTACAATGCTAAACGCATTGTAGTAAACACATACCATATTTATAGTATGAAGACCTTGGGGAACGTGGCAGTACGGAAGCAGCTGTCAAACAGCCGCCTCAGCCGACTCCCCAATGAAGCCGAAGCTAACACCAGCGCCCGCCCCGGAATCCCGTCGTGGCATCAGAGCGTTTTCCTGCTTTAACCAACCGAAAAGGAGTTTTATTCCAACATGTTAATGCTCGTCCTAACACTTGCCGTCGAGCAAAGAAAAGTTTGAAGAACTTTATGGGTTCGAACTCCTGCCTCATCTACTATATAGTCTAGACCTTGCACTATCAGATTACTACTTCTTTCGATTCATACACCATTTTCTTCAAGGGAAAATATTTGATAATTTTGCATAAGTTGAAATTGCGGTCCAAGAGTTCTTTGACAGCAATCCCAAGGAATGGTATCAGCGTGGGATCGCAATTGGCTAGCAGATGGCTAATGACGGTTGATAACAATGAACTAAACTTCAAGTATTAATTTTATTTTATTTCAAATAAATAATAATACAAATATTTGGTTAAAAAACGGTCATTTTTTTTGATACACCCTTAATTTCAAAGGGAGTTCAAGCTCAGGGCTCAGCTTTTCGTGCTTTCCGAGGCACGGTCGAACTTGGATCAGAATAAACACGGAAACGTACCGTGACCATTATTAATAAGTAGAATTTTTTGTTCTTTGATCCCAGAACTTTGGTATCTGCAGCCTAATAAACTAGTGTAACAAAACAATATATAAACAAATAACACTCAAGTGGGCTATATATCTTTGACATATTCATTGTCTGGTTATATCGTTCAAGTGCCTATAGATCAGAATACAATAGCTGTTCTCATTCCGTTCTTTAAGAGTGGAAATAAATGTTGTCATGTGAATGATATTCTGAATGAATGTATCGTTGAATTTATAACGAGTTATGTATTGTGTTCTTTTAATTGACTTTGATTTTATTTATAGAATGAGTTCGATTCGTAATTAAGTAACTTAAATAATTAATTATTTTTATTTAACTCAAACAATATAACTCTTTGCAAAATTATATATTGATATTCTCAAAAAAATGACTCTTTTGTTAATGCTATTTAAGGTGTAAAATACACCGTTGGCTCTTTTTTTTTATAGAATAGGAAGGTGGACGAGCATATGGGCCACCTGATGGTAAGTGGTCACCAAACGCCCTTAGACATTGGCATTCTAAGAAATGTCAACCATCGCTTATAGCCAATGCGCCACCAACCTTGGGAACTAAGATTTTATGTCCCTTGTGCCTGTAATTACACTGGCTCACTCACCCTTCAAACCGGAACACAACAATATCAAGTATTGCTGTTTTGTTTTTGGCTCATAGGACTTTACGTCTTTAACTCTTTTTATAAATTAGATTATCTTTTATTATTATATATAGCTAGTATTATTTATATTTCCTGAAATTTAAACCAAATAATTTTTTTTTAATATTATTCCAATTTTAAAATTGCGTGTTTTTCGATTCTTAGTTTTTTAATTAATTTTTTATTATGTCCAGTGTCTCTTTGCATGCCGTGGCACTCAGAACAACCTATGGAAACCTTAACATTTAAAGCTCATTCGTATACTGTTAATTTATAATTATCGCTGTATGTCATATTGGTAATAATGGTTTGCAAGGGCTTCTATAATGTGTATACGTACAAAGTATGTGCACGTATGTGTGTATGTATTTGTGCGTGCATGTACGTGTGCGTGTTATATAGTTCTAATATAATAATTCTTATTTATTAATATTTTTAACATGAATCAGTACATATGAACTGATATTTATTGTTCTTAATTTGTGTTAAGAAACCATCGTAAGGAAACTTGCATGTGGATGCAATTCTGCAATATTTGTATCCACCAATCAGCATTCGAACAGCATGGTGGTAAGCTTCAAGCCTTCTCAAAAAGGGGAGGGGGGTCTTTGCCCAACAATCGTATTGAGAGTGGTAGTCAAATTTAGTTTTTTTTTTTTTAAAAGAAAATAATATACTATTGAAAGTATTTGGTAAGAGTCTCTCAAACATTTTAAAGTGAAAAAACTTCGTTTAACTTTCAACACCGAAAACGTATTACGGTTATATCTATCTCTTTTACACCTTAATGTTTCTATAGAAGGGAGGACAATGCAGGTTATTCGTTATAGGCTCAGCTGTGTTTACGTGGTGTCTTGAAATACTCGTTCTCTCAAAGAATCAGGAGTAAGGATGGCTCTCTAAACGAAGAAATGCGATTTATAACAAACTGAATTGTTGTTGCTATAATATTTTGTGAAACAAATTACATATATACACACATACACACACAAACACACACACACACACACACACATACACACATGAAGACACACACATACCTACACACTCCACTCTAACATACAGTATGAAATAATTAATAATCACTTATTTTTATTTACATAGAACGATATGACACTAAAAATATATGAGAGAGGACACTGATTTCTGTAATACAGGTCTTTGAGCCTAGCTCAGAAATCAGGGACTTCATTATGCTTTGTAACTTTGTATGTGAATAAAGATTATTTATTATTATTATTATATATATTAATACGTATAAATCGATCATTTTTATGCTTTACTGGTTTTCACTTATGGTTTCACTCTAGAGTTAGGGAGCGGGGTGCAATGTATACAAAAGTCTATATCCTTCCTTGGGGCTTAAGCTCGCTTCATACAGAATTTCATCGAAAACAGTACAGTACTTTAGCCGTGTAAGCGAAATGGATATAGTTATTTTTACATTTATAACGTAAGCGAAAGTAACTTAGTCTATCCGCCTGTTACGCTTAAGCCACTGAATCGACTTTAATGAAATTTGGTATACAGTTTGAATAACAAGGAAAGATAGCCCCGTAACGCGAGGGCAAAGATGGACAGCTTCGTATAATATATATTTATATATTCTCATGTACTTGTAATGTACAATAAAATAAAATGAAATCGTAATAAGTTCCGAAACAATTTATAGTTTCGCTTCTTATATCCTAGCTTGATATGTGAACTTATTTATTTAAGAAATTTATGAAAACATTGCCTAAGGGCTGTACGTGCTTATAAGGTAGATATATGCTCCGATAATATTTGTATTACCCACTTTTCTTATCGGAACCAAGTTTACGATATAATTATATATATGTACTATGTTTAAACGAATTTATTGTGATTGAGCCAATATGACAGGCACAAGGGACATGACATATTAGTTCCCAAGGCTAAGATCGGATTGGATATATAATGAATGATTAATATTTCTTACGGCGCCGATGTCTATGGGCGGTATGACATGTCAGTCTGCCTACATAATACAATAGAACACAAAAATACTTAATTATACTCTATTTCATATCCTGGGACATTATTCACACACGGCTTTTTGATTCCAAATTAAGCAGAGCTTGTACTATGGAAACCAAACAACTGACATACTACATATACTACTTTTCTTTTGTAAATACATACTTATATAGATAATTACACCCAGACTCAGGACAAACAGAAATGTTCATGCACACAAATGTCTGTCCTGGGTGGGAATCGAACCCACAACCTTCGGCGTGGAAGGCGTGGAAGTATCTACCAACCACGTCAACCGGCTCGTCAAAATATTTTGAATATCTTTGGATCTATTTTATATCTGGTATGCATACTATTAGAGAGAGAGAGAGAGAGAGAGAAATAATTCATGTTTATTTTGAAAGGAATAAGAAATCCTTTATAGATAAAGCAAGCTTAGAAAAATAGCCGTTCCAGATTTTGAAAACGAATGGGATAATAAATCGATCGACGCCTAGCTTTTATGGGAACGCACATGAGCCTCTTAGAAGGAGATAAGATTTATTACTTCATTTATTTGTTAGTTCGTTCCCGATTTACTCAAAAACATAAAAATTCAATCCATGTTCAGCAATGGGCTGTTATTTGCTTAGTATTTTTTTTACTAAAATAAATGAAATATCATTTTTAACAATCAATCATTACTGTAAATATATTAATTTCCCGATATCTATTGAGAATTTTGGTTTTTGGCAGACTTCGTATAGTTTTACTTACCTCATAATACATTTTAAGACCCATGATGGTTAAGTGGTTAGAAGAAATGAATCTTAACAGATGATTCCAAGTACAAATCTGTGCAAGCACTACTGAATTTTTACGTGCTAAAGCCTTTAGAATTCATAATTAATTCATCGTGTATCCAACATGTATTGGAGCTTGGTGGAGTAACCTTCTAACCGTCTCCCCAAAAAGTGTGGCCTTCGTGAAGCAGTGTAATATTTTGGCTGTTTGCTTTTTACTTGTTATTAATCATAGTTCGTTTACGTGTTGTATTCGAGATAAAGCTTTATGTCAACGTTGGAGAGAAAATTGTCACTTCGGATGATTTCCGAGGGATCGCTTTTCCTCAGATACTTGAAAACTTTGTAACTAAGATCTGTTGATCTTAGAAACGTCTGCAAGAAAATTAACGACCATTTTAATGTTTAAATAAATGGAAATTAATTATTTATTGTAACGACGATTATAGCTAAAATTTAGTTAATCCTTTTGTCAATAGATGGCGCTAGTTGTATTTTGAATCGCGCTAACGAAGTGTCATTGTGAATTACTCATAGATCATTGAAATAAACATTATGGTAATCAATTGTTAAGGATCTTGGCAGTTGTGCTTCCACGCTTAAAGGAACTTTATTTTTAACGCTTCTGAGGAAATTAATCTTTTTTTTATTGTATAGATTGGCGGACGAGCATATGGGCCACCTGATGGTAAGTGGCCACCAACGCCCATAGACATTGGGATTGTAAGAAATGTTAACCATCGCTTACATCGTCAATGCGCCACCAACCTAACAACCACCAATAAGATATTATGTCCCTTGTGCCTGTAATTACACCGGCTCACTCACCCTTTAAACCGGAACACAACAATAACAAGTACTGCTGTTTTGTGGTAGAATATCTGATGAGTGGGTGGAAGCTACCCAAACGGGCTTGCACAAAGCTCTACAACCAGTACAGTACTGCTACTTCCACCTGGTGGGATAGTTTGCTTCCATCGTATTTAGAAGTGTACCCGCTTACTTGCATTTGTAACCTTACTTACATTAGTATAATAAACCGTACTACGCAGACCTCGGAATTGGTATTCCCAGCGAGGGTTTCCACCGCAAATCCCCTTATTACACTATAACTTTAGGTGCATTTATGTATCACGTAATATTATAATAACTTATCAAATTAAATAACATAAAAAAAATTTTTTCAGAAGTTAAAGCGCACAAACGTAGAAGATATTCGTTCTTATTTCAAATTATATCTCTGTTCCGTTTGCAGCTGAAACGTTTGACTCTTGGAGCAATAGTGCGAAAATTTTCATTAAAAATATACTACCTCGTCTTATTGCCTTTATTGGTGACAAGGCTGGTTCACTTTTCCCCAAGAGGATCGAAATTGCGATTCAAACGAAAAATTCTGCTAGCATTCTTGCTACTATTTCACACGGTCACGATTTGTAGAGTAACTTTTGTAATTTTTATTTGTTTTATATTTAAAACTATTGTAAATAATTCATAAGAAATTATTGTTAATAAAATTATTATTGAGTGGGGATTTTAGATAATCTGAATCGTTGAAATTTTTTTTTATAGAATTGGTAGGTGGACGAATATTGGTATATGGGCCATTGGCAAGTGGTCACCAGCGCCCATAGACATTGGCATTGTAAGAAATGTTAACATTATGTAATTATATATATTTTTTTTATTTTGAAAATGTATACTTTACTTTCAAGTTGTTATACTTGCAATATATATATATATATATATATATATATATATATATTTTTTTTTTTTTTTTTTTTTTTTTTTTTTTTTTTTTTTTTTTTTTTCAGCCTTTTGCCGTCCACTGCTGGACGAAAGCCTCCCCCATAGAACGCCAACCATCCCGATCTTGGGCAGTCCGCATCCATCCCGAACCTGCCACCTTTTTTAAATCGTCGGCCCATCTTGTCACAGGGCGTCCTACACTACGTTTGCCTAAGCGTGGTCTCCACTCCAACACGTGTCGGCTCCATCGGCCATCAATGCGCCTGGAGACATGACCAGCCCACTTCCACTTCAGCGAGCTAATTCTAAGCGCGATGTCGGTGACTTTAGTTCTCTGGCGAATGTCCTCATTTCGGATTCTATCTGCCAGAGAAACCCCAAGCATCGCGCGTTCCATTGCTCGCTGAGCGACCCTAAATTGGTGGACCAGTCCTACGGTAAGTGTCCACGTTTCGGCACCGTAAGTCATTACAGGTAGGACGCACTGATTGAAGACCCTGGTCTTAAGCGACTGTGGGATCGACGATTCAAAAATATGACGTAACCTCCCGAATGCCACCCAGCCCAAACGTATTCTTCTTTTAGCCTCCTTCTCAAAGTTGTGCCGGCCAAGTTGTATAGTTTGGCCCAGGTAGATATATTCCTGCACAACTTCAAGTGGAGAGCCATTTACGACCACTGGTCTCGGGGATACATGACGGTTTGCCATAATTTTGGTCTTTTCAATGTTCATCCCGAGACCTACTTGTCTTGAAGAATCGCTCAGGCTGTTTAGCATCTCTTCCAAATCCTGCAGAGTCTCCGCCATGATGACAATGTCGTCGGCAAATCGCAGATGTGTAATGTGTTGGCCATTTATATTAAAGAGCACATACACACACTAAGGCAAATAATACAGAAGACCGAGGAATATAATCAGCCTCTATGCCTAGCGTTTGTGGACTACGAAAAAGCCTTCGATACCATCGAGGCCTGGGCTGTTCTGGAATCCATGCAGAGATGCCTAATTGACTGTCGGTATGTCCAGGTGGTAAAGTGTTTGTACGAAGCCGCAACCATGACCGTCCAAGTACAAGATCAGAGCACAAGACCAATCCAATTGCATCGCGGGGTAAGACAGGGAGATGTAATATCACCGAAACTCTTTACCAATGCATTGGAGGACGTCTTCAAGACGCTCGATTGGAACGGACGCGGCATTAATATAAATGGCCAATATATATATATATATATGTAAATATATAATTATGCCTTCAATGTGTAAAGTCATTTTATTTAACCTTATTATGAGGGGATCCATGACGAAGCCATTTGGACCGTGTATAATTTGGATTATAAATAAGCTTAGAATGTTATTTTGACGGTTTAAAGTTTATGCTTTATACTTGTAGTGATATAGTTTGTTGATTAGAAAATTTAATTTAATGTTAGTTTAAATTATTCAAGGATATGGGCCTTTTACATCGAGATTTTCAAAGTAATTTGAGGCGACTACGCAATTATTATATATATATTTTTAATGCTTTATTCTAAAATAATAATAATATCCTGGGACATTACTCACACACAGTCATCTGATCCCAAATTAAGCAGAGCTTGTACTATGGAAACCAGACAACTGATATATTACAAATACTACTTTTCTTATATGTATGCATTTATATATATGCACACAAATGTCTGTCCTGGGTGGGAATCGAAACCACAACCTTTGGCGTGAAAGGCAATTATCCACCAACCACGCCAACCGGCCCGTCAGTAATTAAAGTTAAGTGTAAATGTTTCTCTTTTTTTTGGTTCTCTAATGTAACCCTTTTGGGCGGAAAAAGTATTATTGTTTTGCAGTTGAATATATGATGAGTGGGTGGTAATCAGGCCTGCACAAAGCCCTACCACCAAGTATATAATCAAATAATAATTACAATTTGCAAAGAAATAAGATTATTGCAGCATTGCGGTTTCGTGCACGACAATATTTAAGAATAATTTATTAATAACTCCATTACAGCGCAACCAACTCTATTGTCTATTACAATAGCAGGAGTAAATATAAATAAACAATGTTGACTTTGAACTAACGTGACGTCATCGGCCGTGGTCTAAAATACTCTTTGGTATTCTTTATAAATTCGTGAATAATGGAATTTGAATGTTGGCGAAGTTGTTTGTACTTTGAGTGGATGGTTAAGTTGAATAGTGGTGTATTATAACGAAATATTACAGTAACAGCAACAGCCTGTGAATGTCCCACTGCTTGGCTAAGGCGTCCTCTCCTTTTTTGAGGAGAAGATATGGGGCTTATTCCATCACACTGCTCCATTGCGGGTTGATGGAATACACATGTGGCAGATTTTCAGTGAAATTAGACACATGTAGGTTTCCTCATGATGTATTCCTTCACCGTCAAGCACGAGATGAATTATAATCACAAATTAAGCACATGAAAATTCAGTGGTGCTTGCCCGGGTTTGGACCACGATCATCGGTTAAGATTCACGCGTTCTTACCACTGGGCCATCTCGGCTAGTAATTAAATAACTATATATCAATCAACTGTTTGTAGTGTATAATAAAGTAGAGCTATTAGGAAATCTCATGAAATATGTAAATCTAATCCTTCTGTCAATCGAAGATGAACCACTTTCATCGGTCTATTATTTTCAATAGAATGCATAAACGTCGAATTCGTTTTAATATATTTGAAAGAAAATACGTTATTCTATAACATAGGTAAAGATTGATCACGAAATATACTAGCTATGTTTATGGATTCGTAAATCAATGTATGACTGAGCTGTATGTTACAATAGGCTGTGGTATAAAAGTGGCTTAACGAGCTTTATTCGCGTATAATTTTGTCTTTATTTAGTACACTTTATTTCATGTACGATCGTTGCTATGCAATGAACAAATTTACTACTAGAAAAAAAAACAAAACATGCAAATTCATGTATTATGTTTCAATAATGAGTTATAGTGGGCTGGAACAGCGTACTTCTCTATTGTTCGTAGTTTTAGCTGTAATATTCAAGGCGTGCACGTCTCAAAGTAAGTTAAGTGATTTGATGACGTGGTCCTGACCGATTTTGGCCTCGGCTTCTAGCGGTGGCTTAAAGTACTTAGGAGCAACAGCTTTCGAGGAAAGCGAAAACTGTAAATTTTCAGAATTCGGGCTGTTATTTTCTCCAAAAACCTAATAACAATTTTATTAGCCTTGAATTCTGGACTACGGGTACTGGTTACTTGACCTGAGTCCTTGATATATCCACTGGAATTACACATGCTTGTTGAACTGATACATAACTCACGGAGGCTCGTGAATACCCAGCTTAACAATAGCCCTTTGTTTATTTTGCTCTTTATGTTCCCGTCTTTCTGATAACCACACCGTTATAACATTACCTATAAGGAAATTCCATACCGATAAAATCTTGTATGAAATAAATGTGGAAGATAAAAATATTTAAAATAAATTGGTGCAAACTCAAGTGTTTAATTTATATTTGAATTATTGGAAGTAAATATAGATACCTTAATTATTATTGTTGCACCAATGGTAAATACAATGCTTCTTCTTCTTCTTTCGAATATCAAATTGTTTATAAAAGAAAGGGACTTTTTTATTGATATTTAACTAACGTAATTTGAATAGATTCGCAAAGGTTAAGCCTTAAATTATTTTCAGAAATATATTTTCACAAAAATGGCCCGTATATCATGGTAGTTAAGAATCAATCTGCTTATCTATGAGACGCTTTTGTTCAGCAGTATTGTTGTAGGGTTCTGTAATGTCCGACGGTATATCCCAGCGATTTCGAGTGAAATTCTGGTTGTAGTAAGGCTCAAAATTGAAGGCATCCAATTTAAGAAAACAAATTGTTTTATAAACTTACATACCCTATACCCCTTAAGGGTCAGTTTCGAAGCTAGCAATTTTGTTCTCTATTTGCGTAATAAATTATTTTTAGTAAGTTTTGTATCCATCGGTGTATGAAATTAGATTTAAAGAAATAAACTTTGATCTTCAATCCACTCTCTCAGGGGTTAAAATTTATTTTAGGACGTGGCTCGTTGAATTAAATTTGTCACCAACTTACGTTCAGTTACGAGTACTATAAGTATATTAAAACAAAAAACAATTCGTTTTGCTTACGGATAGTAAAATGCAGGAGCTATTACTGCCCGGCTACTAATAGTAATAATTTGAAGACTAAATGTATATAAATAAATAATGACCCAACAGCTGGCTCTTATTTAGCCCAAAGGCTGAGTCTAGCGGTGCCATAGGACAATTTTTTGGACGGCGCGTTTTTGCTATAAATTTGGAATGTGTATTTTGTTTTTTTATTTTAATTTTGTATATTATAAAAATGTCTGTACATAGTTTACAAATTTAATAAAATAAGTTAGGTTAAATAAGACCCGTCTTAAAAAAATATAATATATATAAATAAATTCAGCGCATAGTAGGATAAATGTAGGAAGATAACAGATAGTAGTGTCTTAATAAAGATAAAAATACTATACATATTAATTAGACAATTCAAGCAAGATGAAGCTTTTTTATATTGTAATCGAGCTTTCGGCATTTATATCTAACTTTAGAGCTTTGCATACATTTGTCTCTCTAGTAATAAGATATAATATATTAATAGATTAATTCTGCGTTATCTCGCCAAGGGTACGAACGCAAGCTCCAAGTTTTAATAGCCCCAGCTAAATTAATGACACATCTAGGTTAGAAGCTTTCCAGTAATTGAGCTTACATGATAAAGCTTTAAGTTACATACAACTTTAAAACCATTTCGTCATGGTATATATTAAGATGAACAAATAATAAAACTAGTGAATTATATTGTACATAAAAAATTATAAATAACATTGGTATGAATAAAGAATAAGGGCTCCTTATCACTATAGTAATCTTCGAAACAGCTAAAAATTACAAATGCAAATAATTTATTTATTATAAGGAGTATCCCGAGGTATCGTTTAGTTTTAGTTCATTCATCAAAACAGCTTAAGTCTATCAAAAGCTATATACTATTTTACGTTTATCTTTTTTTAAGTTCATATGTCTCATTGCAAGTTACAATAACTAAAACATTTTATTATTATTTTTGATTATTTGCTGTCTACACAATAAATGTTTTGCATGTAGAATTGAAATAGGCATTACGTACGTCGAGAGGGGCCGCGGATGCGTTATATCAACACTATCCCGCAGCCTCTCCGACCCGTGCCGAGGACGGCCATCGCAGTGGTTAAGTGGCAGCCAGGTACCTTTCTGAAGGCTTCCACTTCGTGAAAAAAAGGCATTACGTACGTTAAAATGTCAGATTGTGAAGCATTTTCGTTACAGATAAATTCAACACGTTTTTTGCTAGTTTGAAAATAAAAATAACTATTAGTTTAGTACCGAAGTAGTAACATATTAATGAAAATAATTAAGCTGGGACGCGCGTGTTTTAATATTTATTAATGTTCGAGCGTTAGAAAAATATCATTAAATAATTGTATAATGTAACATATTGTTATTTTTTTTATTAAATATGCGGCAAATGGTCCTTATGATAAGTAATCATTGGCGATATACATTGGAGTTGTAAGAAATATAACCATTCCCTACATCGTTAATACGCCACCAACCTTGGGACCTAAGATGATCCCTTGTGCCTGTACACTGGCTCACTCACCCTCCACACCGTAGCACAACTATACTGTTTGTAGGATACGATAATGAGTGGGTGGTACCTACCCAGACGGGCTTGTACAAAGCCGTACCACCAAGAAAAGTGTTATGTTTATAACGTTAAGTTTTATGAGCATGCTGTGTACACATGTTTTGGAGATTAATCTTGCTTAAAATTGTATAAATGCTGCCTCTGCTTTGTTACGAAATTTCATTAATAATAAATAACGTTTGTCCTTCAATACAAATATTCTATGTAAACCGTATCTATTCGAAGCCATCGGTAGATACGTCGTAATAAAATATTAATTTAAAGTTACTTTACGTCACTTCATAACTCACCCATGAAATGACAACCGACTTATAGTGATATACGATTTTGATGCGTGTATTCTTGTAATGTTATAAGTATTATGATCAAAGGCACATATCACTTTTTGACATTTCACGACCGTTATCTGCCGTGAGTGAGAGCTTAGAATATAAATTCTACTGAAATTAATAGAAAAAATAATCAGCAATTACTCTTATCTACTAATTAAATTACATAGTTAATTAAATATAATTTAATTATTATATATACATGAAAATCAACAAAAATTAACACTACGCTTTTTTATCTTGTATATAATCTTTTATCAAGTATACCTTATTTATTAATGCTTTTTAAACATGCTATTTAAGTTTATTAATTGGCAACACTAATTATTTATGGAATTCTATTATAAAAGCTCCTTGAAGTGATTTTATGAAGCTTACATATATTTTTTATATAAAAATGTTATTAGGTCTGCATAAATTCACTTATTTATCTTTGTTTAAGCATTTTGTCCCTTTTTTCGTTTCTAATGTAAGAAAAAGCTTCAGATATTTGATCTTAGGGGTATAATCTTTAATTTTAATTTGTTATTATTCTGCTATTTAATTTGGATTTGATTATGTTTTTTTAATGTGATAAATATTTTTGTATATATCATAACTTTTTGTCTTCCTAATATTAAATAAATAAAGAAATAAGCTTCAACTGTCCTCGAAAAGAGGGGAGGCCTTAGCCCCGCAGTGAGTATTTACAGGCTGTTACTTTTTATTTTAAGACTTGAATAAAGTCCAATTCTATCAGTTACATAAGATATTCGCACACACATCCACAGATGCACCCTAACACATACATATACCCTAACATATAGGTATGTACATGTTTTATCAATTCGAAATAAAGTGCGACAAACAGACACGTGAATAAACGCATGAATTCTTTATAGGTAACGATATATAAAGAAGAATCTAAAAGCTGCGACGGATACTCAAACAATAGTTCGAGAAAGTTCGATGACTGTCAGATATCACAAAGTAATTTCGACCTTATTGTTATACACTCAAAGTTGTTGTATTTAATCTGGTTAGTTTTTTTACAAATTTCCATAAATGTAGGTCCAGAATTCGCAGAATATTATGGTTATTGAATGTGCGTTTCCGCTTATATCTAGATTAATCCGGATTTGATATGTACAAAGTGAGTGCCGAGGTAGTTATGTCAGTTTAATTCAGAAAGCGATGGTAAATATTATATAAGTCTCTGGAAAATTACATAAAGGGATGATGATATTTGAAGACTGTGCTTAGACAGTTTAGTATATTGAATTATTGTTCTGTCTGTACTGTGGTTAACATTAATTTAATTTTCATAGAAGATACGACTAGTCTTAAATTATTTATCTGAAAGATCCTGAGAACGTCGTGTTCGATGTTATATATATTTATAGAAAAGTGTCAAAAGTTAATCACGAAAAAACGTGAAATTCTTCTTAGATGTAATTCACTTGAATTATCTTTTATGAACTATAGATCAAGTTCGGATTCACCATGCCCCAAAAAATATCATTCATTTTCAACCCTGTTAACTGCTACTAAAAGTTAAGGATTTATCATTATTTATTATATATATTTAATTTCAAGTTATCTGCAGAGGATCGCACTTATTTCGAAACTTCACTAGCACTCAACGTTACTAACTGTATTTGCTTTCCTTAACACAGGACCAATATAAATTGAGCTTCACTGACACCACTTCATTTGGCAGCGTAATGATTGTCTATATTATGAAAAAACTATTTGACTTGGTCAATTTATACATACAACAAATCTTACACTATTACATTTAAAAATTTACAATACAGAAATCATAACATTAAATAACTTCGAAAATTATGATGAAAATCCTCAGAAAATAATATAAATTCTATCTCATTTCAATTCGACAAAGGATTTGTTGCTAATACTTAATAATCCTCAATGAAATTTGTGAAACTTTCTAACAAGCTTAAACTAATTTCATTTCAGTTTTTGGTGTAAATATTTCCTCACGGTGCTCTTCAACTATTCCATTGTCACTATGCTAATAAGCTACGTTGCTGTTTGAAAAAAACTAACATACGCGTACTGAGTCCTCATTAATTCATTTTAAGCTTAGAATTTCATCTCGTGCTCAGCGTAATCAAATAATGGTAGCCATGGCATCCAATCAAATGGCAGTGTTAAGAAGTAAGTTTGGGACCGAAGACTCACACTCAAATAGAAGATGTTCTAAGAAAAAACAGCTTTGTCAAGCTGTGGGTCCTGGACGAATAGGTGGGCAGACTGGCAATTGGCTACCTGATAGTAAGTGATAACAACTACCCACAGACATTGGCGATGTAAGAAATATTAACCACGTACAATCAACTTTGGGAACTAAGATGTTATATCCAATATGCCTGTAGTTACACTGGCCAGCTCAATCTTCAAACCGGAAAATAACAATTCTAAATTGCTGTTTGGCAGTAGAATATCTGATGAGTGGGTGGTACCTAGGCGGGCTTGCACAAAGCCCTACCAAGTAAGGTGGTACTTTAGGCAACCCCCACGAAACTTAGCAACAAAATCTTTGGAATTTTTGTATCAATATACAATCTTTCCGTTCTAACATTTTCAACCTAGCAAATAATTTTGATTTTAATATGTCGAGTCTTCGGAAAGCGACTCGATAGCGCATTTAAAGTACTGCAAAGAATTTCAATATACGAATGCCATCTTTTTATAACCACCTAACTAGAAAATGTGCTCGTTATCTTGGAATTAGTCGTTGCAATCCGATTACACCGGTGAAAACCGGTTTCATATAGTTCATTCTAGTTAAATATTGAAAAACTACTGGTATTACAATGATATTCTTTAACTAAATATCTTCTGCCATCTCTTTTTAATGTATTATTAAGCAGACTGGCAAGTGGGTACATCTGATGTTAAGTGGTCACCATATCCATCAGCCGTTGGCATTGTAAGAAATATTGCCAATGCGCCACCATACTTGGAAACTAAGATGGTATATTTATTTATTTATTGAAGGCTTGCTAGCGAATGTTATATAAATAATATCTTAATAAATTATGTACTAAAACTAAAAACATTTTATATACACCCATTTGAAAGCAAACACTGTATACTTAGTATTCTTGCGCCGATTACAATTTCATAAAAGTATTAAAGTGTTTGACTAATACGTAACAATAACAGAAAGATAAAAAATAGATTAAAAAATTAAAAAGTATATAAATAACGCGCAGATTCCATAGCAGTGAAGGTTTAATAACACAGATTAATGATAAAAGACTAAATAAATGTCCTGTTCCATTTTTTAGGACAAGATTTGCCCAAAGATCCTATAATTACCTAGCTCCTAGAATATTTAACATATTGCATGCCAAGCTTAACATTAGGAAATACACAAACAGACAATTAAAGCAATTCATCTTTAAGTACCTTTTGGATTTAAATGACACAAATGTAAACAGTTTATTTACACCTTTAAAATTGAATTAAATGCAACACACATACAAACACACACACACACAACACACACACACATACACACACACACGTACCAACGCTAACATAAGCATGGACGTCTTATTTACTTTATTTTATATTTTGTATTATTTCTTACATCCCAGCTTATACATTTATTTTTATTTTTTGTTCATATAAACGGGAGTGGAGGCCTGGTGTCTTGTAGAACAGTTTATCTATTGCAAGTACCAGTCTTCACATTAATTAGCTGTTATGTAAATGTTACATTTTACTTTATAAGCTTTTTGTGAAGAAAATAAATAAATATATTATTATTATTATTATTATATCATCAAAGCGGAATACAACAATACTAAGCATTGCCGCTTAGCGGCAGAATATATGATGGGTGGGTGGTATCTACCCAGACGGGCTTAAATCTATATATAAACAGTTCAGTAGCTTTGTCTCCTCAGTTTGTCAAATATGTAGCTTTTAGTGTCTGTTATCTGTAAAGCGCTAAGATGCTTACACATCGACAAATATATTCAAACATGCATTCATTCATTGTTTTCCTCAAATTTTCAAAAATGATTATGGACAAATTTCGACCACTGGGTGACCCATAGTACGTTGTTGTCATTAAATGGCTTAAATGCATTATTAATCTCAATAAAGAAAACAATGAAAACTATTTTTTTGAAAATAGAAAACTAAATATTCAGAACAATTTCAGAGTTTTAATTGACATAGTTTACAATGTAAACTAGCTGTTTCCACTCTATGGAACCTGTTAAAAATTAAAATTTATTTATTCTTAGAGTTATTATAAATGCGAAACTAAGTTTATATATTTCGTTATTATGTCTAACTACTCAATCATCATGAAATTTTGTATATATGTTGTCAGAGCTACAGAATTGGACATAGGGTATCTAAAGCCATCTCATACGCTCAATATAAAAGTAATACGCGTACTTATAGTAAGCCAAAGTATGAAACTACCCTTCTTAAAATAAATAATAAAAAACCGGCAAAAGAATGTCAGTGGTTTTTTTTAAGTTGTTCGTGCGACGGGTGGTTTTAATTTTAATTAATGAAAACAATAAGCCAGGTGAATTCATGGAGATTAATCGCGTATATCTTAATCCTGTGGAGATTCTTGCACTGCAGGATGAATTCCATAGGCGGAGTGAACTAAAATCATCAGCCTGTTAGTATTCTTCAGCTCAACGAAGGCCCCCTTGAGGAGAAGGTTTGGAGCTTATTCCATTAGAGATTAATTATGACTATAATATTTGGACCCGCAATCCTTAGTTAAGATCCACTTGAAGAAGTTCCAAGGTCATCTCGGAACTCCGTTCAATTGAGTAGACTTAATTCCATCGATTGCTAAATTATCATCGTTTGGACCACCAACTTGTGTTGATACCACAAAAACTTGCCTTTCATCCCTTTGTCAAGCCGCAGTAACAAAAATATCGTCACTTAATATTGTTCTATATTTTACAAGAAAAGGACATTGATTTGAATCTGGAATGAGGCTTTTTGTGTTGTATTTTCTTTCAAGATGATTTATTCTGACTTTATTGATGTAAAGGTTTCAAAGATCAATTTTAAGGGGTTATGGGCATGAATATCGCATTATGTTTAAGTATGTTAGAGTTTTTTTCGGTCACTTTTAGGGCAAAACATTGTATGGTTTTGATCAATCTATATACATAGGTTTATTGTATATAATAATACTTACTAATACTTTTAAAGTTAATAGAAAATGTATTTCTTAACCAGTTTTGTTTTTAAAAACCAAGTTAGCTCAGTGGTTAGAATCTCGTGAATTTTAATCAATGTTTGTTTTTTGTGGCATTGGCACTATGTGGAATATTAACCAATTACATCGCCAATGTGCCACCAACCTTGGGAGCTAATGTTATGTTCCTTGTTATATTATAACTTCTCCTATTTATAACAACTCGACTGAGTGTGAGATTATGAAAAGAGTAATAGGCTGACTTTTACAACCAGGTAACTTACATTTTAATTTCAGACTAGGAGTTTATTCTGGGTTTCGCTTCACTTTCGCTCGCGTTATAACCCAAAATAGCTAAATAACAATTTCCATAGCAATTTCTTCAAAAATGAAAAGTTTACGTAGAAACTTTTACCCCCTTTACAAAAACCTTCTTTAGTGCTATTCTGCTATGTAAAAGGAAACTCGTATGCAAATTTTCATGGTGCTAGCACCAGTAGATCCGGTTGTGCTTTATATGTCAGTCAATCAGTTACTATATATATACATATATATATATATACAGATTATATCATATATGTTTAAGGCGTATATTTGATTGATATATATATGATATGTACATAATCAAAATATTATTTATTCAAGTGTTGGTACAGGATTAAATTTAATGTAAAGCTTCAGAACCGGTTCGGATTCTACTGAGAAGAACCAGAACGCAACTCAGGATTTAATCTTTTTGTCAAATCGAATACGGAATCAACGAATACGAAACTCACCCGTTTTTATAATCTTTATATTCTTATATTGTGTAATAATCCGTATTACCTGTTCATGTTATTTTAATATTAAGATTTAGATGTATTAATAGGTAAAGTTATATTATCTGCACTTCTGTAAGGACTTCATTACTCACCCGTGAAATGTCGTCAAGCGACTTATGGTGATATACTATTTTGATGCGTGTGTTCTTGTAATGTTATGATTATAACAAACAATGTCGCATATCACTGTCTGACATTTCATGTCCGTTTTCTGCGGTGACCTTCGCTTTACTGCTGAATCTTATATAATGATTGTCGCTGAGTTTATGAAATCTTACTCCGAATATTTAATATGTTCTGTTGCAATAGTAAGTTTTGGAACTTTGTTAAAAACATACTGAAAGGCAGTTTCGAGTTTAAAGATTACAAATACAATATTCTTGGTCAGCTCTCATGACAAGAATGGTTTGAAAGAGTTGCTATATTCTGCTCGAGAGCAGAACTAACAACAAAATGGAAAAAAAAGAAAATTTTTGGTTATAAATTGTAAAACCTCTTTGTTTTTACTTTACATGATAATATTATCTAGCTAACTCTTTTGGGCTTGCACGGGTTCAAAGAAAACTTTTATATTGAAGAACAAACATACTTAGAAATATTTTTATTGGCCCAAGAATTCGCTTGAATACGTAGAGTAAGCGATTCTCGAACAAAGCCAAAGCTTCGTCATAATCAGATGTGTAGTTTAGGAACGTATAGTGGACTTACATACAAATGTATATTTATTTACTAGAGAAGAATATGAAAATGTTACAAAAATGCCATTTCGTTCAGACTCCAGTAAAATTGCCTTCCTCGTATGTTGACTGTGAATTTCTGTACCAATTATTTCCAGTTGAATTCTTGACGTTCAAAGCCGATTACGGTTGAATTGGTTTGAATATAATATGTGGCTTAGCGTCCCTTAAAAAATTCGAACACGGCTGAAGGATTTTTATTAAAATAAATAAATCAAAAGTATTTGTCGGTGACTCTTTTTGGTTTGTGACGGGTTTTTTGACAAAAACGTTTCTAGTTAAAAAAAAAAAACCTTTTGCAATTAATTATTTATATATAATATATATAATCTAGACAAGATACTTAAGCAATAATTGGAGTCTATTTATTTATAGAACAGTCTAGTAACCCTAGCTAGATACCCAAGCCAATATCGATAAAAATAATTTATTACTGCAGTTCAGAAGATACAACAATTTAATATGCGATACTGTTCGGTAGTTTACAGAGGTTATATATATATATATATATATATATATATATATATATATATAATTTTTGTTTTCTTATTATCATAAATACAGAAACTGACCCAAGAATTATTCATTTAAAATGTATTTACCTGGATCTCTCCTGGAGTAATAGTTTTTGAGTTTATTGTCTACATACAGACTGACGCAGCACGAAAAGTTCTACAATACCATTAAAGAGATTGTTCGTTAAAATCACATCAAATTTTCTCGTATATCACAAAATATGATATATAAACGAGAAAGTTTTAACTTTTTAATAAATTTTTTCATCATATGTTAAAATATGGTATTTATTATACTAAACTTAATAATGTAATTTAATAATGATAACTGGTGGTAGGGCTTTGTGCAAGCTCGTCTGCGAACTGTTAAGAAAAATACCACATTCAATGGAAAAAAAGATATTGCTTTTTTAAAGAATAGGAAGGCGTACGAACACATGGGCCACCTGATGGTAAGTAGTCACCAACGCCCATAGACATGGGTATTGTAAGAAATGTTAATCATATGCCAAATGCGCCACCGACCTTGGGAACTAAGATGTTATGTTCCTTGTGCCTATAATTACACTGGCTCACTAACTCTTCAAACCGGAACAAAACACTACCAAATACTGCTATTTTGCGGTAGAACATCTGATGAGTAGGTGGTACCTACCCAGACGAGCTTGCACAAAGCCCTACCACCAGTAGCAATAATATATATACATATATATAATTGAAACATAGATATCACTATGTACCTCTACTTATTCTGCGCACTTACTTATGTACTAGTCAGCTAGTCTCCTTTTATAATATTTGCCGTGACCGAAAATCGGTTCGGATGATGTCATCATTATTCATCTCGTTTCAATTCTTTATTCGAAAATTTTAAATCATACTAACTAAAACATTCGACAATTCGTACCTTCCTAGTCTTGAAATATTGAACATCTTTTATTTAAAAGATCATATCAGGAGAAATGCCTGAAATGCATTTTTCATTTAAAAGGAAAGATTCTTTTAGCCAACGCATTACTGCATGAAAATCCGTCGTTCTTGTAGAAAAATTTTCAATAATAAGATTAGGGATGCTGTGAATTGATAGGCGACTTTCGTTTATTGCTAAGAAAATGTTTAAGAATTAATCTTTTCAAAAATTGTATATTGGTAGTCATGATCAAAGTAATTTTATTCTTATTGCATTATTTTTAAGGATTTTAATTGTATGAATAGTTAGTATGTCATCATGATATTTAATGAATATTCCTAATATTCCAACCGTCTCATAGATATTGGCACTCCGAAAATTACCAAAAAAATCACTCCAACAACATCAATGGGCCGCTTGACGAGACCTAAGATGCTGTACACATTTTTCTTGTTAATACACTGGCTCACTCACCTTGCAACAGAACATCGTACTACAGCTTGATGATCCTGAAAAAACCCTATCACCAGTATATTATAATATGCTTATTCTTAGTTTCATACATATGTACTTCTGATAGACTGAGTTTCGTTCACAGTGGTCATACTTACCCGATACTATCTAACCGTCATGCTCAGTAATTATAATATATACTCTTTTATTCTCATAATGGGATGGGATCCGATGGGACGGTAATGTTATACAACTGAAGTTAAATAAGGAACTGAACCCTTGTCCACCCATTACGTGTTTTCCGAGGCAGTATAACACCCCCAACTTACTGTTTGATAACTTATTGCCACGAAAATCGAATGATTTCAATGGAACGGACCAGACCGATATGATTTGATTTTCAACCAGCGATCCGCCCCTTGGCTTGTTGCATTACGTAGATAGACAATCGTTGGAGGATTTACTAATCCGGATAAATACTGAATCCTCATTGGTCGTTTCTTGTGTCATCGGCAGCTATCCACCAATAACAATTCAGATTATAATAAAACTAAATATTTTGTTCTATGTATAAATCTTATAACCGCTATTCATTTACTATCAATTATTTCTTCTTTTTATTAATGTAGTGTAAGAGCCGAAATTGCCCAGTGGTGAATGAATGCGTGAATCTTAACCGATAATCGTGGGGTCAAACACGGGCAAGCACCACTGAATTTACATGTGCTAAATTTGTGTTTATAATTCATCTCGTGCTTAACGGTGAAGGGAAACATCGCGTGGAATGTATGTATCTAATTTCAATGAAATTCCACAACATTCTTTCTAGAGACACAAGCCTATGGGTATGGCAAGGTATGTGGTGACCTTTGATCGTGTAATTGAAACTCGTTTGACATTCTCGTTGAACATTAACGCGCTATAATGAAAAAACCATGCTTTAAGATGAAATATCCTTTGTATCGTTAATTCCATATAATACAATACATTTCATAATAATATCCTGGGACATTATTCACATAAGGCCATATGATCCCAAACTAAGCAGAGCTTGTACTATGGAAACCAGACAACTGATATACTTAAATACATACTTATATAGATAATTACACCCAGACTATAAACAGACATGTTTATACAAACAAATGGCTGTCCTGGGTGAAAATCGAACCCACGACCTGCGGCGCGAAAGGTAAAAATCTACCAATCACGCCAACCGGCTCAAACAACATTAATATAATGGTATAATAATTTATGAGCGGAATGGGAGTGATATATCTACCATGGATTTGAAAAACATAAGGTATATTCATAATTAGAGTTTTAAGATGACAATAAAACCTGCAATTTCAAATAAATGAGAGTTATGTATAAATTGGAGGTTTATCTGGGAACCGAGAGATGAGATCATGCGACTTTTAACTGGGCGTTTCTCAATTTATAATACATCTCATGCTTGGCAACATATTACAATTTAACATAAACAATTTAAATAAAGGAAAAAAAAGTATTCAGTCACGTGTTTGCCATGAATGTCAATTCCAGCTGAGTCTTGAACAGCGTCATGGATAAAAAACTTTGAGTTTATCGTGTACATACAGATAGACGCAGCACGAAAAGTTCTACAATACCATTAAAGAGATTGTTCGCTAAAATCACATCAAATTTTCTCGTATATCATCAAATATGAGATATAAACGAGAAAGTTTTAACTTTTTAATATTTTTTTTTATCATATGTTAAAATATGGTATGGGTAAGTGATGCGTGTGTTAGGGTCTGTGAGAATATTATAATAAGAAATGAAACTCACGCGGATGGTCCGTGAACGTGTATATTATATACACGTTATACACACAATATATGCACACAGAAGAAATAACGTTATACAGGCATAGAAGATCACATATGTACACATAAACACGAACACAATACTTAAACACAAAGCGAATTATTTTTAAGCGCAAGTAACGGTTATGACGGTGGTAGAATAATGCTTAAGTCGTAAACGTTGGTAGGATCATTCGTAGCCAATATAAAAGATCCGTCGCTCCAATGCGCTTGCACCGGTAGGCGGGGCCTCAACATAGAACAAAGGACGACGTCACAACGGAGATAAACAATGCAGTTGTCCACTGTGTACGTTCGATCGTCCGTTGTGTCGTCAATCCAATATTCTATGTTGAGTTGGAATGTGTTGTGTAGTATGTCTGTTTGGATGTGTGTTTATGTATGTTTATAATATGTGTGTAAATATGTATGTTAGTGGGATGCACATGTGGTGGACGCCACAATGGTATTTATTATACTAAGCCTAATAATGATAACTGGTGGTAGGGCTTTGTAACTAAGATGTTATGTCCCTTGTGCCTATAATGACACTGGCTCACTAACTCTTCAAACCGGAACAAAACACTACCAAATACTGCTATTTTGCGGTAGAATATCTGATGAGTGGTGATGGGTGGTACCTACCCAGACGAGCTTGAACAAAGCCCTACCACAAGTAGCAATAATATATATGCATATATATAATTGAAACATAGATATCACTATGTACCTCTACTTATTCTGCGCACTTACTTATGTACTAGTCATATATTACAATTTAACATAAACAATTTAAATAAAGGAAAAAAAAGTATTCAGTCACGTGTCTGCCATGAATGTCAATTCCAGCTGAGTCTTGAACAGCGTCATGGATAAAAAACTCTTGACCTCCGCTTCAGTAGGCAAAAGCCCAGCAGGGGGACATTAATAGGAATTTATTAATGACTAATGCTAATCATAAAGGTATTACGAGAGATACTACGCCTTGCAGATAAAATAATTTATAAAGTGTACAATAGATATATTGCTACAATAAGTCCTTTATGCTTAATAGCGTTTTATTCTAGAAATTTCTACGGTTAAAAATTTGTAAGAAAATGGGTGTGGAATTATTTATAAAATATTAAACGAAATTCCTTTTATATTGTGCGAAATTACTGATTAATTTCTTACAAGGCCATCTTAAACGTTTTTTATATTATAATTTAATTTTTATTTAAAGCATCAACCCTAATCGTGTGATTATCAATTTGTCTCATCAATCTTTTTCAAATGGCCGTTTTTTTTATAAGTTTATAAATTTTCCGTGGCTTCTTTTCATGGATATTTTGATAATACATTGAATCTATTGGTCCCCACCGCCCTTAAAAAATGACACTGTGAAAAATATTAACCATCCTTTACTTCATCATACGCCACCAACTTTTGGAACGAAAATTTTGTTCCTTGTGCCTATCATTACACTAGCTCACTAAACCACACAACACAAAAGTACTAAGTAGACCGAACACCATGTATTAAGTAGTAGTAGTAGTAGTTGAGCCGAGATGGCCCAGTGGTAAGAACGCGTGAATCTTAACCGATGATCGTGGGTTCAAACCCGGGCAAGCACCACTGAATTTTCATGTGCTTAATTTGTGATTATAATTCATCTCGTGCTTTACGGTGAAGGAAAACATCGTGAGGAAACCTGCATGTGTCTAATTTCACTGAAATTCTGCCACATGTGTATTCCACCAACCCGCATTGGAGCAGCGTGGTGGAATAAGCTCCAAACCTTCTCCTCAAAAAGAGGAGAGGAGGCCTTTAGCCCAGCAGTGGGACATTCACAGGCTGTTACAGCAGTAGTAGTAGTAGTAGTAAGTAGTAAGTATCCCTATTTTCTCACTTTCATAGTCCAATGGAGTGTCAAGTGTGTACCAATTTTGTAACTATGTATGTTTTGTTCCTAACCATGATATGCAGGGATGATACATATCACCAATAAGTATGTATATACTAAGCTTTAAAATAAAATTTTGAAATAATATTCTAGTAGGCTCTTACTAACTTGAAATAACTTGAATCGCCACTTAAAAAATCAAATCATGTTAATTATAAAGCTACTGGTTTTCAATGTTCATTCGACCGAGAAGAACCGTTCAGAAACTTAACTCGTCCTCAATAGTTTTAATGGTAATTATATTAATTTCTTATTTACTTACTATAATGTTATATATGAAAATATTAATTAATAATGACTTTTGAAACTATTTCGTCTGGTTTCTGTTTTTGTTAACGTCTGGACTGTTATACACACATTTCTAGCTTTCATTATAAAAGTAGCGGAATCTGACATTATTTGTCTTCCATTGCATATGTGAACAGGCTTGTTAAGGATTCCGAGGCGCGGAAGAGTCCAAACTTTCAAACTACGGACTGATACTAAGATTCTTCCAAAGAAAAACCTAATAACTTTTTAGTAGCCCGACTTGGATTTTGAACCCAGGACCTCGGGATCTGCGCACTTGTATCTAGCCAATAGACCAACGAGGCAGTCAGTTTTTTAAATAAAATTTTATTCAACTGCAGATTTCTCGCTTTTATTACCATTTAGGGACGCTTGATTGAATTGTGTTATCAGTAACTTTGAATTCCATTATAGAAGCCGATCTTTGATGTTCTATCGCTGATCTTACTTTCATTTAGAATTGAGAAAGAAAATGGAGTTTGGTAATCTTTTCGCAATTACTTTTAGTTTAAACTGAAAATAAGTAAACATAATACAACTATTTTTTTTAACATCTATATTATATAAATATCCAAAGATGGATTTTTTGCTTGGTAGCCATTAGCCAGCAAGTATTGACCAGCTTTAATGTCAAAAAAATTAAAACTGAACGTTATTTTTGTTAAAATTTATTTAGTCTAGATAACACAGTAACAGTAACAGCCTGTGAATGTCCCACTGCTGGGCTAAGGCCTCCTCTCCCTTTTTGAGGAGAAGGTTTGGAGCTTATTCCACCACGCTGCTCCAATGCGGGTTGGTGAAATACACATGTGGCCGATTACACGATAGATGTTATTTATATTCGAATTTATTATACAAAATATATACTAATATAATAATATGAAAAGCTGATGAGATTGTTTGTTTAAACAAGCTTATTTCAGGATCAATCAATCAAATTAAAATGATCAAATGATCTTTAGATAGCTCATTAATTGATAGTTTATAAACTATATTATGTTATGCTACGCGTCCCAAAGCTTTGTTTTCCATGTGTGAAACCTTAAGGAGCATCTAAGTACTAAAAACAAAAATAATAATTCGAAAAATCTCTAAATTGTTTTATTATAGAATCGAATAACTTCAAAGCAAGTATATATTCATTTCGTGCATAACACAATTAGCATTCATCGTAGTTCCAATAGTAGATTATACAATATTTGTTACTGTTTCTATCAAAATAATTAACAAAATTGTAGATATTACAATGTTACAATAGAATAATAAATAACCACATAACAGAGTTTCTGTATAAACATGTACCACTAAAGAAAAATATTTTTATAATAATACCTTTATAAATATTGTTATAATTTAAATAGAAATTAAATGACGTCCTTAGTCCCACGTCGGGCGCCATTTATCTATTTGCTTACCAGTGAAAAGGTCGGTCTGGATACTTACCTGAAATGAATAAATAAACATTTATTGGTATAAAGCTTATTATAGGAAGGTATTTATGAAAACATCCATTCCATTCAAAATAGTGTACGGTTTCTGTACGAATTATTAGGAATTCTACCGTGAGAATTTGTAAATAAAATAAAAAATAATAAAACTAGATCTACTTATAAGCAATTGTTATATTAAAGATGTTTTTTATGATTCAATAAATTTCAAGAAATTATTTGTTTATCCCCTATTTAGTTAAATATAATAATAATAATATCCTGGGAAATTATTCACACCCAGCCATCTGATCCCAAACTAAGCAGAGCTTCTACTATGGAAACCATACATCTGATATACTACATATACTACTTTTCTTTTTTTAAATACATACTTATATAGATAATTACACCCAGACTCAGAACAAACACACATGTTCATGCACACAAATGTTTGTCCTGGGTGAGAATCGAACCCACAACCTTCAGCGTAAAAGGCATGTATCTACCAACCACGCCAACCGGCCCGTCAGTAATATAGCGCGTGTGTGTATGTGTGGGAGTGTGTGTGTGTCTGTGAGAGAGAGAGAAGTCTTTAATTGTCTGTGTTGACGAATTAAACAACATAAGATTTCAGAACTAATTTACTGAATTAAATTAAAAAAAAATATTGTTTTAAAAATGTATTTACTTCGTTTAAGTTTTCAGTTTTGTTTTATTGTTATGGCTTGACTTTGGGTCACTTATAACGAAGATACTACTATATTACGTAGCATTATATAGTTCTAAGAGTAACTCGATCAGATTGAGAAGTCAGCCATTTTGTATATAGATTGAGAAGGAAACCCGACCACAAAATAAGCCTTTAAGACGTTGGCAATTTCAGGCGCATTGAACATGCATACCTGCCGTAGCATTTTAGTTATAAAGTCTATTCCGCTGTTAATTACACTAAATAACTAAACTCAAAGCGTTTTCGTTGCTTCGGGATGGCATATTAAGTGGATGGTGGCTATACTTTATTGAATTAATAAATTGTTCAAGATTTAATTAAGATACCTGTAATTTAATTGGTGGGTAACGGTCAGTAACTTTCTTGGTGATTCTTGTCGGTAGAATCTATATTCTGAACCGGTGCTATAAATTTTATTCAATTTTGTAAAATGAATATTCAAAAAAGTTTTTAAGATTCCCTTATTTTTTTTATAAAAGAAAGATTGACGGATGTTAATGGCCTCCTGTTGGTAAGTGGTTACCACCGCCCATTTATACTGGCTCACTTACCCTTCAAACCGGGACACAACAATACTAGGTATTTATAGATACAATATCTGATGAATTGGTAATACCTACTTAAACGGGCTTGCACAAAGCTCTACCACCAATTAAAATTAATATATATTTTTTTTATTTTTGATATCGTTTTTAAAATTTTATTTTTAACTGTTGTACTTTATATCATAGAATATAACGCCAATTTGTAATATTGCACATTTTTTCACGAGACGGACATCTTATTCTTAAAAAAATGACGAAAGAAATATTAGTTAAACGCTTTTGTTTTATGCTTCCTTATGTCTGTGGTTCTCTTTTATGAGAATAATTCCCAATAAATTACAATATTGTTAAAACAAAATTCAAGAAACTCCAACTTTGAGAAGCGATGTAATTTTTGGGTTATATTTAAGTTATGGATAGAATTCGAGGCGTGATGAGGGGAATAACCATTTTGAAAGATTTTAAAGTACATCATTGTATTAATAGGATTTATAAGAATGTCATGCTTGTAAAAAAACTTGTAATACTGTCGTGGTACGGTTCGAATTTATTTTTTCAAACTAAATACAAAACCGACTTAAATTTTATTTAATGTAAATTTTATGTATTAGTAACATTTGAGAATCTCAACCGATTATGGTAAAACATTTTTTACCTTAAAGATTAAAATATACAACTGCCCTGAATGAACGAACTTAGGATGATATAAGGATTCTAATGATACCCCATACATCCAAATCCGTTCAGGCATTTACTGTGAAATAAAGAATTGGCTGCTGTAGCCAAGCCGGTCAGTAGAACAAATTATGAATTATTTCTCAAGTATATCGTGACAATCAAACATAAACCAACCATACGTTGAATCTAGATTATTTTTTGATTAAGAGCGATAAAAAATACAGCAGTTACCGTTTCCACTAATCAAGGCATACATATTTATTATTACTTGCAATCAACATTTAAACAACAACAATGTCTGCCTTGTAATTTAACACTGTTTGACATTTTCATTAAAAAATATATTTACCTACATAGAGCCTAGTGGTTAAAACACGCGAATTTAAACTGAAGATTGCCTTCATACCAAGCACTGTTGAGCTTTCATGTGCTCAATGTGCTCATTTCGTGCTCGGTGGTGAAGGATAAATATGAGAAATATGAGTATAGGGTGTAATTCAGCCACATATGCATATGCGACCTGTCCACTTAGCAATAAGCTTCTAGCCTAACTGTAGAGTATTTTTAATTAAAACATTAATTTTTAATTAAATTTGAAATTGGAATATTCGATTTTTAAATTAGCAATGTAGCACAAATGTCACTGAAACGTTTTTTTTTATTTGAATTTTTTTTATTACCAGACTAAGTAAAAAAAGTTTTATTTTAATTTATATGATAAGTAAAGTAATTATAAGTAAGAAGATGAAATCTTCGATACTAAAGTCAACATGTACCAGTGGAATTATAGCTTTTATATCAATGGTTATAAAAGCGAAAATTGAATCAGGCGTTTAATTTTAATACAAACAATATCTCATATTAAAATGATTATGAATTCGGATACTCCTGAGCTGTTTCAGGATAATCTCGTGGTGGATATAACAAAATAACACATCGAATATGAGTATTATACCCTAAAATTTAATAACAATAAATGCATATGTATTTTTAAGTAAAGTAAAGTGAAATCTTTGAAGGGAACTTTTCGTCGTGTTTTTTTTAGTAGGTATTACTCGTGAAGGGATTAATTGTGTGTCTTTTGGCTTAGAATTTGTTACTTTGTATCAATTTAATCTGCACGAAGTCGATATGTACAGCTATTTTATTAATAATATTATTAATCGCTTATATTATTAAGTGGAAAGACAAATAAAAAAAAAACATTTTCTAACATTTTCGAAATTATTTCTGCATTTGAATGTACTTAATTAAAGATAAACACCTTCATAGCCATATGCTAAAATGATTATACCCATTTAATATATACTACTACGTATATACGGCTGCTGAGTCGGAGTTCACTTCCCAGGTCGGGCCAATAAAAAGTTATTGGATTTTTCTGACATAAAATTCCCAGTAGCAGCCCGGGGTGTAGAAATTGGAAGTGTGTTCTTTCCTGCGCAGCTGTCTAATCTCTCTTGAGATTGGCCGCCTTGGCCGAAATTGGTCTGAACGACCTTAGTAGTATAAATATTGTTGAGAACTGTCATTATCGATTTACTTTGACAAGGTTCTATCCCGTTCTGATAGCGCAAGGATTATACATAGAATATAATATCTTCGATACCATGTTCGATGGTTTGACAATTTAAAGGACAGATCTAAAGTTTCGTTGGGCATATTGTCTTACATATATGGATTTATATTTTACTTGGTGGTTGGACTTCATGCAAGTTCGTCTGGGTAGTTACTACCCACTCGTCAGATATTCTACCGCAAAACAGCAGTACTTGGTATTGTTGTGTTCCGGTTTGAAATGTGAGTGAGCCATTGTAATTACAGTCACAAGGGACATAACATTTTAGTTCCCAAGGTTGGTGGCACATTGGCGATGAAAGCGATGGTTAACATTTCTTAAAATACCAATGTCTATGGGTGTTGGTGACCACTTACCATCAGGTGGCCCATATGCCTATACTAAAAAAACGTTCGCCTGCCTATACTAAAAAACTTAGTATTGTTGTATTCCAGTTTGAAGGCAAGTGAGCAGGTGTACAGGCACAAGGGATCTTAGCCACCGACCTTATGAAATTTCTTGCAGTGCGCACGTCTATGGGCGTTGGTGAACATTTCCCATTTCAATTTATTTGAAATAAAAATAATACAAAGCATGTTTTGAACAGGAATAATGTAAGTGGAAATAATAATGTAAGTGGCTTGAATAGACACACTTATTTCCACATCAGTGTTCTATAAAAATTCTGATCACATTACACCCAACACGATAAGGGTAAATAAAATTATCGAATTGAAAGCCGACACTTTTATTTGTTCTGTGGAAAGGTTTTTAACAAATAAAATCATGTATTTTTTTATATTTGCCGGTAGGGCAAATGAATGTATTGAGAGTATAGACTATAACATCTTTTGGTTAATCACTATTTATATTAATACATATAATTATGTAATATTCATGAAATAAGATTTTATACAATAAATAGTATATCGCTCGCTATTAAGATGGTAAAATTGCTAATATTTAATTCAATTTTACATTCGCCGCTGCGCTGTTGAGATGAGGCTACGAAAATTTTGACAGCGCTTTTTATTCATTATAATATTATAGTTGGAAAAAATATATTATATAAACAATTAAAAGGAGAGTAAGTGACGCTCGGTGGTGGTGATCTGAAATTTTGCTGGTTTTAGGCGCGCTCTTAAACAGTATGTTAACACATGATACCATTACACTGATCGCCATGACAATTGATTTTTTATCAATTGCATATAAATTAATAAAGGACAACGTCTGCCATGTTTTACTAGCACTATAAATAAATACATATACATAGGTGTATATAATTACATACATATATAGCGTTATGTCCTGATTAAGATTTGTAAAGTCACCATATAGTGTAAAAATATGTACAAAAACACAAGTGCTTTCTTTCCGTTCCTATACTCTCATAAACGGTATGGTAAATCCAACAAGACCACGAGTTGAAACACGCAAGTAGTGCCCAGAGTAATCATTTCTTGACCGAAAATTTTAATATTAGTTTCTCCTTCCTTCCTTCTACCGCCATAGTAGCATTAGTATTAACGTTCTTAAACGCACCATTAAACTATAATTGGTCTCTGTCTGTTATTATTGATTTTATATTCGAAAGAAGAAGGCACAGCATTATTTAAAAAGTTACCCCCAAAACAACATTCATTGTTAAGTCATGTATTTGTAAACATGCCAAAGTAAATATTATGTTTGAGTATCATACCCTGTGACAAAATCTCGTTAGTGAAATTCTGTCACCGAAATTTTATCCGAGTCAACGAAAACAGTCATGATATATACCGTAGAAACTGCAAATGACGCGGAAAATTCTCATCTAATGGTAAAATGTAAGCTTGTTAACAGTTTTTTTATAATGTAAGCGTATATTAGCTTTTAAAGTAATGGATCATTTGTTCCATTTTTGGGTGGAATATGAGGACGTTTTGGTGCTTATAATAATATATATAATGTAAAAGCTGTGGGTTCCTGGGAGTCTTTTTATTCATTAAGGGAAAGGTTTGGAGATAATTCCGCCAGGCCGCTCAACTACGGGTTGGTGCATATGTGAAAGATTTTCATCCTACAGATGCATTCTGATGTTCCTTCAAATTAAATGTAAACTATGATTTTCCCAGTCTTTGACCCCCTAATCTTCACGCCTTTATTAGGATTGTAAACAATGCCAACTTCCAAATCCCAGCCTGCTACTGAGAATTTCTCGGCAGTAAAACACATAGTGTTTTATTAGCTCAACCCAGGACTTAAAACCAAGACCTGGGTATGTAGCCTTATAAGCCAGTAGACCAGTAGTTTTTGCTTAATTGAAGAAATACTGTTACCCAGTAAATAGAATGAAATAAAAAAAAAAACACTTCTTCTAAATAAATAAAAAATACCACAATAATCATAGCGCTCAACTTTCCTAAATTACATTTCATAGCTATATTAGTAAATTGAGAATTTTCATCCAACAAAATTCAAATTTCGAGCTAACGTTTCCGTTTTAAAATATTATCTTATTCAATTTTTTATTTATGAACGATGTAACGTTATGACGTCGAGATGGCCCAGTGGTAAGAACGCGTGAATCTTAACCGATGACCGTGGATTCAAACCCGGGCAAGCACCGGTGAATTTTCAAGTGCTTAATTTCTGTTTATAATTCATCTCGTGAATCTTCGCTTTTCGGTGAAGGAAAAAATCATGAGGAAACCTGCATGTGTCATTCATTGAAATTCTGCCACATGTGTATTCCACCAACCCGCATTGGAGCAGCGTGGTGGAATAAGCTCTATACCTTCTCCTCAAAAAGGGAGAGGAGGCCTTAGCCCAGCAGTGGGACATTTACAGGCTGTTACTAACGTTATGACATTTTACGATATAAAAATACGAATAAAGTTTCATGTATTATTCACGACAAACTAAAAAATAACAAACTTTCTTGTAAATATTATAACCCAAAATTCGTAAGGGTGTACAACTTCCGGTTGTATATGCCTCGGTCTCACCAAAATCCGGCTGTAAATATTATATTATCTTACATTATAAATAACTTTTTCACTTTCATTTTGTTGCCAGAGTTATAAAATGTTAAATGAGGCTTAGAATTATACTTTACGTCATTGCGTTATCTTGATTTTTTTAACTTTATAATATACATAAGAAAAAAGAACATTAAACCGTAAATCTTAACTAATATTACAGATTCGAAAGTGAGTTTGTTTGTTTGTTACGCTTTCACATGTTAACTATGTAACTGATCATCATGATTTGCATACCTGTTGTCAGAGGTATAAAAAAGGACATGAGGTATTTAACACAGCCCCCAATTGATACTATATTTTTAATAAGCTGGGGATAATTCTACTAACGAATTGTAATTTTATCGCAAGCGAATTGTTATTTATGCGTTATATTTATTTATTTCTTAGATCACCAACCAAGTTCACACAAATGCATGAACGTACAGAGTTGACAGAATAAAGGCAGATCTCAATCACAGATAACTGCATGAACAATAAAGCAACATTATAACCAAATCAAAATCAAAATTTTCAATTACAAAAACAATAATTAAAAAATATAGTGTGTGGCTAATTAAGTGTTGCGTCTAATGGCATTAAGGTCCTTTTAAATATGTATCTAATGTTGGTAAATATGAACATATTAACACAATTATAGCTCCTTACGATTCTATTGACCGGTGATATGAACCAGGTTGAATTTGAATGCTTTACGTAATGTTTTCTATTAGATAATTTAATTATCCACTATTGACATAAAAGACAACAATTATGTGTTGACTTAATAATGGACTCCGGACCGATTTCGGCCACGACTGCCGAGGCAAGAGTAATCTAACTGCGCAGGACATATAGTGCACAAGTGTGGGACGGCAATACTACACGGCTGGAAAGAGTTCAGGCACAGGACCAACGGCTTTACGTGCTTTCCGAAGCACACAAGTGTATACACTTCCTACTTTTAGACCCCGGGCTGCTATTGAGAATCTGCGACAGACCGTAACCGTAACAGCCTGTGAATGTCCCACTGCTGGGCTAAAGGCCTCCTCTCCTCTTTTTGAGGAGAAGGTTTGGAGCTTATTCCACCACGCTGCTCCAATGCGGGTTGGTAGAATTCACATGTGGCAGAATTTCAGTGAAATTAGACACATGCAGGTTTCCTCACGATGTTTTCCTTCACCGTAAAGCACGAGATGAATTATAATCACAAATTAAGCACATGAAAATTCAGTGGTGCTTGCCCGGGTTTGAACCCACGATCATCGGTTAATATTCACGCGTTCTTACCACAGGGCCATCTCGGCTTTTTTCTTCTCGGCATCTGCGACAGAAAAACTCACTAACTTTTTATCGACCCCACCTGGGGCTTGAACCCAGGACCTCGAGATCTGCGGCCTTATCTAGCCACTAGACCAACGAGGCAGTCATTATTGTTATTATTTTGACATAATGGTATATGGAAATATAATATCAGCTTGGTTCCGATCCAAATATATATAGAATAGTAAAAGTTGGATTAGAATTGAAGCGGGAACGTATCGTAACTTATAAATTTGTAGAATTCGCAAGAATTTCCAAGATTTGTCGACATTACCAACGAAGCAGAATAAAACCTTGTCATAATTTCAAACGATCAAATTAAACTAAACTTATTGTGCTATTACATAAAATTCATTAATAAAAGTCACAACATTTCCCCACTCAGTTCCCCATCTATCTCTACAAACGCAACAGTTACACCCACCTTAATTAGGAGAGACTCCACGCTTTGTTACAATTTATTACTTACGACCCAATTCGACTTGAATATAAATACTTGTGTACTGTAATTTTTTATTCTGTTAATTGTAGTTACATACCTGAAATTGCTATGACAATAAATTTACCAACGATCTTGGAATATGGAAAATATAGTGTACTAACTACTTCTGATTTTGCACGGATAATACACGAGTTCGCAGTAATAATACAAAAAAAAACCGTGAGAGCCGTGGTGGCGAAGTGGTTATATGCTCAAACCGAGGCAAGCACCACGTGCGGTGAAGAAAAACATCGTGAGGAAACCTGCATATGGTTGATGATCGCCATGTGTATCTATCAACTGTATTGGAGCAGGGTGGTGAAGTAAACTCAAGCCATTTAATCAAAAATGAGAGGCGGCCTTAGCCCAGCAGTGGAAGATTTAAATGCTGTTATTTTTTTTTTACTTTAAGAAAATAACAATCAATACGCTCAATATTTATATCGAGCAATACTTCTGCTTATACTATGTAATATTTTCAGAGTTATATTATATTATCTTAAATAAAAAGTCACAGTTATTACAATTACATTCGAAAAAATATCGCTATATATATATAAAAATATAAATTTGATCGACTAGTTTTCGCTTGCGGTTTCGCCCACATGTAATAAAAAGTAGGCTATATCCGTCCTCGAAGTTCAAGCTTGCTTCATACCAAATTTTATCAAAATCGGTTCAGTGGTTTAAAATTGGAAGCGTGACACACAGACAGAGTTACTTTCGCATTTATAATATCAGTATAGACTTCCTTTTATATTATGTAATTTGAACCCAGTAGCCTGAGGTATATAACAAGCCATTTTAATAGAAGACATGGCGCGCGTTAATTAAAAACATTCAGAGAAGATCGTATGGCTTGATATTAACTATATTGTAATATTTGTTCATATCTCGTTGACTAAAGGAATTTTAAGAAACAACTTATTAATTTTTATGCAAAGCCGGGAAATAGCTAGTATTATATATAAAAAGATTGTTTGTTTCTATCCGAGTGCGAAGTATTTATGTACGAAGTACCCGTACCCCCAGAAAACAGGTACTTCACGAAGACTTCCTCTATAAATAAGGCTACCTAGGCGTTGTTTAAGGGGTAATTAGTCAAAACACACTCTGTCCTCTTCATTCGAATGTCTAATCATTGATGATAGAAAGAGAAGTCAGTAAACCACCGCTAGGGCAACATTTATAAGTAAGGCCTAGTATTTCTATACCGTAAACTTGAGATCGATCAAAGGGATAGAAGGAAATGGGGGCTTAACTTTGTATAACATTATGTCAAATATTATTTTTAAATTCACTTTTCATTAATAGATGGCACTACTTGTCTTTTACATCGCGTTGTAACAATGTTTTTTTATAAGTACTTAATACGGCTTGGCCAATTTATAATGTGTGAGAGAACAATTAAAATATCTGACTGGCAGTACATTTTCGGTGGTTTTATTTTACAAATATATTAACTGCAACTAAAATGTAGTGAAAAAATCCTGGGACATTTTTTTTTCACACACGGCCATCTGATCCCAAATTAAGCTCGTACAGAGCTTGTACTATGGAAACCAGACAACTGGATATACTACATATACTATTTTGTAAATACATACTTATAAAGATAATTACACCCAGACTCAGGACAAACAGACATGTTCATGCACTCAAATGTCTGCCTTGGGTGGGAATCGAACACAAAACCTTCGGCGTGAAAGGCAAGCATCCACCAACCATGCCAACCGGCTCGTCAAAAAAAAAAATAAGTACAATTAAAAATGACAAAGAAATATGTTTTTAAATCATTTCCATTTATGGGTCATATAATTTATAATTATGTTTAATTCACGTGACCCGATGAATAAAATACAATTATTGATTGTATAGTTATAGAATCAACTGGCCTGACACGCAACGTTATCGTGGCAATGACGGCGACACTAGAATTGACATTTTAATAATTTATCTTTATAATAGACTAGCGTTTCCCGAGCCTTTGCTCGCTTCATAATTCAGAATTTTTCATTCCCTTCATTACTAACTTAGGGGTTAAATTATCAAAAATCCGTCTTAAGTACTAACCAACTTTATTAAAGGAAGCCGTATCCAAATTTTCATGGTGCGAGTAGCTTGGGCTGTTGCGTTGATATATCAGCCAGCCATTTATTCTTTTATATACATAGATAGATAGATAAGTGTACGTTGTCATGTCATTTGTGAAATGCCATCAAATCCAATCTTTATTTTATATATACGTGATATCAGATTATTATTATACACACGTATGAGGTAAACTATTAAAACATACATACAAATATGCTTTTATAAATCACAATAAAATTACGTAAAGTATAAAAGAACCAGCCTGTGTTTGTTGCTCGGATAAGATTTCGAAACACATGCTTAAATGCTGATTGGTAGATTTTCAACCGATACATACTGGTTTCCTTACGTTTATTTTCGCTTCCAACCACGTAAGGTTAAAGACATTTATTTCCTAAAAAAATAACACAATCCACTTAAACTTAAAAACATTGCATCAAGTACCTGGAGTTGACTAGCTAGAGACAGAGTAGGGGGAAACTAAGAGTGCAAGCCAGTCTGGTTAGATATCCCCCACTCATCATATGTTCCACCTCCAACAGTATTGTTGTGTTCCAATGTGATGAGTAATCCAGTTAACTACAAGCACAGAAAAGGAACATCATCGATTCCAAGGCTGGCAGCGCATGGACTATCTAAGGGATAGTTAATATTTCTAACAGTGCAAGTGTATATGGACCAACAACCATCAGGTGGTCCATCAACCTGTCTGCCTATTTATATGAAATTAAAAATACAAAAACGAGTATAGCGATGCCTTTAACTTTAACGAACAAAGTTAAAACAAAACCCTAGTATGTACTCGTAAGTACCAAATATCAATACATGTAGGTATAAGTAGGAAATAAATAAAGTTTTTATAATTATTCATTCTTTGATACGTTGTGTGTGTAAGCTTATCAAATGAGGGCTTAAAGTGTGGTGGTACACGGACTATTAGGGTGAGAAAATTTGTGGGGTGACTTTATTTCGACATCAATAAGGTTGTTACAGAATGTAATATTTTTTTAACCGACTTCGAAATTGGATGTCCTCGTTTCCACTGTATATGAATGTTTTCTTTAATAGGGGACGGACGAGTTTATGCACCATCTGATGGTAAATATTCACCATCGTCCTTTCCCATTGGCGTAATAAGAAATATTAACCATTCCTCACATTGTTAATGCACCACCGATTGCGAACTAAGATGTAATATCCCTTGTTACACTGGCTCACTCACCCTTCAAACCGGAACACAATGATATACTTAGTGTATTGCTGGGCGGTAGAATATATGATGAGTAGGTGGTACTTACCCAGACGGGCTCGCTGAAAAAGCAAATATCTATAAAATATGTGTGTATATGTACTTTTGAGTATAATTTTATTGTTAATGCCGATTTCTATTTGATTTATGTGTTAAGACCGGTGTATAGATTATTCCATTTTAGTTTCATTGGTAGTAGTAGTATAGTAATTCATAGCTATGTAATTGAATTGGTGGAAAAGAGTAACAAATGAGTTTCTTGTCGGTACTCATTGACAGAATCTACATTCAACTCTCTTTGTCGTTGTAACTCTGTTTATCTGTTATACTTTTATGGTTAAACAGCTGAAGCGATTTTGATAAAAATTGGTTGAAGCAAGCTCGGGGCTAGCACCTACCCCTCACAAACACGCTTAACTAGTTTAAAATAATCCTCTAAAATAACTGGTGCTTGTAAAAGCCAAAAATGTCATTGAAGAACATAAAAGATATTATTATAATATATTTATAAAATTAATTTTATATCATTATATCTTAATGTAAAATAAAATTCTATTATAATGTTTTCAACAAGTAAGATATGGGTTTTTATTATCAAACTTTTCGAAGGTATTTTCTTCATTGTATACATGTCAAGATTATATCGCATCTTGATATGAAAATTCCGCACCGCTCAGCTTACCTTATCTATATAAAAGCGCAGTGGAAATCGTTTGTCTGTACATTTAATAAATCGAAAAACGAATTTGGACTATGAAAAAAGAGTAAAAGACCATGCAAATTCATTTTTTAATTTTTATCTGTTTGTATGCACACACTAATCTCGGAAACTACTAATCGGATTTCCTTGCGATTTTCACATGTATATTAAGCTTAGATCGGAGCAACTTTTAAGCTTAGTTTTTATACAATCGGATTACAGGAAAAAAAGTCTCAATATATCTAAGCTTATAATAAAGCAGTAGAAATCGTGTGCATTGACATTGAATAAATTTATCAAAAAACTCATATGGGTGACAAAAAAGAGTAACGGAACACGCAAAATGCATTTTTAATACATCGAAATAAAACAGACGTTCAAAGGAACGAAATCACAGCCATCAGCTAGTGATAGTGAATTATGAAAATACTTCGAAACTACTGATATTAAATTTCCTATCGAGGGTGGCTTGGAGTCGCTAGCACGCTGCCCCAATGCAGGTTTTTATGAGGCAAATTTTCATGTGTGTTTTTCTCACTTTTCGTTTACTACCGAGCACGTGATGAGGTTTAAATAAAATATAAGCACACGAAAATTAGTAGGGCTCACGTGAGTCCGCAATATCCCACTATGACTATTTTTATACTAAAATTTTGACAATACTATATGGCGTGGATACTTATATTTATATTATATAATGTATACTAACATTATAAATATTAAAGTAACTCTGTATGCTTGTCATGTTTTCACAACTAAATCTCTTAACCGATTTTAATGAAACTTAGTGTAAAGCAAGCTGGAGCCCCAAGCCTGCCTCCTATCCCCTATAACACACGGGCGCTAATATTGTATAATTTTCATCGTGTGTGATAATCTCAAATAAACAAGACGGACTATGTCTTTCACTTCTTATTTATTTAACAGTAACAATAACAGTAACAGCCTGTTAATGTCCCACTGCTGGGCTTAGGCCTATTCTCTCTTTTGAGGAGAAGGTTTGGAGCTTATTCCACCACGCTGCTCCAATGTGAGTTGGTAGAATACACATGTGGCAGAATTTCAATTTAATTAAGCACATGAAAATTCAATGGTGCTTGCCTGGGTTTGAACCCACGATCATCGGTTAAGATTCACGTGTTCTAACTACTAGGCTAGGCTATCATGAAACTTTATTAAATATATAGCCGAGATGCGGCTATATATTTAATAAAGTTTCATTATACATATACATATAATTTACTTATAATTTTACATAAACAATTCTTGTATATATATAAATTTTATTAACGAAATTGGTTCTTATTTTTTTCAAATTTTGTGCTTAGATAAGGTTTTTATTTAAGTTTTATATATCCGCAAAAAACGCAGTTTTTTACTGAAAAACTTGATAACCAATTATTTTTTAGAGCCGTGCAAAGCTCGGTCGCCCATGTATTTAAAATATTCAGTTAATTTTTTTTATTTCGAATGAGAATTAAGTATGAAAAGCATGCTTATTAAGCATATTTATTCAAGGGCTCGAGCCAGATCAGCTGTGCTATTCTGTAAGAACTCACTTCATCACTCACACGTGAAATATTGACAACGAACTTATAGTTTGAAGGATGAGTGAGCTAGTGTAATTACAGGCACAAAGGACATAACATCTTAGTTACTAAGGTGGCGCATTGTTCGATTTACAGAATGTCTCAACAGTTGCATTACTATCACGATAAAATTAATCATTTAACTCACTGTTCATCAGAAAATGCCAAAAGTTCCATTAATAGAATAGAATATAGAATTTTCCAGTTTATATTATCAGTATAAAACGTAAACTCAAGATTAACATGATGGATTTTCTTAAACAATTCAAGGAATTAAGGCGAATTACTTTAATTTATGAATGGAAAGGCGCGTGTAATCCTCGAACCATGAATACCGTTCTAGTGTTTCCTAATCATGCCCTTATCCCATTTATTACGCTCCTCGTTAAGACGGAAAGGGTACCGCTGGTTTTTTAGTGGGTATTCCGATGTTCGGGGTGCACTCGGCGTCTTGGACACCGGCGAGCCCCACATAGCCCCCCCCTCACTGTTCCCGTGGGGGAAACGAGTAACGCATTTTTCCAGCGTTAAAAAATAGGCCTCAACTGATGGAAAGTGACTAGCACCGTCCATGGACATCTGCAACACTGGAAGGCTTCAAGTGCATTGCCGGCCTTTGAGGAATAAGTAGGCTCTTTTCTTGATGGCTTCCAAGTCATATCGTCAAAAAAACCTTCGGCGAAAGCTGGTTCTAAAAAGTGTTTGTGTGAAGCAGGAAATGCTTTAAAAACCATGATATTGCGGATCTCAAGACATCGAAGTGTAAATGCAATTTAAAATTCTAACGCGATATGTGGAGAAATTCTGCGGCTGAGATTAAACTAAACAATTCCTCGGAGCATTCCCCGTGAAAGGTGCAATAACAAATAACTGATCTGTATTCTTATTGGTAACAATTTATCTTTATACCTATTTTAGAGTATTTTTTTATTATAGGTAGGTGGACGAGCAACATTGGCAATGTTAGATATATTAACCCTCGCTTACACCGCCAATGCACCACCAACCTTGGGAACTAAGATGTTATGTCCCTTGTACCTGTAATTATACTGGCTCACTCACCCTTCAAACCGGAACACAATAATACCAATTACTGTTGCTTGCGATGGAATATCTGATGAGTGGGTGGTACCCAGACGAGCTTGCACAAAGCCCTACACCTAGTAAAGTCTATATTTATATATATTTTATATAGAGAGACAAATTATTTAAGTTTGCTCTAACAAGTTGCGTGACATTACTTTATTATACTTGATTGGCTCTGGTTGTACGCCACTGGAAGCTGCATTACCATTTACCCCAAAAGTTAATTGTCACTGTTAAGTCTTCAGCACTAATTATACAATACAATCTCGAAGAACATAATTAAAGCGTGTAAAATAAATTCAAAACTTTCAACTAGGTCACTCTTTGTTCAATTTATACCTGTCAAGTTTTTTTTAAAATAAAATAAATTAAAGTTGAATAATTGTTTTAATAATGGTACTGTGTTAAGATCAGATGCTTCGCTTGTTTAATTGCTTGCCCTAATTTGTATTAACTTGAAATATGCGAGGGAGATACTAGGAAATTTTAGGTTTTTGATTTGTGTCAGCTGCAGATCCATCCAGTTTCGAATCTCGGGGTTAATAATAAACAATCACAAACCTAGACAATAAGAAATGAGAAATATCTAATTGATTGAAACAAATTTTTGTCATGAGGATTCGCACTTCACCGCTTCGCTACTTGTAAAGCCGCTTGTAACGCTAATTAGATACACATATCTACAAGCTGCATCTGACGAACAAACAAACGTTAGGTAATTTATATTTTTTATATTAATTTATTTATAATTAATTTTATATTAATATTCAGTTGTTATTGTCAAGTTAATAGAAAATTAAAACAATAAAAAAGGGAAAGACTTACGAAAATTGGAGGTAAGCTTGTGAGGTCATGTACCGATCTTATGCACTCATTAACTAAAATAACAAATTATATGCTGACGTCATCTGACACTCGAAATCTGACGCTTATTCGTCTGACGTTTGAAGTCACATCAAAGACAATGACAAATGACAAATGACACATCAAAAGTTTCACTTCTTAACACGAAGTAAGTTAAGTTATTAAATACGCAAAACATTCAGTTTAGATTTTTTTTTGTCGTAGACTATAGAACCATTAGCGCCCACCTCTAGGAAGAATATATAAAAAATTTATTTGGCCAGAACTTCATTCATTTGTTATGTTATTGTATTGTGTAATGTATACATACCAGAAACTATGTAAGAATGTTGCGTGTACTTGTTCATTGTAAATGTAATATTGGTGTAACTAATTTATAAAAATTTAAATATTTATAAATTCAAATTAATTATAATTTAATTTTAATACACAATTATTATTATTACAACCATTTTTTTAATCAACTTTAAAAAAGTGCCTCCCGATCTCCACCCGACGCAAAGCCCATAACGCAGGCCGCATTTCCACGCTGTACGGCAATGGACAACCTTTGTGACATGTAAGACCCGGAGCGACTGTCAATATTATTATATTATATATATTTCTAAATAAATAGATTGATATTTAGCGGTACAATAATTAGAAATATGGTTTCTACATTCAAGAGTCGTCTCCGTGAGCATATTTTGTCAGATAGTTCTCTTCATCCTGGACATCTATAATGCTTTAGTATTTATATATATATATTATAGTTTTGTATTTATGTATATTTTTTATTATCAATTACCGCCTTCACGAATTTCTGTTTAGCCTAAAGGTTGACTGGTAGAGAATGCGTTTAGGCATTAAGTCCGCCTTTCATCCTACTACACAAAGTATGGTGGTCAAAAAAGTATATAAATAAATAAAAATATCTACCTAAACGGATTTGTATACTACCGGCAGCTTTCATTCCCGCAAACAAATCGACAGATATGAATTGAGAGTCGTGTAAAGTTGAAATGTTCGAAATACCATCACCGATCAGCGTTCGACCAGAAAACTGAATGCGCCCATAAAGCCAGCGGGTCAGATTCATATAACTAATATATATCATGGTTAATGTATTGTAAACGATTTAGGATTATAAACTTAAATACTTCAATCGAAATCAAAATATACTTAATAAGGTTTTTGCATGTAATGCTATCACCAGGTTGGAATGTAGATTCTAATGAAAACAACCGATATGAAACTCTGTTTGACTTTCAATTTTATAACATAGGTAAGTTTATATAAGTGAATATATAAACACGCGGGCTAAGCCGGTGGCGAAAACTAGTATTTTTATATATACACAGAAACAGCCTGTGAATGTCCCACTGCTGGGCTAAGGCAGGGAGAGGAGGCCTTAGCCTTTTTCTTTTTCTTCTTTTTCCACCACGCTGCTCTAATGCAGGTAGGTTGGTGGAATACACATGTGGCAGAATTTTAGTGAAATTCGACACATGCAGGTTTCCTCACGATGTTTTCCTTGACCGTCAAGCTTGAGATGAATTATAATAACAAATTAAGCACATGAAAAATCAGTGGTGCTTGCCCGGGCTTGAACCCACGATCATCGGTTAAGATTCACGTGTTTTTACCACTGAGCCATCTCGGCTTTACATATATTATGGACGAGCTGGTTGGCGTAGTTGGTAGATACTTGCCTTTCACGCCGAAGGTTGTGGGTTCGATTCCCACCCAGGACAGACATTTGTGTGCATGAACATGTCTGTTTATCCTGAGTCTGGGTGTAATTATCTATATAAGTATGTATTTACAAAAGAAAAGTAGTATATGTAGTATATCAGTTGTCTGGTATCCATAGCACAAGCTTTGTATAAGCTTAATTTGGGATCAGATGGCCGTGTGTGAAAAATGTCCCAGCATATTATTATTATTATGTATATAAAAACGTCACTTTGATCTTACTTCTCATTTTACACAATCAAACTAAGGGTAGTTACGACGCGGATCTCGTCTAGACATCCCTAATGGTTACGATCGATCGATAGAAAAGTTATCGTTTTAAAATATTAAGAGTATTATACGCACATGTCTAAATGCGTATCAAAATCTCACTGTACAAATGTCGTATTTTTTTATGTCAATTTTGTGAATATTCCTATGATGTTTATTATATAAATAAATATACAATAAATATCAGAGACGGTCCAGTGGTTACAAGTGAATCTTAGTTGACGATTACAGGTACAAACCCAGGCAACTACAAATTAATTTTTATGTGGGTAATTTTTATTTATACACACCTCTTCAGTAACAGACTGTGAATGTCCCACTTCTGGGCCACCACGCTGCTCCAATGCGGATTGGTGGAATACAGATGTGGCAGAATTTCAGTGAAATTAGACACATGCAGTTTTCCTCGCGATGTTTTCCTTCACCGTCAAGCACGAGATGAATTATAATTACAAATTAAGCACATGAAAATTCAGTGGTGCTTACCCGGGCTTGAGCCCACGATCATCGGTTAAGATTCACGCGTTCTTACCACTGGGCCATCTCGGCTCACCTCTTGTTTTAGCCAAACTACACATTTAGGGTTTGTAATTATTTCCTGAGACAATGCATATACGAATTTCCACAAATGGTTTTTTTTTAAGTTTAATAAGCTGTCAAAGATCGTTTGTATGTTAAAAGGTTGTCATAAAACTAGAGAGTATAGATGATAGGGCACCTTGGGAATGAACCGATCGCCTCCGAATTATTCCTTAAAATTTATATGGAAAACAGCTTAGTTTCTCTCATCGGTTCTTCTCAAGTGTTATTTCGGAACAAGTTGTAGATTTTTGATAAAAAATGTAACGCTTATATGTTGAATAAAGATTTCGAATTTGATTATCACCATGCTGTTCTAATGCGGGTTGGCTTATCACGCGTGGTAGATATGTATCCGACATGTATATAGTTTATATATAAAAAAGAACATTAATTTATGTTTCTTTTCATTGTAATATATTTTATTAGTGCTTATATTTGTTACAGAATCTAAGTGACTGTGGGTATGGCTAAGGTACTGTGGGATAAAGGTACTCACTGAATTTTTCTTCGATAGCAAAGGACGAGCAGAGGAATTCCACGGCGTGGTGTCGTGATCAGTACCCACCAACAGTAATAAATTTTAAGGTTACATAACACACTTAATTACATGTGTAATCATTTATAGTAATTGTCTCTTAAGTAATCGTAGTGATTTTTATGAAATTTCGGGAGCTAAACGTTGCACGCGCGAAATTCAACGAGCTGGTTGGCTTTGGTTGTAATTATCTATATAAGTGTGTATACAAAAAAAATGTATGTAGTATATCAGTTGTCTGGCTTCCACAGCACAAGCTCTGCTTAATTTGGGATCAGATGGCCGTGTGTGAATAATGTCAAAAAAATAAAATATATTATACAGTTTTTTGCAACTGAGCAGGAGGGAGAGAGCGTATAGTATTGTATTATTTATTTATTTATTTTATTTATTTATTTATTTAATATTTGGGAAACAAACAGATATAAAATATAATCTAATTACATAATACAATTTAAATATCACATTATCCAGCGAAGTTTCCACCGATTGATGAAACATAAAATGCACTCAAATACTTTAACACAATAAGAGAAAAATTATTGGACAATATTAAAAGTATATAATTAAGTTAATTTAAGATTGTTACAAATATTATCTTTAAATTTAATCAAAGATAAATGAAATATATCAATGTTCCCAAAATGCTTATTATATTCGCGATTATTATATTTATTATTTATGTGTGTTTGTATTAGTGTGCGTGCGGGTATTTTCAATGTAATTTTTATGCGTTACATTTATTTCATTATAGGTACTTATTAATTAAACAGTTGTTGCTATTTATTATTTAGTGACCTAAGAAAACATTGATTTTGCGGAGGCGACAATTGTAATAACAAAAATACGACTATCCTTACTTGTAATGTTTATTATACAATATTTATAACCACTTCTATCAAAATAGTGAATATTTTTTGGATAAACATAATATTGTTATTAGCTTATTATTAATCTGCTTAGAATTGAGACAGTGGAAGTTTTCTCAGCAGTGAGAACATACTGTTACTATCCTTCATAAAATGTAATACCACTTTATATATATAACGGCTTAAATGGTTAGTGAACCAGGGCACAGGCACAAGGGTGATAAAATGGAATTTGTGGAAGGTATGGTTAAAATTTCTTAAGGAGTTTAATTTATATAGCTAGTGGTAAACCATTTTTTTAAAGAATAGAATTACCGATTTTTAGCAATGATTTTTTAAGCTAATTGCTTAAAAATATAATAATATTCATATTTACCTCCCTAATTAAACGTAAAGCTTATGTAGGAGTGGGGATGACAATAACCCAAGGGGTTACGATTGACCCTACGATTTTTAAATAATATATATTTCTTATTTTTTTAAGTCTGTGATAGTCTCATTTGTCTTGACCTGTCAAATCTGTGACAGCAGGTGTATACAATGAACAGCTGATTAAGTAATGAGCGTCCTTAGCTTTATAAATGATACTTTGAAGTAACATCGGATTAGTTTCGTTCGTGTGATAAATCTCTTATTTACGGTACCCGTTTTCATGATAGATGAGTAGTAATCTTATTACTGCACTGACTGCCTCGTTGGTCAAGTGGCTTGATATAAGGCCGCCGACACGGAGATCCTGGGTTCAATTCCCAGGTCGGGCCAATAAAAAGTTAAAGGGTTTTTCTATCAGAAAAATTCTCATTAGTAGCCCGGAGTCTGGAAGTTGGAAGTGTGTACAGCACGTAAAGCCCTTGGTTCTTCGCCTGAACTCTTTCCGTTCGTGTCGGATTGCCGTCCCATCGGATTATGAGAGTTAGGGAATAGAGAGTGGACCTGTGTTTGCGCACACACTTGTGCACTATAATATCGGCCGCGGAGTAGACTAATCTCTCTTGAGATTGACCGCCGTGGCCGAAATCGGTCTGGAGGACATTATTATTATTGTTATTAATCTTATTACTTTTTCATGTATTCTTAATTTATATATGCCCGTAGCGGGACGAATGACATTTGAAACATTAAAATTCATTAATATTGAACGATTTTATAAAATAAAAAAAAAATGGTGTTAGTGCCAAGGTACTTATGAGAATTGATCGGTAAATAACAATTCTTATGCTGACGTTATCTGACGCTCGAAAACTTACGCTTACTCGTCTGACCTTTGAAGTCTCTGTCAGCCCTTATCGTGTACCGAGTGCTAAGATGTTCGCACATAAATAAAACATAGTTTGATTAATAATAATCAATATATTTTCCTTATTATAAAAACGCAATATCTATTTTGTATTCAAGCCGCGTATATACAAAGAAGTAGTGAACTGTGGCCGAGAGCGGGCATGTCGTGTCATTAGAAAGCAGCATTCCGTTTGCATAGAATCACATAAAAAAGCACTTATACCTTGTACTTCAAACGATTTCGCGTTATTGCCCCGACCTCATATAGCCTACTGGTTAGTCTTATTTTTAATAACGTCAAGTGTTAGGTATAAAAAAGCCTTCCTTGGGATTCAATCTTGTTTCATACCAAATTTTATCGAAATCAGTTTAGTGGTGTAGGCGTGACAGACAAACATACAGACAGAGTTACTTTTTCAATTAATAAACTATCTAACGCAAAAAGTCTTTTTCAAATCGAACGTTGATAATCGAACAAAATGAACGGATATACATAAAAATAAAAGCCTTATGTATTTGTATTGACAAGTAACATGATTATCTTGATTGGCTCCACGCTTAATAACGGTCTGGGGCATATTATGCCCATAATAATTAGTAATCAATGGTAATTTTCATTGTGAGGGGCTGAATATGCTATTGAATACAACAATGGCATTATTTTAATTGAATTCAAATCTGAATAGCAATTAAAATGCAATAACGGAAGGTCTAATGTTTTTTAAAAATAAATAAAGAAAAAACACAATGAAATGAAATGATTTAATGAAACAATGTAGCTGCATTGTTTGAAATCAATATGTACTTTATTTATATTTTATTATTTACTGTATAATAGATGACAAAAAATGATGATTTGATGGTATGTGGTCACATTTGATTATAGATTTAACAGTTGCAGAGGTGACCCAGTGGTTAGACCACGTCAATCGTAATCGAAGATTGTGGGTAACAAGCCAGATTAAGCAACAAGAATTTTGATGTTTTATTTGTTAAATTTTATTTATAATGTGGTCGGCGATAAAGGAAATAATCGTGAGGAAATCTGCACGTTAAGGATGAAAATCTGGCATATGTGTAACCACCAATAATAATAATATCCTGAGACATTATTCACACAAGTCTACCTGATCCCAAACTAAGCAGAGCTTGTACTATGGAAACCAGACAACTGATATACTACATATACTAATTTTCTTTTGTAGAAACATACTTATATAGATAATTACACTCAGACTCAGGACAAAAAGACATGTTTATACTATCTGTCCTGGGTGGGAATCGAACCCACGACCTAAGGCGCGAAAGGCAAGTATTACTAACCACGCTAACCGGCTCGTCAATAGATGTCCGAGTAGTGTGGTGAGATAAGCTATAATTTTCTTAAAAACGAGAAAGCCTTAGCCCAGCAGTGGGACGTACATAGGTACTAAATCAATTTAAAATGTATAGCGCTATAATAAATATTTTTTTCAAGTAGGCTCATAAAAGCACTTTTGAATCGTCGTGTTACATTATTAAATTAAATGCAAAGCTATCATCGAATCGGAACGTAGGTTATACCAAGACTCCTCGTAATATATTTTTTTTATAAAATAGGTGGGACAGGCATATATGTCACCTGATAGTGGTCACCACCATACTTAGACGTTGGAAAAATATTATGTTGATGTTTATTAAGAAGAGATACTGAATATTTTAATTTAAATTTTGAAATGAATCTTTTTGGCTCATTTTATTTAACTGTACAATCTTTTATCGAGAGATTCAAATTAAGTATTTGTCATAGCTTATAATTATTTTTGAGTACGTTTTCATCACATAGACATTGCTGCCGTAAGAAATATCGTCAATGCACCACCAACCTTGGGAACTAAGATGTTATGTCCCTTGTGTCTGTAGTTACACAAACTCAATCACCCTTCATACCGGAACAAAACATACATAATAATAAGTACTGCTGTTACGTGGTGGTATATCTGATGAGTGAGTGATACCTACCCAGATAGGATTGCGCAACCCTACCACTAATTAATAAAAAATATCCAATATTTTATCGCAATAGAAATCCTCTCAATAAGAATCGAATGATCTTAGCATTGTATATCAACTTGACGTTAGACAGGGGGTGATTTATTCAAAGATTATGTATAGACTATATTCTCTTTTACAGGGAGCACGTTCTTACACCTTGAAGGATCATTAAAAGGAATTTTGCAAGTAATCACGTCGGTAAAACCTCTTTTATACCTCGATATTATAGCGATACAAAAATAGCTGGCTAAGGGAAAGAACAGGTGCATTAGACGAAGACCGCGGTTTCAAATCCGGATAGCGACTGTCCTTTTCATACGGACGGCGAAGACTGTTTAATCGAGCGAGATAAGAGATTATAATATTAAAATGGCAATAAAAATAGATACCAAAAGACGTCTGAGGCACTTTCGTGAAGCTAAGAAAAAATCCTAAACGTGTTGCTTAGTATATACAAATAAGAATTAACATGGTTTAAAATTTAAAAAAAATCTGGAAGAATTTAATCTAAAACTAATTAAATACTAATACATATGTATTAGGTCACCAATATACATGAGTCAATCAATCAATCAATCAATCAACAGCCAATCGTTGTCCACTGCTGAACATAGGCCTCTCCCAAGGTGCGCCAAAGCTCCCTGTCCTCCGCCTTCCGCATCCAGTTGGTGCCCACCACCTTCTTAAGGTCGTCGGTCCACCTGGCTGGAGGGCGCCCTACGCTGCGCTTGCCGATTCGCGGTCTCCACTCTAGGACTCGTCTGCTCCAACGGCCATCGGTCCTACGACATACGTGACCAGCCCAGTATTATGGTATAATATATTAGGTACGAATGAGTTTTTTAATTGAAATATCGACGCTATATTCTCCAGAGAGACATATTATAAGGCTTAAGTGTGTGCGCAATAAGTGGACTCGCTATTCATGAAAGAGATCAATGGCTTTGCCTGCTTTCTAAGGCACAAAAATGTAAACCAACTTCCAGGCTACAATGAAAATTTCGAGACGGATATACCTTAATATTGTAAATGTATTTTTACTGTCTGGACCCAGGATTTGAACTAAGGGTCCATTTTATAGTATTGGTAGGCGGACAAGCATATGGGTCACCTGATGGTAAGTGGTAACGCCCATAGACATTGGCATTGTAAGAGATGTTAACCCTACATATACACAATAGCAATAATATTACCAGCGCGATTCAGGAATATAACAAAATATAATATTCAGGAATAATAACAACAACTGTGCTTGCTGTACAAAACACAGGTACGGTCTTGCGTGGAATATTGCTCGCACCTTTGGGATGGCTCCGCTAAGCACCTACTTGAGGCCTTGGACCGGTTGCAGCGACGTGCCGTACGCATTATTGGCGACGTAAAGGTCACAAACACCCTTGAACCTTTACAATTGCGTCGTGAGATAGCAGCACTGAGCGCTTTCTATCGACTGTATCACGGCGAGTGCTCTGAGGAATTATTCTCTCTAATTCCTGCTTCCCCCTTCCTTCTTAAGTCCACGCGAGCTGGTTCTCGATGTCACCGCCTAACTGTGACATCAATTCCATCGCGAACAAAGAAATTTGGCAACTCCTTTCTTTGTCGCACTTCCAAAAAATGGAATTCCTTACCAGCTCACGTGTTCCCCTCCTATTACAACCCGGGTTCCTTCAAACGAGGCGTGAAGAGGCATTTTGCGGCCCGGCAAGGCGAATTTTACACAATTTTAAAAAAATTACACAAATTACAAATTAAGCACATAAAAATTCAGTAGTGCTTGCCCGGGCTTGAATCCACGATCATCGGTTAAGATGGTCGATTAACATGATTCTTACCACCATCATCGCCATCTCGATAATAAAATCGATTACCGCCATCTATTGGTGTATAAAGAAATAAAAGAAATTTTAATGAGAAACAGTAATGAGACTGGAAAATTCAATAATTAAAGTAGTTCCGTTCGCTGGTATCACATTCTTGGAATCAGCTAATCGATTCAATGAATATGGCCAACGTTCTCGCCAACATTCCGCTACGCTCATATTTCTGTGTAATGTTTAACTATTTCTTAATTCTACTTTTCATTTGCAGTTCTCGTTATTTCTGCTTTTATATGAATACTCAACAATACTTAGTATTGAGTTATGAGTTAGACAGCGAAACTTCAGCTTCGCACCGGAAGATAAGAAGAAAAATGTATTTTGGATAGGATTTGCGTAAAATCCGTTCTTAGTGAGCGTCTACGTCGGTGAAGGAGTAACTGTGACAAATTTCATGTCAATCTGGCGCATAGTTTAGGAGATCTCATGATGAGTGGTATTTCGCTATTATTTATTATTATTATTTATATATAAAAGGAAAAGTATATATGTATGTCAGAGATAATAAATTTAAGAGGGTATACGACGTCACTTATTTTATTAGAATAGCAACACCACACAAGGTGATTGACATCTTATGGGTTACTGGTCGGTTGTAAGACGTCAAGTTGTGAAAATATAAGACGGGTGCCTATTTTATTGCACAGCATAATAATGGAAATATAAAATATAATAGTGTATCTGTTAGTAGCGCACGTGATCGTTTATTAAGCGACCCCCTTGGTCTCTTGCTCTCAGGACAGCGCCAGCGCCGGACGTGCACACTGACTGATTTAATAAAATCAACATATTGGACGACAATGGTGGCCATATATATAATAAAAATCAATCAGATATTTCTTTACTTTTCCTCTCCACTCTTAAAAATACAACCAATTATATTTGAAGTATATTAAATAATGACCCTCAAGATACGATCTCTAAAAGAGGGCCACTTTTCCTCTTACAGTTTAATAATTGTCAATTATTATTCGCGTTCTATTAAAGTATTAAGTTCCTATTTACTCCACTTTCCCGTTGCTGTACTTCCCCAGTGGGTCGAGGTGTGATGTTATGTAGTCAATAACTTTTTCAATAAATAGACTGTATTTGTAACGTAAAAGTTGTTTTTCAAAACAAACTGAGAGGTTCTGAAATTAGCATATACAAATGAACTTAATATTGATAATAGCTTAGATTTATTATTATTATTTTATATTTTAATTTACATTATATATAGAACTGAATACGATAGAGTAACGAGAAAATATTTACATAAAAAAATAGAACAAGTAATCGGATTTATTATAATCTCCAAAACTATCTTTAAGAGTTTTATGTGATAGTAAATGTACAATAATACACTAAATTCCACTGATAATACTTTATATAAAAAGATAAATAGGAGGGAGAACGAAACGAAATTTGCAGTTATACTTGCAATCCTTAGGATACACAGCGTCCAATAGGTACACAAGCTCCACATGAGACACCAAATAGTATTTGCTGAGCCCTTGCTATGTATCGTTGATAAATTTTTAGTAGTAACAGCCTGTAAATGTCCCACTGCTAGGCTGAGGCCTCCTCTTCCTTTTTGAGGAGAAGGTTTGGAGCTTATCCCACCACGCTGCTCCAATGCGGGGTGGTGGAATACACATGTGGCAGAATTTCGATGAAATTAGACACATGCAGGTTTCCTCACGATGTTTTCCTTCACCGAAAAGCACGAGATGAATTATAAACAGAATAAAAATTCAGAGGTGCTTGCCCAGGTTTGAACCCACGTTCATCGGTTAAGATTCACGCGTTCTTACCACTGGGCCATCTCGACTTTTAAATTTTTAGTATTGTGTTCATATCGATATTAAATGATCGACATACCAAATGGGGGTATAAAACGACATACATTAGTATACCGGAAAGAGTTTAGGCGCAAAACTAATAGCTTAACGTACTATCCCGGGCAAGGGAGTACAGGACCTCAGAATCCATGTCCTTATATCTCGCCAACGAATCAGATAAACAAACAATCGAGTACGATATTTTTTTTCGTAATTGACGGTAAAAATTGTTCTTTATTAAAGTCTATTTCAAAATTTAATTAATAATCCGAATATCCTTTAAAACTAGCTGAACATTAAGCTTATAGCTTATAAATTTCGTCTTAATTAATCGTTGTGTTATCGATGACTAATTTAAATATCGACATGAAACGTCCGCTTTACTAATATAGTTGTATCCTGTTCGCACCGGTTATAACCGATTAACCGGCCACCCGTCATCGTACGGGTCATGGCTAATGGAATATCGATATCGGTAAGACATGAACGCACAGCACTACATAACGATTATATTGTTGAATATATTAATTATGTTTTCTTTTGCAATATAATATATCCTTGGTGGTTTTATGCAAGTTCTTCTAGTTGGCTCCACCCAACATCATTTATTCTACCACTAAGCATCTCTATTTACTATTGTTGTGTTCGGGTTTAAAGGGTGAGTAAGCTTACACAAACAAGACCCTGTGAATATCCCAATGCTGGGAAAATTCACTACCGGTTCACAATAAGCTGATCTGAACTGATAATATTTGAATGTGTGCAAAAATGAAATATTTTTCAAAAAATTGCAAGTTATACTGCTAACACTTGGAACAAGCTTGTAATTTCTATTACCCTATTTCACAGGAGGAGCCGATGATAGCCCGGTGGTTAGAAGGCGTGAATCTTAACCGATGATTGTGGGTACCCGGGCAAGTACCACTGAATTTTCATGTGCTTAATTTGTTATTATAATTCATCTCGTGCTTGACGGTGAAGGAAAACAGGAGGAGCCGATGATAGCCCAGTGGTTAGAAGGCGTGAATCTTAACCGATGATTGTGGGTGGGTACCCGGGCAAGTACCACTGAATTTTCATGTGCTTAATTTGTTTTTATAATTCATCTTGTGCTTGACAGTGAAGGAAATCATCGTGAGGGAACCTGCACGTGTCGAATTTCACTGAAATTCTGCCACATGTGTAATCCTTCTTCTTAAAGGGAGAGGAGGCCTTAGCCCAGCAGTAGGACATTTACAGGCTGTTACTGTGTAATCCAACAACCCGCATTGGAGCAGCGTGGTAGAATAAGCTCCAAACCTTCTCCTAAAAAAAAAAGGAGAGGATGCCTTAGCTCAGCAGTGGGAGATTCATAGGCTGTTACTGTATTACACAGGGTTAGTAATTATTTTTCAACAGGACTCCAGAAAACGTTCAAAAATTTCCAATTACAACTTAAAAGAATCGTTAGGAACATTTGGTGCTAAGAGATTTCACAAAACCAATGACTTTGGGATAAAACGACCGCCTCCAGGCCATTTCAAATAAAAATATAATTGTATTAACATAATTGTTACATTGGAATAAAAAATCACGCTGAATTTCTTTCTCGGGTAATGTACTTTTACCAGAGAGGTTTTTACTTCACAAACAATAAGCAAGTGAAATATTTATATCATGTATATTTATAATCATTTTGATATTAATAATAATAATAAAAATTGACTACCTCGTTGGTCTAATGGCTTGATGTTTACTGGTAGCAGGGCTTTGTGCAAGCTCGTCTGGGTAGGTACCACCCACTCATCAGATATTCTACCGCAAAACAGCAATACTTGATATTGTTGTGTTCTGGTTTGAAGGGTGAGTGAGCCAGTGTAATTACAGGCACAAGGGACGTAAAATCTTAGTTCCCAAGGTTGGTGGCGCATTGGCTATAAGCGATGGTTGACATTTCTTACAATGCCAATGTCTAATGGCGTTAGGTGACCACTTACCATTAGGTGGCCCATATGCTCGTCCACCTTCCTATTCTATAAAAAAAAATGTAAGACCGCAGACCCAGAGGTCCTGGGGCCTGTGGCCTTATAAAACATATAAGATATTACAATCACTAACAAATGAGAAATAATTTATAAATTCCTGCAAATATTAAGGTCTAGGCCTCCGTTGTTATAAGCTGCAGCGGACTAAAACACGCGAAACCACTAATCACTACAAAATGACCGCGAGCTATAATTACAACCAAATTGTGAGCACTTTAAATAATCATTATTATTATGGAAAAATGACAAAAACCTTATACAGTATTTTATAAAAGGAAAATAAACATATATATTATATGTGTATATATATAAACAGTGACGCTAAAGTCTCGGGTGACAGAAAAAAAGTTTGTATACCCAATTCTAATTGAAGAAGGTGTAAATACATGCAAAGCTTATATTTATATATTCCATGCGATTTGTTAATAGTTCTGCTGTATTATGCACTACAGACAGTTCTTGATTAATTTACCTTTATTTATAATACAACGCTATTCCACTTAACTAGTTATAACCACTTTAATTTAACTTCCAAAGTTCTGATTAAAACTTGACGGACATTGAAAATACCACTTTCTTGCGAATCCACAGTGAATATCAAAGATTATTCAAGATAACAATGATATCCCGTCAATTCGATGTCAAAGTTTTTTATTTTTCTTTACTCTTCTTTTGGTTAGAATAGGCTATAGAAGAAGATGTCTAAAGAAATAAAATAAACAACCCTGTTTTTAGAATTATCAACCCAAAAAAGCAAATTGGAAAAATTCAAATTTTCCCAAATTTCTAACTAAATTTCAACATTTATTAAACAGGATGACCTTATATATTATATGAATTGTAAATAATACAATCGCCTGTAACTTTATATATAGTTAAAAGTTTTAAATAAATAAAGGTTGCTTTGAAATTACTAACCCTTTTTCGTTCTCGTCCCTTGGTTGGACGTATTTCCTTTCGAAATTGTGACAGTTATTTTGGTTATCAATAAGAAAGTGTTATCATTCTTGATTGTGTAAAGGAAAACTTTCTCTTTCATACTGTGCCCATTTAAATAAATAAATAAGAAGATAAGATTTTTTTTCAGTACCATATCAATTATAAATCATTTTTACTTTATTTTGGCTGTGTGTAACCTTTGTATGATGTATAAGTATGTATTAGTGTCTTGTCTTTAAAGTGTAGGGGGATAGGGTGTCGGAAATCCGACTGTAAAATGCGTTCACAACTTTAACGCAATTTGGTCGTGTTCTTGTACTTTAACTATGACGTCATTATCCTTCAAGGTCGAATTTCAATCGTTAAATGTTATGTCTGTCTGCAGATAATGTTTATCAAATTGGATAATTCTAGAAATTGTCTCAAAGGCTGTATGTCTCGAGATTCTCGTGATTCAAAATCCCAGACCACGTTATTGATAGGTTGTTTGTTTCTTCTGTTAATACATTCTAAGTAGGTGAGTTTGACAGTTAAAAATATAAAAATAACAATATTTTAATATACTAGATTAGAGAGACCAGTACCAAATGTATTTGCAATTTAATGAATTCGTCTTTAAATTGCGAAGGTGGTGTTTCAATTCCAAGATTTGACCAACACATACCAATATGTATAAGACAAAATCCTCTAGGAAGCTAAAGTACATAGGTACACAAACTCATGAATAACAAGCTAATGCAATAAGCATATACAATATTACAACTGATTCGATAATTACATACTAAAATATTTAAAGCAGTACTTTCTTCGGCTACTTATATTTTCAAATTAGGATACATTTTGATACGGTTATTTAATTTTATACATTGTAAGGTTTTTAATAAGTAATTGACAGTAGTACAACTTCATCAACAATAATATTTTTATTTCCTTTCACAAACACAAGACCCTATGTTACAATGTGAAATAAAAACTAAAAATTAAGAAAAAAGTTAACAGAAACTTGATAGAATTTTCCAGAACAAAAGCCTTTAATATTCCCAGAATTCTTTGTTCCTTACGTCTGTAGCTTTATGCAGAATTACTTTACTAGTTTTTAATGTTTGAATCCGTATGGTGTTAAGGGAAGTTTAGTGGTAGACTCAGCGAAGAGAAGTATAAGCGAAGATTACTCTACCAAATGTATCTGCAATATTTCAATAGTTAGCATATATTAGTTTGACGTTACATTTTAATTGTAGAGTCATTTTGAGGACAATCATACTGGCAAGGTTTTAAGAAATAAAAGAGCATCCTTTTAATTTGATTTCAATACTAGTTGGTACAATTTAATTCAATACTTAAGCATTAGTCCTTCTAGCCGGATTACTGTAAAAATGTTAACGTAGAGACAAAAGAAGTTGCTTAAGTTCTAAGAAGTCATGCCGTGACGTTTGTAAAAAAATAATATTCAAAACTCGGACATCAGCCCAAGTTTTTCCGAACCGTAGTAGAAAGCAAATAACAAAATAGACTGACAATTAATCATCGTTCACTTGATTTTTATTTTATCAAGCGTAAAAAATTCTCTTTAACAAATCAAACCCAGTGAGCTATAAGCCGATAAGCATTTGAAAACCCGATTATTAATAACGTAGCTATACAGGTGACTTTGATTTATACCATAATCCGGACAAATTTATTAACGGGCAAGAAAAATGCGAAGGTATTTCCTTTGAGGGACGAATATGATGATACGAGCTTTAATACAGACTGATGTATTGTTTGAATAAGTAAAATATTTACCAACGTTATGAAGAAAACTGAACTAAGTGGTTAGCATCGTGATCTTAGAATGAATTTCTCGGGCTTATATCCGGTAAAGTTTTATTTTATTTTTTGTGTTCGAAATTCGTTTATGTAATTTTGTTATATACAAATATTATATGTCACGCTTTTGATAAAATTCGGTATGGAGCAAGCTTTAACCCTAAGGATAGATATAAGCTATACTTTTTTGCCCCTCACAACCCCTTTTACGCAGGTAGTCTTTAAATGAAATAATGTAATATAACAAAATCTTTAAATTTCAACCCGCAGTGGAATAGTATAATTGAGCTATCACGAGGTCATCGTATACGAAGACAGGGGTGAACACCTAGATTTTATGAAACCAGAGGCCAAAACACCTTTCCCCCCTGCGGCGCCGACTAGCACGGAACCCCTTCTATGGATCTGAGCGTCTGCAAATAAAAATGTCGGCGCGGCGAACTGCCCAATCCTCACAGACCCGTGGGGAGCCTAGCCCCAGAAAACCGCAAATGGCTCTGTCTAGAATGATCCGAGATCTGGTCTCCCCGAGAAATAAGTAGTCAAAATCGCTCCAACTTGCCCCAGTATCATCGGCCTCTGCGGACCGACAGGCGACGGTGATGAGGGAATTCCTAAGGTCAGAAGACAAAGGAAAACCCAAAACGTCTTGCACCGGTTCGACGAGAGCTGACTGGGGACAAGTCATACCACCAAAGCGAAGACCGGCGTCAAACCCGCGAGACCACGCAGTGAATGCATTTCTAGAGTTCCAGGCTATAGTGTCAGTGACCCGAGAGGTTCACTTAGCCACCTGTAAAAAGATCATGCAGACCTACCAGCGAGGCAACGAAAAGCTGCTGGAGGTGGAACTCAATGAAGCCGAGGCGGCCATATACAACAATGACATATCCCAAGTCATCAAAGGGAAAATGTCGGGGTGGTACATGGCCGCTTACAGCACTGCGGGAGGATTCGAAGCGGAAGAGCGAGAAGACCCACAACCCAAATTTCTCACTCCTGCTGGAGACCCAATCGCGGTGGTTGCCAGATTCACGAGAATCATGCTGGACGATAGAATACTGGAGATGGCTAAGTCCATCTCAGGTGATCTAGACGTCGACGCATCACTCGTGGGCTGGGAACTACCAAGACTATCTTGGATCAATGGAGTACCGGGCTGCGGAAAAACGAATCACATAGTCAGGAACTTCGACGAGAACAACGAATTAGTAGTCACCAATACAGTGGAAGCCGCCAAAGACCTAAAAGAACACCTGTCGCACCGATTTGGCGAAAAAGCCAAATCAAGGGTACGAACTATGGCTTCCATCCTTGTAAATGGTATCCATGAGGACATAAGGTGCGATCACCTAACGGTTGACGAAGCCCTCATGAACCATTTCGGAGCCATAGTGATGGCGGCTAGACTATCCGGGGCCAAGGAGGTGGTTCTCGTCGGAGATATAAACCAGTTGCCTTATATCGACAGAGAAAATCTGTTCGAAATGAGGTACTGTCGCCCTAACCTGACAAAAAACATTACTAGAGAGTTGTCATGCACATACCGGTGCCCCATGGACGTCGCATTTGCCATCGGCGACGTATAGAGAGCCATATACTCTGCCAACCCCATCGTCCACTCCCTAAAGGTGGATAGGTTCACTGGCGCGAAAATACCATCAGACCAAACCGGAACCCTATACCTGGTCCACACGCAGGAAGAAAAGAAACTCCTGATGGACCAGGGATACCACAAAGGCGTAGGGTCACGCGTCATGACCATCCATGAATCGCAGGGACAGACCTATGGCGAAGTCATCATCATCCAGACCAGACGCGTGAGGCTCCGAGTTCATGAAAGTATATCTCACGCGGTAGTAGCTGTCACCAGACACACCAACACTTGTGTCTACTACACGGATGACGGTGACGATGTAATCGGCGGTTTCATCGGCCGAGCGGTGGGGGCCTCAAGAATGACCAACGTAGAGCACAGCCTAAAAATGGCCATTCATAAACGAGACAGCACTGTCGCAGAGGCTGTGCTCTCGTTGATCAAACGGAGTGCAGCGCCCGCTACCCAAAAATAGAAAAATACTCTTAAAATTATAAACTTATAACTTAACTATCATAAGATGTAATAAATGTAATATGTAATAAATGTATAAATTAATATAATGTAACGCCTGTAAGGATAATACAAATAAAAAAAGTATATTAGAGGGTGGATCTACCAGTTATCTGTCCGATAGCTGGTTGGAATCACTACGGGTACGCGACCCCGGACTGCTCTAGCTACTAGTGTCACATTCCTGTATCTTCCGTGATCACAGTATCCTCCCCCCTCTCCTTGATACGTTGTTTCCCAAAATTATTCCAGCGTCACGCCAAAGAAGAAGGAAAACTAATATTAAACCCGGAGCGGTGCCTCCGTTTAGGCGTAAGCCAGTAACCTGCGGCCAAACCAGCACCACACGTATTGACTCGTCATTCCTGCGGATCCTGCTGGGATCCTGAGGAGGAGAGGGTGGCATGGGTACTGGGCAAGCCCGTGTTGCCATAAAGTCGCCTGCCCAGGCGTAGCAGCATCCACGGAGAGGACACTTCGCTCACCTGTCTTGCAGGTGGAAAACAACACGGAGAGTGGCTTGCTTAAATCATCTGACAAAGATGCAGAGGCCTATATATATATATATATTATGGTCAGTACGGGTCACCCTCCAAATTAAGACCTTCGGAGGGAAAGAAGACCAGCTGCTGCAGTGGCGTTATAGTGGTTAAGTTATTGTAAGCATAGTGTAACTACTGTAGCGCTCAGTGCGTCAAAATTTGTTCCCTAAATAAAAAACAAATAGTAATTAAAAAAAGGCACGGGCACCTTTGAGCCTGTGGATGTCATAAAAAAAATTGAGCTATCTATTAAGGATATAGAGAAATATCTATTAAGGAATAGGATAAAAATTCATTGTGCAGCGATGAGAAATTAACAGTAAATTTTAAAAAAATTAGAATATAATTCTTATATTAATTACAAGTTCACAGATCCCAATTGTCTATTTGTAGACCACTAAACATAAGCGTGTTTGCATTTGTTTTCTAATATATATATATATTATAAAACTTGTATATGTGTTTATATGTATTTATTGCTGAACAAATCTTCGTACAGTGTACCTTCATTTATAATCCCGTGCATCGGAAAGCACATACAAACATGGATCCCGCAATATTTGGTTAAGATTCATGTGTTCTAACACATTATTAATTAAAAGGAGAGGATTTTTTATATCTTTTTTAAGTATTGTTATATGTCTATCTGCCTGCCTCGTAGGTCTAGTGGTTTTATGTAAGGCCGCAGACCCAATGGTCCTGTGTTCAATTCCCAGGTCGGGCCAATAAAAAGGTATCGGGTTTTTCTGTCAGAAAATTCTCAATAGCAGCCCGGAGTCTGGAAGTTGGAAGTGTACAACACTCCTGTGCCTCGGAAAGCACCTTAAGCCGTTGGTACTGCGCTTGAACTCTTTCCGGTCGTGTGGGATTGCCGTCTCATCGGATTATCGGGTGAGGGAAGAGTGTGCACCTGTGTTTGCGCACACACTTGTGCACTATAATATCTCCTGTGTAGTTGGCTAATCTCTTGAGATTGGCCACCGTAGCCGAAATCGGTCTGGAGATAATAATAATTATTATTATTATGTCTATCTGCACATACTACGACTGCTCATTGTACGATTTCATGGGGTCATAAGGGTGGTGAGACCCAACTGGCTGTAGGCTAATGTTTAGCACTGGATTGTAATGTATGGGGTAGTTTTAAAATATTACTTTTATAACTGTGGGTAATTGTAAACCCATGTATGGTGGTCTCTCGCTATTAAACGCTCAACCGAATGGACGTCTTTTATTGCGCTCAGTAATTATCCTCAAATTATACACCCCGCATCTAAATACAATTCATTACGACGTACAAAATATGGCTTAAGATCTTCATCGTCGCACGCCTTGGACCACCCGGATTGTAAGTATAAAATTACTTTCTTAAGTATGTTATCCTTATTCTGATGTTCTACTACTGTCTTCCGTGTTATAGGTAAAAAATTTTGTATGAAATTAACGTAAGTTTTCTCCTCTACTTGTAGTTTCCCTTCTCCCGTTGGAAATCTAGATAAAGCATCGGCCGCGTTCTTATTACTTTGAACGTATTCAATATTATAATTATAACCAGCTAAAATAACGGCCCACCGTTGCATTCTGCTAGCCGCTATTGTAGGGATACCATGTTTATCACCGAAAATAGCTACCAACGGTTTATGATCCGTGCGTAACGTAAATTTCCTTCCGTATAAGTACGTGTGAAATTTTTTAATGCCATAAATAATAGCTAAAGCTTCCTTTTCTATTTGAGCATACGATTTCTCAGCAGCATTAAGTACCCGAGACGCATAAGCTATAGGTCGCTCCCCTTTAGCGGTTATATGTATAAGATAACATAACATAACATTTGGATGAGATTATTTTTGGCCCATGCTGTTTTGGCCATTGAAAAACAAAAAGTTTCAAAATTGACTAACTACTAGAATTACGGCTTCCACCTTAAAGATCTTCAAGAAATATGTAAAATTGAACAAAATCGGTACAATAAAAATTCCTTTGCATGAAAGACTGGTAGTTGTAGACACTGATCAGCTTGGAAACTTTTACAGAATCATATCACCTAAACGTTATTTAACAAGCGCTGCATTTGAACTTGACCTTGAAATTCGACTCTCATACCGTTTCCATAAAAAACACAAAAAAAAAATGCTTGTGTTATTAAAAAACTGTTGATATAAATCATAGCGAGTGACGCTATCCCCACCATTAAATATTGACGAGCTCTCCAAAAACTGCGCGGCATTTTGCATGCACCTCGCTTTTTAAATGGAAGCTGACATTGCATATTCCATATAAAATTTACATTTCCTGTTTTTGAACCATGCATTTTTATAAATAGTAAGTATTCCCACTTATTATTATCAACATGTAGGCGGTAGGCGTCCTCTCTTTCTTTAAATCGGTGAAATTAGTCACATGCAGGCTTCCTCACGATTTCCTTCACCGACGATCACGAGATGAATTATAAAAACCAATTAAGCACTTAAGCAGTGAGTGCTTGCCTGGGTTTGAACCCGCAATCATTGGCTTAGATTGACGCGCTTTAACCACTTGGCCAGCTCGCAATATACATATAAAAAACTTATTTAAATATCTGGTCCGTTTGTCTACAATCTTCTTTTTGGTAGCTACTAACGAGCTTTCACGTTATCGATAAAAAAATGCATATTAGAGTAGAAAAAAATATGTTGGAAACAAGAACAACAACAATTTCATGTCGGTTATTTTTTGTTTTGTACTTGGTGAGAGGGCTTTGTGCAAGCCCGTTTGGGTAGGCATCACCCATTCACGTATTCTACCGCCAAACAGAAACATATAGTACTGTTGTGTTTCAGTTTGAAGAGTTGCATGTAACTACGAGGGACATAGCACCTTAGTTTCCAAGGTCAATGGCCTTGAAATATTTCAGGCCAATGTCTCTATTTCGAATTCACCTCCCTATTTTATAAAAAAAAAACAGTAACAGTAACAGCCTGTGAATGTCCCACTGCTGAGCTAAGGCCTCCTCTCCCTTTTTGAGGAGAAGGTTTGGAGCTTTTAAGCTCAATTTTTCAAAATTATGGTCAAAATTCGACCACTGGGCGAACACTATTTAAATATATTAGATGTTATTTTATTTATATGTTAGATAACTTATATTATATTATGTAACGTTATTTTCTTTTGATTTTACAGCTGTAGGTTCAAATATTAATGAAACATCATTTCAGGATGTATTTCGAGTTATTTTATCACCAAGCCTTATGAGAATAACGTTCCATAATTGAAGGAAATTCGTCATAGCATATATAAATGCTTATTTCCGATAAAATTTGAAGTTATCGTTTTAAGCGACAATATATATATTGTTAAATATTAATATAATTGACATTGTGTGCATATGTTTGTATTTCTGTTTAAAATATTAATTAATATTTTATGAAATTAAAGCGAGATGGCAGCCACCATGGCAGAACGCGTGAATTTTAATCGATGATCGTGCGTTCAAACCCTCGCAAGCACCACTGAACTTTCATGTGCTTAATTTTTGATTATAATTCATCTCGTGCTGGACGGTGAAGGTAAGCATCGCGAGTAAACCTGCATGTGCTTAATTTCATTTTTTTTTGCCACATGTGTATTCTTTCAAACGTCATTGGAGCAGCGTGGTTGAATACGCTCCAAATCTTCTCCTCAAAAGGGGGAAGAGGCCCAGCAGTGGGACATTAACAGGCTGTTACTGTTACTGATTTAAAATTAATAAGCAAATCTTGTGTGTAATATATATTGTATATCTCGGAAATAGTTCTAAAGATTTGACTGAAGTATTTAGTATTTCAATAAAGTTTTGATTTTTTAAATTTATATGTCTTTTCTGCCATCATATTCAGCCCACACTAATCCACTGCTGGACACAGGCCTCCTCACAGGCGTGACAATTCTCCCGATCCTGTGCTAATCGCGCCCATTGAGCCGCCATTTTTCTAAAGTACCAGTTTTCTGTAAAGACTATTTTTTTGTCACAAAAACTAATAATTATTAAACCCGGGTTAAAACCGGGTAAAGCTAAAGAGTACATACAATGATTTAAAATCAAATCTGAATATACACAATTAAACACGTTTTTTATTAACGCGCTTTAAATTGATTATTATAATTCCTATATTTATGTACTAGTTTCAGACTGCGACTTCATCCGTAGCGGCGAGGTACGGTGTGTAGTCGATAGAATCCTACTAAGTCCTGACTGCAGGCTGCGCAGTCGGCTTGCAGTTTCAATGCAGTTATGTCAACCGAACAAAAATATCAAAACTGTAATTTTACAACTGGAGCGCAGTTGTAATGCAAACCGTGTGTAGACACTTAAGATAATAATTACACATCTAAAAGCAATTACAATATATAATTAAGGCAATATACTAATTACAAACTACACGAGATAGAAAGTCGGTTGTGAAGAAATCACAGTTGCTCTAAGAACTCACTTCATTACTCATCCGTGAAACTTTGACAACTGATTTATGGTGATATACTGTTTTGATGTGTGAGTTCTTGTAATGCTTTTTTTATAGAATAGGTAGGCGGACAAGCAAATAAGCCACCTGCTGGTAAGTGGTCACCAACGCAAATAGACATTAACATTGTAAGAAATGTTAACCATCGCTTACATCGCCAATGCGCTTAACCATGGGGAATAAGATTTTATGTCCCATTTAAGTCGAGATGGCCCAGTGGTAAGAACGCGTGAATCTTAACCGATGAACGTGGGTTCAAACCCGGGCGAGCACCTCTGAATTTACATGTGCTTAATTTCTGTTTATAATTCATCTCGTGCTTTTCGGTGAAGGAAAACATCGTGAGGAAACCTGCATGTGTCTAATTTCATCGAAATTCTGCCACATGTGTATTCTACCAACCCGCACTGGAGCAGCGTGGTAGAATAAGCTCCAAACCTTCTCCTCAAAAAAAGGGAGAGGAGGCCTTAGCCCAGCAGTGGGACATTTACAGGCTGTTACTGTACTGTACTGTCCCATTTAATTACACTGGCTCACTCACCCTTCAAACTGGAACACAACAATAACAAGTACTGCTGTTTTGCGGTAATATATCTGTGTAGGTGGTACCCAGACGAGCTTGCACAAAGCCCTACCACCAGTAAAATAATTATTATGGTCAATGTCGCATATAAATTTCTGATATTTCACGATTCTTTTATGAGATGAGCTTCGAGTTTGTTTTCGCGGAATAGCCCTACAAGTGAAGGATCTAAGGCTTTTATATATCTAAAATAAAAGCCTTTGCTACAATTCAGCTTACAAATCTACGGTGCTCGCCGCTTTGTTTGTTTTCGATAATATATTATTGTACATAGGTATATATGCCCCTTTTCCTTATAGGAAACCAGAAAGGTAGACACAACGTTTGTTTATACTTTATACATAATGTTGATTTTTATTAAGTTCATTCGGTAAATAAGAGTGAAATATGTATGAAAATTTTAATTATATTTTTTTTTAATTAGAGATAGCTATGGACATATATTAATAGGCAATACAATTATGTTTTTTTCTTGATAATATTTGCAAGCACTTAGAGATGCAAGGACTCAATAGATATTAGCGGTTAGATAAAATTATATTATTTTTGACTGGCCCTTACGCTGATAGACCTAGGCATAAATCTGGAGCTGAATATTTGTTCCTCGTATTTCTTGTTAAGACGGAAAGGCTGGTTTTTAGTATGTATTCCGACACTGGCGAGTCCCACATACCCCCCCCCCCCCACACCGTTCCCGTGGGGGAAACACGTAACGAATTTTTCCAGCGGAAAAAAAACGATAGGCCTAGGCATAAATCTGGAGCTAAATATTTGATAAAACACACTTTTAACATTACTTTTACATCCAACAGTTTTAGTGTATAGTAAAAATTTTCATAATAAGTTATGTCTCATACTATCTGCACCGTAATATTAGCACGAAGTTTATATTCAGTTTAATATGAATAGTTTAGAGGTTTTTGTTGTGACCATTACTTAACAGCTCAAAAATGTAACGCCTCCGGATCCAAATTCAGATGAGGAATATTCCATTTTAAGTTACAGTTATAATTATTGGATTTTTTTACAAGTGTGGCAACACTGTTTTACATAAAACGACTTTTAATTAAAATGAAAATTTATTTTTATTTTATCATATAATACAATTTATTACAGAATTATTTATATTAAAACCTATATAAAAATAAAAATTAAAAATAGTTACTGTATAAATTGTGATCGCGTGGAATTGCAAGAATGCCAGCAGCATTTCCCCTTTGAATCAATTATATGTATTAATATATAATAATAATCATTTTATTTGCATGAAATGTAGTTTAATTTTAATAAACAATATATTTGTTTCAATAATTTATATAACATTTCTATTTAATTTGTATGTTTTGCTCATTAATGTTTTTTTATAATGTCATAACTTTCATTGTCACTGAATAATCACTTAGTACTATATACATATATTGTGTTATAATTTTATATTGTTGGCTGCCTCGTTAGTCTAGTAGCTAGACGTAAGGCCGCAGACCCGGAAGTTCTCGGTTCAAATCCCAGAATGGGTCGGGCCAGTAAAAAGTTATTGTGGTTTTCTGTCGAAAAGTCGCAATAGCAGTCTCCCGTGCCTGGGAAAACACGTAAAATCATTGGTCTTGTGTCTCTTTAACTCCTTAACTCTTTCCAGTCGTTTTGTTCGTCCCATCGGATTATAAGAGTAAGGGAATAGAGAGTGCACCTGTATTTGCACACACATTTTGCAATGCAATATGTCCTGTGCAAATCGGAAATCGGTCTGGATGACCTTCTGTGTTATAAATAGTGTACGATTTCCAAAAAAATAAAAGCCGAATATCTGAAAACAAAGAACAGACACAAATACAAACATCACTCACCTTTGAGCATAATATTCGAAGAATGCGACGAGTATTTCAATGGATCTAGTCATTGCTGCCCACATTTCGTGCGATTTGCATTTTGAGAGCGATGGCATAGAAAATCTAGACTGATCGTCAGACATTTAATCACACATTATAAATGCTAACACTCCTAAATCCTCACCAAGTTTATCATGAACAACTCGAAATTTAATATATTTCAAACTTAATTGATGTGCTTTAATTAAGAAAACGCGCGCGTAATCATATTTTACGTGAAAACGTAACGCGAAAATCACTGTCTACGTTACTACACCGCCTACACAGTTTGTCTGTAGTACTGAGCAACAGGTCAAGTTATTTACATAGGAAACACAAATACTATATAAATATAATTGTAACTGTCAACATTATTATTACGTAATTCTAATTACGAAATTAAGCATTCAAATTTCGAATTTCTTTACCATTATAAAAAAAGGATTTAATTTAATTTTACATGAACGTTCGCTTCTAACGGCCCGCGTTCTTGAACTGAGAAAGGATCGGATGGCGCATGCCCTGCTGGAATATACAGCCAATTTATACGACCTTTCCATCCCCTCTATCCTGGATGAATTGTTGGTACTTAGAGGTATTTGTTTACAAACGCACGGGTCTTTGTATAATGGTTAGATCGGCGACAATAATATATAACAGACTGGCTACAAGGGAATCCACAGTTGGTTTGACTTTAGATACCAATTTATAACAGTCTTTTCACCTTGATGTTACTTTTTTATATCCTTTTATGTATATACGTTATAGATGGTTTGTCAAAAGCTATTACATTGTAATATCACTGACATTATATCGTCAATTTAGTTTCTCGATTTCGCAATTTACGGTCAAATTTCAGTTACATTTCAATTTCATTTGGGCACATTTATTAGATATGGATCAATTGGTTTTTGAGAATTTTACTAAATAATAATTCTACCAATCGGTTATCGAGTTGTCTCTGATTGGTCACTTTTTCTGCGGTGACGTATAAAACGCATACGACACACACACATTGAGACATAATAATATAAGCTTTATTTTTTATTAACCTCATTTTCAATTTCCCACAGATGTCTTGTCTATGTCATGTCTGTATCTTATATATTGTGATTTATTATATTTTAATATATTTTTATGTAATTTGTATATAAATATTGTTATCATTGGTAACGAAAGTAAAATGTTATAATAAAACTTATTATTATTATTATTTGTTGGTGCTAAGGGCTAGGTGGAAAGCCTTTTGAGATTTTGAATTGAAAGGAACAGGAGCGTCACCTGATTGAAAGTGACTACTACCGTCCATGGACACCTGGACACCCGAGGGCTTGCAGGTGTGTTGCCGGCATTTATCAGTGATCATTGCTTTGTGCTATATAGTCTAAGCAGCGACCACATTAAATATAATGGTGGTCATAAAATATAAGTATATATAATAATAAACCATTGGTATGGCGGTCTGTAACTTAACCATTAATCTTTTTTTTTTTCTAAAATAAGTCTATAAAGTAGTGACTAATAGTAAATAACAAAGCGAAACAGTTTCTGTGTTGTTATAATTTTTTTTTGAGGTTTATAAAAATTGCATCACAATTAAAACATAAATAAAATATATTTTAACTGTGATTTTAACTATGACTTTAAAATCGATTTCAATATAATATTTTTTTATAGAATAGGAAGGCGGACGAGCATATGGGCTACCTGATGGTAAGTGGTCACCAACGCCCATAGACATTGGCATTGTAAGAAATTTTAACCATTACTTACATCACCATTGCGCCACCAACCTTGGGAACTAAGATGTTATGTCCCTTGTGCCTGTAATTACACTGGCTCACTCACCCTTCAAACCGGAACACAACAATACCAATTACTGTAGTTTTGCGGTAGAATATCAGATGAGTGGGTGGTACCTACCCAGACGAGCTTGCACAAATCTCTACCATCTGTAAGAGGTAATAAGAGTTGTATAATTAAAAAAAATGCGTCAATTTTTAATATATTTGAAACCAAAGTTCCAATAAATTCTCTTGAGCATTGTATTGAAGAAAAACATCGTGAAACTTTTAATTCACAATGCATGAGTGTGTTGGAATAAATTTTAAAGTTTCTCAATGAGAGAAATATCAGCTCAGTAACGACACATTAACAGACTGTTATAGACAGTTCAATCCATAATGACGCACCAATCTTATTTTCCAATTGCTACAGTGCAAGTGTGCTACGTAAGCTGTAATAATGGAGCGCGTCTTCTTGAATTGGACTCAATATACTTTACTTAAATTTTATATATTAAAGGCTAACTATTTTTAATAAATGTCAATTTTAAATGTTTTTTCTACAACCGTATCTTGAAATAACAAAATTATAACGATAGCTATACTTTAATGTTTTTTTTATTACAAGATCATTAAATTTTTTTTTATATAATTAATAGGCCAGCGTTTGACCGTTGACTTGCCTGATGTTAAGCATCGACACGGTCTAGGATGTAGCACGCTTACCTCTAAGAAACGTGTTTACTCTGGATTTGAAGACACCAAACGATGATGATAATAATGTCCTCCTGATGGATTTCATTCCCATCGGATTTGATTTGATTTGATTTGCTGTGTCATCGAATTATTAAAGTGAAGGAATAAATATTGCACTTTTGATTTATCTCTCTTGACAATAACCACAATGGCAATATATAAATATATACAGTGAGCATGTGTATGTTCTCTGTATAGAGGGTACACACTGACAGACGACTGGCGGCAAATCTTTAAAGAGATCCTTCTGAAAGAATAAAAAATAATGACAAATATAGACATAGATAATCTCAATTACAATTAATTACAAAAATTTTAATATCTTAAGTATGAAAAGAAATACCTCTGAAAATATTTTACATCAATACTTTCTACAGAATTACGTTCCCTTAAGGGACGAAACCACTCCCACCTAGCCATAGATTCCGAGAGCACTACATTATTTCAAACTGTTTATTCAATTTTTTAAGAGATATCAGATTAATGGTGAGTTGAAAAATTTGTAAGAAATAAATTTTAAATCACAGATAACTTATAAAAAATATATTAACCTACAGAATTTTATATGAACTTCTTGGAATAACGTTGAAATGTTTTTCCTTCCCTCTGGGGAGATTAAAGGTTGAAGAATTGAAGATGTGACATTAAGTTACGCAAGTTATTGGGTAAGTTACAATCCCATACATTTGGTATGTTTCTCAGAACTTAAATATGTTCTTGAAATTGTCAAAGGCATTATATATGATACAATAAATTTATCTTTTGGAAAAATATATATCTGAGTAAATATTATTTGGTAACGACATCGAGAGCCTGGAGGATTTGTGTTTTGAAATTGATGCATATACATATGTATGTCGGTTTGTGGTTTTCTACTTCCAAAATGGCGAGTTCAGTGATTTTGAATCCAAGACCTTGAATTTAAAGTCTTATAAGCTGAGCTAGCAAGACCAAAAATACAACATAGTTTAGTCAAATTGGTGTTATCATATAATAATGTCATTGATCTACAAAGAATATTCTAGTATTTAAAATAAGTTGGCAGACTAGCAAATGTGTCACCCGATGGTAAGTTGTCACCACCATGCACAGACATTGGAACTGTAAGAAATATTCACCAACCCTTATGCCGTCAATGTGCAACCAATCTTTGTAGTAAATATTGCTGTTGGCAGTTATATATGTAATGAGTGCGTGGTACCTAACCAGACAGATTTTTACATAGCCTTGAATACCACATGAAAAGGCTTGACTATTTCAGTCAGTTAGACTATTTACTCTTTATTTATAAACTCTATTACACACAAACATAATACACCACACAGCACAGCTGGTTAAAAGCGTGCTAGGGCAGGCTTACTATTATTTATCACGTGACCATGATGGCGTAATGTATGATGACTTCTACTGGATATATTATAGATGATTTAGCTACCCTTGGTCCAACTTAAAACGGATAAAATTCTTACGAGGTGACTCCATCCATTCCCCCTTTAAAATTGAAATTTCTAAAAAACATTTCTGACATTAGTTTGTTTAGTTTTGTCTGTGTGGTGTCAGTCAGTTAGGACAAAATATTTCGTAAAAAAGATTAACTCTTTTATCACTATTACTACATATTATAAAAGTCCGCTCTCTGGACGCGATAATCTCAAAAACTACCGAGCATACTTCCATACTGCTTTCAACAATAGACGGAGACGGATACATGGCCAAGGTCTAGGTGTATAATTCATTCAGGTTTTGTGTGAACTTTCTGAAAAATGATTTTGGAAAAAATAATGCCCACTGGGAGCTTTACTTGCGTGCGCCGCGTAAATAGAGTTACATGTATAACAAAATAAGCATTTTATGTAGATGCGTGTAGCCGGGACGGGTAGTCATTTATAAAAAAGGCATTATTTTTTAATTAAACCTTGTTACAATGAATCTTATAATACAAAGAAACAAATAAATGTTGCAAGAATTATTCTCTTGGGCAATTTTGGATTTAAAATTTGACAAGAGGTCTGTAGCCATCGCTACAGGTATCGTATCGTATGTAACCTCTTTTTTATCATAGTTTTTGTCATTAATGAATTCTTCAGTTTTTTATTAGAAAGCAAAATATATTATACATTTTTACATTGTCTCCGTCGCATCGAAATGGTATTAAAGAATGGAGCAGAAAATGGAGAAATGCCTTCGTCTCTTTTAAATTATATATTTGCACTGCCATGAAGCTCTTGGGAAACTTCGTAGAGCAAACAAATCTGCAGAGATCTAAGCAAATTTTCAGGTAACGAGAACACATTTATATAAATAAACACAAACCGACAAACTAATGCTGATGATAATATTGAGCTCATGATTTATTGGTTACATATAAGTGTATCACGTATAACTTACCGCTTAAGTTCCATGTGCTTTATTTGTGCTTATAATTCATCTCATGCTCGGCTTTGAAGGCCTCGTGAGGAACCTACATGCGTCGGATGAATTACTGTCACATGACAAAACCCGCTTTGGAGCAGCGTGGTGGTATAAGCTCGAAAATTTCTCCTCAATATGACAGAAGGCCTAAACCCCACAATGGGACATTTACAGGCTGTGCCCTGGTATACAGTAATCTTGACGTAACATCCTGAAGAGAATAACATCAGCCACTTCATGACGACCACGACCGCGCTGCCAAGAGCGTATCGACGTAAGAAGAAGAAAATAATCTTAATTAAAATATATTTTCCACGCAAAGTCGGGTTCATAAATAAGCCATATTGTATTTTAACTACATCACGTTTATATGGTTTCAAATCAATCTGGCTTTTATGTACAACTGTGATTTACGTTTAAAGAGCCTACACATTGCTTAAAACAAAAGTTTTTTTCTTTTTAATTTCATTATATCATTAAAAAGTAATGATTCGAGATGGTGGATCCTATTAATTTCGGGAAAGCAGCTCTCAGTTGGTTAACTTACACCAACCGATTCGTCTCAACCGGTCGTTTTAGATTGGTGGCGCATTGACAATATCTGGAATGGTTATTTTTCTTACAATGCTAATCCTATTAGAATGATCCTATACCATTAGGTGACCATATTGGCCATCCGCCTAGAATTTGATATAAAAAAATGTGTGTCCATAATTTGTATTTATAATACTCGACAGTAAGGAAAAATTATCGTGAGAAAACCACTAACCCGCAACAAGGCAGCGTGATGAATTAAACTCCGAAACTTCTAGAATAAAAGCCCAGCTGTGGGATTTACGAGCTACTATTTTACTTTAGTTTTTATAAATTCTTAATGCGCTAAAACCTTAACGCTACTACATACTCTAAAAACGTTCTTATATAAAATATATAATAATTCTAAATAGAAACGTACATTCGAAAGCATTAGCTAAAGAGGCGTCACTAGAAAATTGTCTCACTGTTACTTTAATGAGGGGGATAGAACGGGTTAATCTTAAAGCATAAAAATGGGTTGAAACCCAGTCAAGCACCACTGCATTTTCATGTGCTTAATCCATGATTATAATTCATCTCGTGCTCCGCGGTGAAGTAAAACGTGATAAAACTACATGTCTAATTTCACTAAAAATCTGCCACATTTTTATCCAACCCGCATTGGTGCAGCGTGGTGGAATGAACTCAAAACCTCTCCTAACGCGAGAGGACGCCTTAGCTCAGCCGTCCAGACAACCTTAACGACAGTTTTTTTTTTATTATTTTTTATAGGCTGGCTGACGAACAACTGGGATACCTGATGGTAAGTGATCACCACCACCCATAGACATTGGTGATGTAAGAAATAATAACCATACCTTATATCATCAATACCTTGCCACCAACCTTGAGAACTGAGTTCTAATGTCCCTTGTGCCTATAGTTACACTGGCAAACCAGAACGCATCAATAGTAAGTAATGCTGTTCAGCGGTAGAATATCTGACGAGTGGGTGGTACGTACCCAGGCTAAAAGCCGTACCGCCATGTAAACATGATGACTACTGTTTACCATTTCTCATAGGTTTTTTCTAAGAAATACTAACCATACCTTTTACCATAAATGCGTGGAAAGAGATCAACTGAATTCCTCACGCCTGCATTTACACTCGCTTACTTAATTATTTCTTGAACGTGTATTTTCTTCTGTAGAACACGGAATATAGTACGGGTGAAATAAGGATTTTTCCTGTGTTATTTTTTAGCTAATGAGATATAAACATACCCCAACATATATATTCGCCCGTACTGTGCAAATGAAACTTACAACGTGTTTTTCCAGGCTTTTATTTAAATATATCGTAATATTTCTTAACTACCGGTTCGAATTACAGTGTAGGCAATATTTATATATATAAAACGTTAATACGCTCCGATGCTGTTTTTGTTTTTTCTGTAGGCATTTTTGGATTTACCAAATTTTTCGTGCATAGTTTTCGTAAATTGGTATATATAGTTTGGACAGTGCATTTCGAAAATATCTTGATCGATAATTTCCATCTAACTATGATGAAATAATAATAAAGGTTGGTGGTGCATTGGCGATGTAAGCAATGGTTAACATTTCTTACCAAGCCAATGTCTATGGGCATTGGTGACCACTTACCAACAGGTGGCCCATTTGCACGTCCGCCTACAAATACCAAGCAACAGATACAGAACTTTCTTTGTAATATTAGTATGGTTGATAAACATTTTTATGCACTCAATTACAAACATAACAAGTTTTACTGATAATAACCTCCTGACCGATTTCGGCTACGGTGACCAATTTCATGAGACTTGTCAACTGCGCAAGACATAACATTATAGACCACAAGTGTTTTCGCAAACAAACTTGCGCTCTCTATGTGACACACAGATATAATCAGAAAAAGTTCCATTTCCAACTTCAAGCATCCGAGTCTCCACTGAAATGTTACGACAGAAAAACCTAGTAACCCTTTATCGGCCCGACCTTGGGCTTAAACTCACGACCAATGCATTTACGGCTTTATATCTATCCACTAGACTAACGAGGCAATGACGAGAACATATATAATATATTCTAATAGGTCCTTAACTGAAGGTTCACTGGTAACCTTGTATCAGTTTCACACATGCTGGTTTTGATATGTTTTTTCCTTCACAACGGAGTACGAAGGTACACATTCCAATCGCAAATTTCAATTCCAGTCTCAAATTCTAAGTCGTCATGAATACGAACCATATTATAATTATCATTAACCTGTGTTCGCCCACAGCTGGACTAGGCCTCACCAAAAGCGCGCCATTGAGCTCGATCTTCGTCTCTTCTTATCTAACTGCCACGAGTAGTTCTGAACATTTCATCATCACACCGAGTTTGAGGAGCTGAGTATACTACTACGAACTAAGGAAGACCTAAGGAGCTATCCATAATCCGAAACAAACACCATTAATCATTTTCAACTTTTTTTGTGATGATATGCCTCTATATATAGATATAAGTCTGTCTAGTTAACTAAATAAACAGATAATAAGAACTCAGTGATACTTCCACAGATTAAATTCTATGACCTTCGGTGAAAATGCACATGGATCCACACTCATTTCATTCGCTAAATAAAAAACAAAATGAAAATAATCCAACTAGAATTTAAACTGAAATTTTTCAATCGCTTTTAATCTAAATTGGTCTCGAATGTTAAGCAAACTGGCTCGTCTTCTAACAACCCTCAAATTTATTTGATTTATTCAAATTCAAATATTCAAACTGAATTGTTCTATCAAAGTATTTTCAACTAACTTCTGGCATAGTTGTATAAATTTATAAAGCTGTAAAGTAACTTTTAAATGTACCGCTGTTGATCCAAGAATTAGAGCATCTTCTACCACTTTGAAATATAGTTGAAATTATTTGACCATTCTGTTAAGTAAGTTAAGGAATTGGTGACAATTTAGTGACGTAAAACTGGTGATCATGTGCTGTTCGTGGCAGATTGCCATTCCATCGGATATTGAAACCAGTCCACGATGATGATGGCTGACGTGGCAAAGTCGGTCTAAAGAACAACTTAATCATATTATTAACAATTAAAATAACATTTACTTTTATGTAAATAATAAAGTAAAAGCCTGTAATTATCCCACTGCTGGGTTAAGGCCTGCTCTCCATTTAAGGTGATAAGGTTTGGAGCTTATTCTAGAATGTGAGAGAATTTCAGAGAATTGGATTAAATTAAATAAGCGAATTATATGAAAATTGAGTAGTCAATAAGCCTTGGCTTGAACCCGCAAATATAAATTAAGATTCACGCGTTAATAACTTAAAAATAAATAATTGGGCATACAGATATGAATTTGCGGGACTGGGTTTTGAAACGTTAGGTCCATGGTCATCTGATACAAAAAAAACATAAAAGATCTTTCTAAGAAACTGGTCCATACTTCTGGTGACCTAAGAGCTGGCGCTTATATAGCCCAAAGGCTGAGTCTAGCGGTGCAGAGAGGTAATATTGCCAGCGTCTTGGGTACCAATAATGCCACAGGACAATCTTTTAGACGGCGTGTTTTGGTTATAAATTTGTAATGTGTATTTTGTTTCTTTATTTTAGTTTTATATATTTTAAATAGACTTTACATAGTTTACTAATAAAAATACTGGGCTATCTCGATTCATATTTACATCTAATCATCAATTTAAAAGGTTTTTGGTAAATAATAATCACATTAAATAAAGTGGATGTAACATTACTCGTTCAAACAAATTCTTATCAAGAATTAAAAACACAAATTAAATAAAAAAAATTATTAATTACAAGGGAAACGTATTACAAATAAAATTATCAATCAATCAATCAACAGCCAATCGTTGTCCACTGCTGAACATAGGCCTCTCCCAAGGTGCGCCAAAGCTCCCTGTCCTCCGCCTTCCGCATCCAGTTGGTGCCCGCCACCTTCTTAAGGTCGTCGGTCCACCTGGCTGGAGGGCGCCCTACGCTGCGCTTGCCGATTCGCGGTCTCCACTCTAGGACTCGTCTGCTCCAACGGCCATCGGTCCTACGACATACGTGACCAGCCCACTGCCACTTCAGCCTGCTAATTTTGCAAGCTATGTCGGTGACTCCGGTTCTTTTCCGGATAATCTCATTTCTGATCTTATCCTTCAAAGATACTCCGAGCATAGCTCGCTCCATAGCACGCTGAGCGACTTTGAATTTGTGGACTAGTCCCGCAGTTAGTGTCCACGTTTCGGCACCGTATGTCATGGCAGGTAAGACGCATTGGTTGAAGACTTTCGTCTTCAAACATTGCGGTATAGACGACTTGAGGACTTGACGAAGGTTGCCAAATGCTGCCCATCCCAAGCGAATTCTTCGATCGGCTTCCTTCTCGAAGTTGTTCCTACCGACTTGTATTATCTGTCCTAGGTAGGTATATTCACTAACAACTTCGAGAGGTTTCCCCTCGACGTATATCGGTCCCGGCACGACATGCCTATTGAACATGACCTTGGTCTTGTCCAAGTTCATACCGAGACCGACACACCGGGAAGACTCGCCTAGGCTACGCAGCATTTCGGTGAGTTGTTCCAGCGACTCTGCTATGATGACGAAATCGAAGGTGTGAGATGTACTCGCCGTTTACATTGACTCCATACCTAGTCCAATCCAGCGTTTTGAAAACGTCTTCCAACGCGTTGGTGAACAGTAATACCAATAATAATAAATTATTCATCTTAGCGTAAGATATTATTTAAGTGGTATAAGTAAAACCTATTACTCTGGTTCTGATTATATATCTGATAAAAATGCATAGGTGTTTAACCTATTTTGCTAGATTTTGGTCTGGAACTACATAAGTGTATGTAATTTACACAAATTTGTTTTTAAAAAGGGTAACTAGTGTGTAAGTGGTAAGAGTGCGTGAATCTTAACCGATGATCGTGGGTTTAAACCCGGACAAGCGCCACTTTCATGTGCTGAATTTGTGCTTATAATTCATCACATCTTTGACGGTGAAGGAAAACATAGTAAGGAAACTCTGCCACATGTTTATTCCACTAACACGCATTGGAGCAGCGTGGTGGAATAAGCTCCAATCCTTCTCCTCAAAAAGGGAGAAGACGCCTTAGCCCAGCAATGGGGCATTCACAGGCTGTTACTGTACTGTACTGTGTTTCTTGCCGGTTCTTCTCGATATAATCTACATTCTAAACCGGTAGCGCTTGATGATTGATAAGTACTTGTAAAAGTCTATTTGAATAAAAACATATTGTATTATAGATACAAGGCAGTAGATACGAGTGCTTGAGAGTATATAATATCGTAATTAGTCTATGCCTCAAAAATATAATGTATACTACTGCCGATATGGCCTAGTGGTTAGAACGCGTGAATTTTAACCGATGATCATGGGTTCAAACCCAGGCAAGCACCACTGAATTTTCATGTGCTTAATTTGTGTTTATAATTCACCTCGTGCTTGACGATGAAGGAAAACATCGTGAGGAAACCATGTGTCAAATTTCATTGAAATTCTGCTACTGTGTGTATTCTACCAACCCGCAGCAGCGTGGTGGTATAAGCTCCAAACCTTCTCCTCAAAAGGGAGAGGAGGCCTTAGCCCAGCAGTGGGATATTAACAGGTTGTTACTGTGTATGCTACTGGTTGAGCTTTGTGCAAGCTCGTCTGGGTAGGTACCACCCACTCATCAGAAATTATACCGCAAAACAGCAGTACTTGGTTTTGTTGTATTCCGGTTTGAAAGGTGATTGAGCCAGTGTAATTACAGGCACAAGGGTCGTAACATCTTAGTTCCTAAGGTTGGTGGGGCATTGGTGATGTAAGCGATGGTTAACATTTCTTACAATTCCAATGTCTATGGGCGTTGGTGACCACTTACCATCATTGTTCGTATTATCGTCCGTTAATTCTATAAAAAAAACACCATTAGTAATATATGGGTGTCGATGATGATATCAGTATATATGTATAATAGCTCAGTGGGCGGTTTTTTATGACCTTCTGAAGTGTATTACCAAGCCACGGTGAAGTTTATTTAAGAAGCCATTGTATGGAAATTCAATGGGACCGCTAAAAGTTTGTCGTTTATATCTCATCTTTTTTCGAATTTATGTGAAGTGAACAATGTTTTTAATGGTATTATAGAATCTTTCACGCCGCGTCTGTCTGTCTATACGCGATAAACTCAAATACTATTACTACCGAGATATCCAGGTAAATAAATTTTAAATGAGCAAGTCTTGGATCAATTTCTGTATTTATGTTAACAAGAAAACTTTGATTAAAAATTAAAAAACACTATTAAACATCTAAAACGAATATTTAACTATAATACATTCATTAATATCATTCCAAGAAGTTGAGTAACTTGCTGATTCCATATGATACTGCAGCATCAGGCCAGCGTTATCATCATATTGTAATATCATTGAAGTCGCATCTGTAGAAGTTGCTTAATTTCCATCAACAACCAGAAAACAGCTGATTATCTTCAAACACCTAAACAGATTTTCTTTAATCATAGCTAAGAGCACTCGACCAAGTCACTTAAAAAAAAACGAAATGAAAATCATTTCAACCGTTCAGGAGCTACCATACCATAGACAGACACGTTAACTGTCAACATTCCTCTTTTTGCGTTGGGGTTTAAATCTTTTCTTATGAAACGTTGAATTAAAAAGCAATAACACTGCCTTAACCTTGACTTTTAGCTGAACTCATTTGTTCTAATCTATTCTTAAGGATTATCCTTTGAAAAAGGTTCCTAGAATATGTTACATATTTTATTCAGTATATTTCGAAGCTATTTTTTTTTTTTTTTTTTTATATCGCCGGGAGGGCAAATGACTCTACTCCACCTGATGGTAAGTGGTAGTAGAGTCCAAACGCGACGACGGCCAGTACAGACGGGAAAAACGTTCTGCACTAGCCGCCTTCGCCTTGCCGGCCCGCAAGATGCCTCTTCACGCCTCGTTTGAAGGAACCCGGGTTGTAAGAGGAGGGGAATACGTGAGCTGGTAAGGAATTCCATTTTTTGGAAGTGCGACAAAGAAAGGAGTTGCCAAATTTCTTTGTTCGCGATGGAATTGATGTCACAGTTAGGCGGTGACATCGAGAACCAGCTCGCGTGGACTTAAGAAGGAAGGGGGAAGCAGGAATTAGAGAGAATAATTCCTCAGAGCACTCGCCGTGATACAGTCGATAGAAAGCGCTAAGTGCTGCTATCTCACGACGCAATTGTAAAGGTTCAAGGGTGTTTGTGACCTTTACGTCGCCAATAATGCGTACGGCACGTCGCTGCAACCGGTCCAAGGCCTCAAGTAGGTACTTAGCGGAGCCATCCCAAAGGTGCGAGCAATATTCCACGCAAGACCGTACCTGTGTTTTGTACAGCAGGCACAGTTGTTGTGGCGTGAAAAAGCGCCGCACCTTGTTCAGTACTCCGAGTTTTCGTGAAGCTGTTTTTATAACAGCCTCGATGTAATCCCTTGGACTAAGGTCGCAGCGAACGTCAATCCCCAGCATGGCGATTTTGCTTTGCATCACCAGCGGAGTACCACAGAGGGAGGGAAGAGGGGAAAATGTTGACTTTTTCGCCGTGAGAGCGCATACCTGTGTTTTCTTGGCATTAAACTCAACAAGATTATCAGAGCCCCATTTGGCGATGAGATCTAACGTCCTATCGAGTTCAATGACAAGATTCTCCCGCCTCTCCTCAGTTTCCGCCCGCCCAGCCACTGCGCGTCCGTGGTATCCACCATGCACTGTACTATCATCTGCATAGCAATGTATGTTCCCAAGGGAGAGCATATCATTGATATGCAAAAGAAAGAGTGTGGGAGATAGCACAGATCCCTGGGGGACCCCAGCATTCACTACATAGAATTGTGAAGCGCAACCATCTACTAAAACATGAAGGCTACGCTTGTGTAGGAAGCTGGCAATCCAGGTGCATAGCTGAGCAGGCAGACCATATGCCGGTAGCTTGGAGAGAAGACTTCTGTGCCAGACCCTGTCGAAAGCCTTGGAGATATCGAGGCTGACAGCCAACGATTCTCCATGCTTGTCGATAGCTTCACCCCAGAGGTGTGTTACGTACGCTAGTAGATCACCTGTGGACCGTTTTGGTCGAAACCCGTACTGACGATCATTAATTAGACAGTGATCTTCTAGGTAATGGATCAGTTGGTTGTTTAAAATCCGTTCCATCACCTTACAAAGTACTGAGGTGATAGCTATTGGCCGATAATTTGCCGGGTCAGACCGATCCCCTTTTTTGGGAACCGCTTGCACATTAGCTCTTCTCCAAGCCTCCGGCACACTTCCCGAAGAGAGAGAAAGTTGGAACAGGCGCGTTAACACAGGAGACAGCTCCGCTGCGCACTTCGTCAGCACTATGGCTGGTATTCCATCGGGACCGCTAGCTTTCCGTACATCAAGTGATTGCAGCTCCGCACGCACATCACGTTGCCTGATTTTAATGTCAGGCATCGTATGGCCACATGCAGGTATTGTAGGTGGCAGTGCACTACAATCATCGATGACGGAATTGTCGGCAAAGAGTTTAGCCAGGAGATCAGCTTGCTCTTGCGGATTGTGAGCTAGCGATCCGTCCGGATTTCTGAGCGGTGGCAGCGAAGGTTGGCAGAAATTGTTTTGCACAGACTTGGTCAGACGCCAGAAGCTACGGGAGCCCCTAGGATGCGAAACAAGGTCATGACCAATCTGTACAATGCGCTGTGCATCCGCTCTCGTGTATGCCTTTCTACAGGACTTGGAATTTTTATTATAGTTTGCTTTCAGTGAGTCAATGTTAGATGCCCCGCTAATGCAGCCGTTGATCCACTTGCGATATGCCGCCTGCTTAGCTGATACAGCATCGGCACATTCACGAGTGAACCAACGGTTACGCGTACTCCTACTGACGAGATCTGAGCTAGGAATGTAGTATTCCATTCCCAGCATGATCTCGCCAGCAACAGCAGCGGCACTGGCTGTCGGGTCATTCCCACTGAAGCAACGTTCCTTCCAAGGGACCGACGCATAGTAATCGCGCATACCGTCCCAATCCGCCGACTTATAGTGCCAAACGCGACGTTTGCATACCGCTAGTGGCGGCAGCTTGGCCTGTGGCACTCTGGTAGAAATAAGGCTGTGATCCGAAGAGCCAAGAGGAGCCTGAACCACAACCTGATATTCCACCGGGTGAGAAGTCAGCAGAAGGTCCAGTAGAGAAGGTGCTCGCCCATCAATGTCTGGGATCCTGGTGGGCTGATCAACCAGTTGGGTCAAGTCATGTGTGAGAGCAAAAGCATGAGCAGTCCTTCCAGCATGGTCAATTTTGAGAGATTTCAACCAGGATTCGTGGTGAGCATTAAAGACCCCCAAAAACACCAATTCCGCGTTAGGAAATTGCTCTTGCGCAGCATCTGCCACCCGACAAAGATGGTCAAATAGTCGGCTTGTCTCCAAGTCACCATTGTGGGATCTGTAGAGGCACACGTAGACTCGGCTCTGACGAACCAGGTCCACACGTACCACCAACATGGAGAAGGAGGGGTCCTCCAAGAAGCGCAGTCGGTGACAGCAAACATCCGTCCTGACGAACAAGCATACTCCGGCTTTCGCTTTGAAGGATTCTTCAAGCGTGTAGCCGGGATAATTAAGGTAGCTGGTATCGGCAGGACGGAGTATTTGTGTCTCCGTGAGAAACAACATTGCTGGCCGTGCTGTCTCGAGATGGTGGTGGACAGCGTTGAGGTTAGTGTGGAGTCCTCGGATGTTAGAGAACTCGACCTCAAACAGCGAGGGTATGGTGGGGGTGAGCACCGCTGTACGACCGTTATTTCTTTTTTGTTGCGCCATTTGGGAGAAATTAAATGGAAAAGAGACGTGAAGCGAGCGATGTATTGCCACGATAGGGATGGGCAAAGTGTGGAGGCGTGTTTCCCCAAGTGGTTGCCAAAAGGAAAAATACACTGACCCGCCGGACGGAAGGGCCCCCGAACCCCCCCGGAAGTGGCCGCCGGGACCCCACCTACCGGTCACCAACCGGCACGACGGTCCACCCCGAGATTATGCGTGGCCTGGTGGGGCAGCCTCACGAGCTGGTTAGGCACGCTCGGTCCCCTGTACTATGCCACGGGCGGCCAGCGGAACAGCCGTTTCTTCGGGTCTCCCTGACCGGCAGGTCAATACAGTTTCCCCCGGCATTGGTTCAACAGCCGTCTCCAACCGGACCAACACCCATCGCGGCAATACTCGCTCGGGCTCTGGCTGTACGCTGGCTGACCTCGAAACGCGGCTGCAAGCCACTTCACGAGTTTTTCACCATGCGTACGGTGGTAACAAGCCAGGCGGATGTTAGCATCCTACCACCAGATGAGCAGATGGTCGCTCAGATATCCCTTAGTCGCCTCTTACGACACCCATGGGAAAGAGAGGGGCAGTGAAATGTATTCTTTCTCCGTCACTGCACGGATATGCATCATGGCTAAGACATAACAAGCGCAAAGGGCCTATGCCCGTGTCTGAAGACAAATTGTATAGCGTATAAAAATATATAAATTGGACACAGTCGTTTGTTACGTTGTACCAAGATTTTTTAAGTTAAAGTTTTTATTTAATGTGACTGATTAGTATTGTTTATTAAGTGACAATTTCACTATATTTAATATACCGAAAAAACTGGCAATTGTTACTCAAAGGGAAAACGATTAGGGCGTTTTTTTTTAAATTATTTGAAAACTTTGAACTTTAATTAAAATAAATAGTAAATTTTAAATGTCCCACAACTCGGCTAAGGCCACCCTTTGACAAGGTTTGAAATGTATTCCACCATACTGCTCTAATGCGGGATGGTGGATACACATGTGGCATATTTTCATATAGGTTGTATGTGTCAGTATAAAATATTATATGTAGTTTATATTTCATCTCGTGCTCGACAGTGAAGGAAAACATCATAACCTTCACATGCAGGTTATGTGTGTAATTTCACTGAAATTCTCTCACATGTGTATACACGCATTGGAGTAGCGTGGTGGAATAAACTCCAAACCTTCTTCTCAAAAAAAAAAAGAGAGAGTACATTCACAGGCTGTTACTGTACATACTGGTAAGTCTTTAAAGTTATTATATAATAGGTACCCATCTTGGCTTATAATAAGGCACGGGTATAATAAGCATATCTATAAAACGTTTATAATGAAGGACAAAAATACAAAAAAAAAGCATTCTGTTTAACTAACGCATAGACGAAAAACATATGAATACTCATTTTTATTTATTATGAAAGAATATTTCTTTCTTGCAATACTAACGCAAAGTTCACATTGTTCACAAAAGAATCACTTACCGCATGTAGTCGGATAACAGAAGTAAAAAGTTTCTTGTATTGATAAATTGATAAAACCTTCAAAACATGTACATATTTTTTCTATTTAAATATAACTGTGTATTGTATTATTTTCTTAAATTATTCTAATTAAGTACTAATATAATATCTGCCTTTTATTATTCCGTAATCCGTAACAGCCTGTGAATGTCCCACTGCTGGGCCTTTCCTCTTCTTTTTTTTTTTTGAGGAGAAGGTTTGGAGCTCCAATACGGGTTGGTGGAATACACATGTGGCAGAATTTCAGTGAAATTAGACACATCCAGGTTTCCTCACGATGTTTTCCTTCACCGTCAAGCACGAGATAAATTATAATCACAAATTAAGCAAATGAAAATTCAGTGGTGCTTGCCGGGGTTTGAACCCACGTTCATCGGTTAAGATTCATGCGTTCTTACCACTGGGCCATCTTGGCTCCTTTTATTATTACACAATTATTATTATTATTACAAAAGATAACTACATAAATTTGATTAATGACCCTTCCGATCCCCACCTGACGCAAAGCTGCCCATAAGACAGGCCGCATTTCCACGCTGTACGGCAATGTACAACCTTTGTGACAAGTAAAACCCGGAGCGACTGTCAAATCCCCTCCTCACCTTCAAAATAAATATAACGTACTATTCATGGTATAACACATTTAACATTAGAATTATGTAATTTAAAATGCTTTTATGTACATATTTTGGGATCAATTAATTATTATTAGCTTTTTTGTCTTGGTACAGCGGGGTATCGAGTAACACGGATATAAGTCTAGTATAGTAAAGTATATATTTCTTTTGTTTTTCTTTTGCAATTTTTTATAGTTCTGTATTTTACTACATGATGCTAAAAAGTTATCAAAATTCCTGGTTCAATTTTTTTTAGGAAAGTTTGTGTGCAAAAGCTTTTTATACAATTAGTGAGGTCATGTATAGGACACATTGGTATTAATTAAATCGGTCGCCTTTTAGCTGTTTCTTTGTTATATTCAGAATATGAATTTACTAGTTTATATTTATATCGAAATTCAGTTATTTATTTTGTTATCAAGAAATTACAATATAAAAAACAGGCAGTCATAGGGACTGCCGATAGAAGTGAAAACTTGAAACTGTTAAATATATTTGACCAATTTCCACATCTATTGCCAATTTAAGTAATAATTTTATACCTTTTTATTATATAGATTTTTAATTGTCAAAATACACAGTAAATCGCAAACTCGGTATAAAATATTACATATCGTATTTGTATATACTGTTAGTATTTACAGCAATTTTAATCGTTATTATCCTCATTAATTTCCACAATATTTAAATTATAAATATTTAAATTATTTGTACTTTCAACGATTTCATCATATTAACATTAGAATATCGGTGACGCGAAGCCACGAGCCAACCCTCTACGATAAACCAGCGCAACGCGCCTACAGAAGTTTTCACTTCAAAATTTCACAGTCAGGACAGCCAATAACGACTATTTTATATTTAAAAATATTTAGGTCATTCACTCTAATATTAAAAAATATAAATCTTTTTTTATTGAAGACGCTGATGAATGTCGAAGGAATGAACTATTCGACTTCATGACTATACAATAAACGGAGCATCCTTGCTGGTGATTTGCGAAGGTAGCATTTACCGTCGGATTATTATTGTAAACAGGGAGTAACGACACGTTTCTAAGTTTCTAAAAATACTATATTTATTGCACGCCATTTACAAACATTATATAAAAGAACAGGTAGTATATAAAGAATGGAAAGGTGGCCTTATTACTCACAGTGATTTCTTCCAGGTAAACTCTATAAATGAAACATTGTCTTGTTTTTCAGCTAGGAAAATTAATCGGGCGTAGTGTGCAATCAACTTATAATTAAAATTTATTAAATACTTAGATACTTAATAAACATATGTAACATACCAACATACATACTCTTATGTATACATACATATACACACACATTATTTTATTATTTATAAATATATTGAACTTTTTTTTAATTGACGTTTGTCTAAGATGCATAATGTTGTGTCATGAAAATTCCTTAAAGTTTTTATTTAAATAAAAAACAAACATACAAACAAATTCGATTTCGCGATTCAAATTCGAAAATAGAACAGAAATTAACGTAATATTTTACTATTTTTTTTTTTTTAATTTAAACCATTTGAATATAATTACAATTATGGCAACAAAAACCATACTTGTTACATTGCCCTGTGCGTTTCCATGGCAACTTCATCGATTGATACGCAATCCCCATCTCTTTCGTCCTAGTAACGACGCATATAAAATCGTCCTACTCGCACAGTTATTATACAACTTCTAGTGATTTTGTAATTTTCTTTGTTAAGCATATTGTATTGGTTACATACATTGTAACCAAGTAGTGAGTAGTAAAGTTGTGAGTAGTAATCCTAACTTATAAATGCGAAAGATAAAGTGTTTGTTACGCTCTCAAGTGTTCACTACTCAACGTTATCAAGGATACAGAAAAGGAAACATAGCATCTGATATTTGATTCTAAACTGTCCGTCTTGCTTACACCAAAATTTTTGACGTGTTAAATCTCCAGAATACGGTGTGTCTACGATATGGGTGATGGAATTTTCATTCTAGACTTGTAGTTAGATATTTTATGATTATATTAGGTTTAATTTAATTAAAATAACATCAATCTAATTTACTTCCCAATTTATTACAATGAAAGTAGTTTTAAAATTTCATATTTTACACCATGATAATATATTACCAGACAACAGCAGACAACATTATTTTAAATACAAAGTTATTACGTTAAATAGTCTGAATTTGCATGCTGTTAGTGGAATTATATGTAACCTATTAAACTAAGGCTCTGTTATACATAAAATACATATAATTTTGTTGGTGGTTATTATCAATGAATTAATAAATCCGCGCTGGCGTCGGTCATCACAGAGCTAAGCGGTAAGAATCCCACATAACCCGGTCTCCCCCCCCCCCATAGGAGCCTTTCTGAAGGTTTCCACTGCGTGAAAAAGAAGGATGTGTTGACTTTGCGAAGTTGGAATCGTGTCTATAATAAAATTCGTAAGATATTTAATTTTGACTTTAAGGTGACACATAAATACATTATATAATAAAGAAATATAAAGCCGATTATATGTACATAATATATATTTATTTTCAAAAATCTTCAAGGAGTAATTTATGGTGGTGGGGGTGTTTTCAATTTCCCCTCTTTGAAAAACAGCAGACTTCACTTTTCTAACACTAACAGTTTTCATTTTAATTAAATCTTGTCAAGATTTATGGTTAATAATTATGTTTGGTATTTCAGTTATAGGTTTTTATGTAGTCGTAGTAGTAGAGTCTGAGCAGCGCAGAACAATTTAATTTACTTAATTACGATAGTAATGTTTTATAATCATTCAACTGTATATGCCCATATACATAGTTTTATGGCATCTAATTTATATAAAAATTTATATAAAAAAGCCGAGATGCCCCAGTGGTTAGAACACGTGAATCTTAACCGATGATCGTGGGTTCAATCCCGGGCAAGCACCACTGAATTTTCATATGCTTAATTTGTGTTTAATAAATTCATCTCGTGCTTGACGGTGAAGGAAAACATCGTGAGGAAACCTGCATGTGTCTAATTTCATTGAAATTATGCCACATGTGTATTCTACCAATCCGCATTGGAGCAGCGTGGTGGAATAAGTTCCAAACATTCTCCTCAAAAGGGAGAGGAGGCCTTAGCCCAGTAGTGGGACATTTACAGGCTATTACTGTTACTGTCGTTTGTTAAAATAGTGTTATTTGTGGAGTTCGGTTCTAAGTTTTCAGAGGAGCGAAAATGATGGACAAAGAAGAGTTAAAACGTGGGGTTGAAGGGTTGAAATGAAAATATATTATTAAAATCCCAAGTTATAATTGGGTACAGTTTGAGGACAGTTCCACTAGATGCGCTTCCCCCTTCCTTCTTAAGTCCACGCGAGCTGGTTCTCGATGTCACTGCCTAACTGTGACATCAATTCCATCGCGCACAAAGAAATTTGGCAACTCCTTTCTTTGTCGCACTACCAAAAAATGGAATTCCTTACCAGCTCACGTGTTCCCCTCCTCTTACAACCCGGGATCCTTCAAACGAGGCGTGAAGAGGCATCTTGCGGGCCGGCAAGGCGGTGACGGTTAGTACAGAACATTCTTCCCGACTGTACTGGCCGTCGTCGCGTTTGGACTCTACTACCACTTACCATCAGGTGGAGTAGAGTCATTTGCCATCCCGGACATATAAAAAAAAAAAAAAACAGTCATATCAAATAACGCTAAATTAATATTGTAATAACATAAGTCTAATTGACCAAGAACCCAGACGAGCGTTACTATAACAATAATGTTGGTCTCATGGTTAGCGGAGTACTGGCATTATTGTTTAAGCATTTCCCAAATGTGTAACAACAATTGCTTAGTTGAAACTATTTGGTAACATTAATTGTAATCGATACTCGTCCGGGAATTGGTCTTGCAGACGGAAATTCGTCATTTCAATTAGTAAACAAGACGAATAATCTTCTTCTACGTCGTAGCACTCTTGTCAGAACGGTCGAGGTCGTCATATAGAATCACAATTTTTCGATATAATGAGCGTTTGCCATTTTATCACGATTAGTGGTGAGCTTGGTTCATTCCTGTAAATGAAAGTCACCAGCTGACTTCATTTGGTCGGTCCATCGTATGGGCGTCCTTCCACGTGTTTTGGTGCCATCCACCTTGCGTTGAAAAACAAGGCGCTGTATGGAGTCATTTTCTTGCCGGGAATGAAACCTAATTGTTAAAGGAAGATTTCGTGTTTTAATCCAGGCGGAAAACATTGCCAATTGATCAATATGTATTTGTAATTTATCTCCACAAACCCGCATTGAAGTGAGACGAGAGGAAGCTCTTACCAAACAATGGGACATTAATAGATTTTATTTTTCAAGTGTTACACTAATAGTCTCCAGTATAATGTTTTCAACATTAAGGACACAACATAATTAGATTCGAAACGGGAGCAATTAACAATGTGTTGTGACTCGCGAGACAAAAGGGACGTAGTGTATAAATACTTAGAACAATTCACAAATACTTGCCCCCAAATTGTTAGTGAAACCTATTTATATCCTACGACATTAAATCGTGTGCCATCATTATCGTTTTTTTACGAATAATTCAACCTTTTTTTTCTTTTCTATTTATTTAAAACAGGCAGACGCTCACTTGATGGTAAGTGATCACCATCATCTATAGATATTGGCTCTGTCAAAAATAATAACCATTCCATACAACGTCAACGACACTTACTTTGGGAACTAAGACTCGTGTACAGTTACACTGACTCTCTTACCCATCAAATCGAAACACAATAAAGATATTGATGTTTGGTGGTAGAATGTTTGGTGTGTGTGTGATATCTACCCAGACGGGCTTGCGAACCCTACCATCATCTATCAGAAGAGTGGTGTGATAAAATGAGAATTATTATAAGTGTACCATTTTATCATGGACCGAAAATATATTCGTAATTCTTGTGCAAATCTCCAGTTGATGAATCGTTAGTGAAAGTTAGATCGGCAAATTGGTCTTTAATCTCAATGGTCGATTATTGCGTCATCAGCTGCCACCGATGATCATTCAGATTATAATCAAATTAGTTAATTTCACTTTCATTAGCGTTTCTGAAACTGAACTCTCACGACTCGAGAATGCTGACAATACTACAGCAAATATTATATTGTATTTCTATTTTTATCTATTTATAATTCTTTGTAGTTAAGTGGCGTATGAATACGTGACTCGTAATCGACGATTGCGGGTACAATGCCAGGCCTCACTTAATTTACATGTGCTTAATTTGTTTTTATAATTCATCTATTGCTCGAAATTGAGGAAAGCATTGTAAGAAAACCTGCACGCGTTGCAGGAAATTTCAATAAAATTCTGCAACATATATATCTACCAACTATCTACAACCACACAGAAGAAAGGTGGTGAAACAAACTAAATTATATTCAAAGAGAGGAGACCTTACACTAGGCACTGTACTGTTACTTACTACAAGTATTTAGTGCGTAGCTGCGGAATTTAGTTAATTAATAAATATGCTAGTTAATGAATAAATCATTGATATCAACAATAATGTGTTATTTTTACCGCTAAAGATAAGTGTATAAGCTAAGTAAAATAATTTAATGTTCGTAAATTATCTCAGTTAAGAAGTAATGTAATGCATAAAATATAATGTTACTAAAATTACGTTTAAGCGCCATCTAGTAGCATTATAGTAGCATTTAAAAATAATACGAAAAACTTAGATTCAAACCATAGCATCCACGACATCTAGTGAACATCGGAGTTAATATTTAAAGTATGTAGCGCCATCTATTAGAAAATATTCTTAGTGTCCGAGACCAAGTACAGATGGCGCTATTAAGCAAATTTAGTATTGTAACACTTTGCCGCTAGATGGATCTGAAAGATAGTTACAATGGTAAGTTATTTTAAATTTACATGACAATAAAATAAAAAAAATAAATGATGTAATTAAGTAATTTATGAAATCATAATCTTATTCAAATATTACTGTCTATAAAAGACATATATGCCTTCAAATAATAAGTAGTTTTTATTTAGCAAGTCTTTGTTCAACGATTTGCAGTTTCAACTAGGTCAGTTCCATGAAGACGGTTAAAACAATGAACAAAGGGGGTTATATTATCCGTTGCCTAGAAACGTCAGAATGTAGATTAATGTGATTAGAGGCTCCAAACTTTGGGCCACTGTAGTATTTGAATGTGATTTGAACGGTAGTTGAACTTTCGAATTCTGACTTCTATGTCATCAATTTAGATGTTTGATCTTGGTAATTTACGCCCGGTTTAAGAAATGATTCGTAATGGATACGTATATTATTGTTTACGATGCGTACTAAATAAATTGTCTCACTACTTACGGATGAGAAGGCTACGAATAACGTATAGCAGGATAATTTATAAAGATGACGGACTCTTTTTTAATTTAAAATAATCAGAGTGATTAATGGGCTTAAACAAAATAGGTAAGCCGACTAGTAAATGGCCTGATGGTAGACGGTCACGCCAATGAGCCACCAATCTTAGGAACTAAGATGTTTACCTTGTGTCTATAGGTACACTGGTTCACTCACCTTTCAAACCGGAACACAACAATACTAATAAATTATGATTTTGTGGTACCTACCCAAACTAGCTTACTCAAAGCCCTAACCACCAAAATACAATAATACCTACAAAAACAGGTAAGATCATTTAGACGCTTTTAGCAGGCGTAAGTAAAACAAATCGTTTTTTGAATAAATTCACCGGATCTTAATCAATTATAAGCCGTCACTGGTGGCTTATTAAGCGCTGTTTATGTAAAAAAATTAACAAAATGACTATTTAATTGCTGAAATGAAATTATTTTCAGAAATAATGACTTAGTTACTTGACTGTGTAGAAAGACAGGACACTTGCATGTGTCTTATGAAAATCTGCAATTTCATTATGTCCACTATCCGCCATCTATCCACCTTCTCCTCGGAACCTTTACAGATTGTTCTAATATTTCTAAAGACTGCTAATCTTAATGAACGTGAATTAATATTAAAAAAGACACTTACTGACAGTAGTGAAAAACTTACCTGAAAAAAAATAATTAATTCATGTTATTATTTAATATCAATATGAAATGAATGTGTAATTATTGATTATTATAAGATAGCTACCCGTCCCAGCCTTACACGGATAGAAACATAGAAAGTTTATATTGAAGGACAAATAAACAAAGAAAAATTTTTCTTTTTTTCAGTCATGTACCTTCGCGAGCATGCGCAGAATACCTCACCAAAGTTTCATCACTATCGGATGAATGGTTTAAGAACGCTTAGCGGACAAACAGACAGACATTAACTTTTATTTAAACAGAGAATGGATAAACAGGAGACTTGGCAAGGGTATTACGTATAATTTAGATAACTTAGGATAATTGAACTGACCGTACCTGATATCGCAATAATAACCTTAAGCTGTTCTTATCTCACGTATGTTCTAGTAAAAATAATAATAGACAAATTATAATATGATATGAAGACAATTCAATTGAAAATAATAGTATATACACATAGTGCATAAATGTACATTTTTCTTACTTGGTAGGGCTTTGTGCAAGCTCATCTGGGTAGGTATCACTTACCATATATTCTGACGCCAAACAATAATACATAATTTTTTTTTAAATGTGAGCCACTGAAACTACAGGCATGAGGAACATAACATCTTGGTTCCCAAGTGTGCATTGGCGATATAAGGAACAGAAAATATTTCCAAAGAAAAGATTATATTAAATACAATTATAACTTTTTTAAAACAACAAATATTAACTCCACGCTTTCTTATCATAAATAATCTTGAATTGAATAAAATACCTTATTAATTATTTATATTTACTAAATCGAATTAATTTTAAATTTAAAAAATAACACCGTGTAATGAGTATTGTTAAAGGTCTCCCTTAATCCATCACTTAACGTAGCGACAGTTTTATGGCCATTAAAGTACATAATATTACACGAACAGTACATGGAATCATGTTTCCAGTTCAGTTCATTTACAATCAACTCTTCAACAATGAATGTACAGACGTCTACACAGATTAAAATATCTATATTTATGTATGTAATTCGATATATAAATCATTGTACTATTAAATGAAAATTTAATAAGCTCCACGCTTTACATTTTTTTTATAGAATAGCAAGGCGGACGAGCATATGGGCCACCTGATGGTAAGTCACCAACGCCCTTAGACATTGGCACTGTAAGAAATGTTAACCATCACTTACATTGCCAATGCGCCACCAATCTTGGGATCTAAGATTTTATATCCCTTGTGCCTGTAATTACACTGGCTCACTTACCATTCAAACCGGAACACAATAATATCAAGTGGTACCTACTCAGACGAGCTTGCACAAAGCGCTACCAGTAAAGTTTGTTACATTCATAGGTTATTCCTTTTTAATTATTGATTGCTTCTGAGTTTCAGGGTTCAAACTCCGGTTCAAGTCAGTAAGAAGTGATTTATATGGAGGAAAACTCAGTATCAGCCTTGAATCTGGAAGTTGGAGTTTATACTCTCGTGCCTCGGAAAGCACGTAAAGCTGTTAGCCCGGAATCTATTTATCCGTGCAGTGACGGAGAAAGAATACATTTCACTGCCCCTCTCTTTCCAATGGGTGTCGTAAGAGGCGACTAAGGGATATCTGTGCGACCATCTGCTCATCTGGTGGTAGGATGCTAACATCCGCCTGGCTTGTTACCACCGTACGCATGGTGAAAAACTCGTGAAGTGGCTTGCAGCCGCGTTTCGAGGTCAGCCAGCGTACAGCTAGTGCCCGAGCGAGTATTGCCGCGATGGGTGTTGGTCCAGTGGAGACGGCTGTTGAACCAATGCCGGGGGAAACTGTATTGACCTGCCGGACAGAGAGACCTTAAGAAATGGCTGCTCCGCTGGCCACCCGTGGCATAGTACAGGGGCCCGAGCGTGCCTAACCAGCTCGCGAGGCTGCCCCACCAGGCCACGCATAATCTCGGGGTAGACCGTCGTGCCGGTTGGTGACTGGAAGGTGGGGTCCCGGTGGCCACTTCCGGGGACAGTTCGGGGGCCCTTCCGTCTGGCGGTTCAGTATATTTTCCCTTTTGGCAACCATTTGGGGAAACACGCCTCCATACTTTGCCCACCCCTGTCGTGGCAATACGTCGCTCGCTTCACGTCTCTTTTCCTTATTTTTCGAAATGGTAGCGCAACTCACCATACCCACGCTGTTTGAGGTCGAGTTCTCTAACATTCGAGGACTCCACGCTAACCTCAACGCTGTCCACCACCATCTCGAGACAGCACGGCCAGCAATGTTGTTTCTCACGGAGACGCAAATACTCCGCCCTGCCGACACCAGCTACCTTAACTATCCCGGCTACATGCTTGAAGAATCTTTCAAAGCGAAAGCCGGAGTATGCTTGTTCGTCAGGACGGATGTTTGTTGTCACCGATTGCGCTGCTTGGAGGACCCCTCCTTCTCCATGTTGGTGGTACGTGTGGACCTGGTTCTTCAGAGTCGAGTCTATGTGTGCCTCTAACTGATAGATAGATCCCACAATGGTGACTTGGAGACAAGCCGATTATTTGACCATCTTAGTCGGGTGGCAGATGCTGCGCAAGAGCAGTTTCCTAACGCGGAATTGGTATTTTTGGGGGATTTTAATGCTCACCATGAATCATGGTTGAAATCCCTCAAAACTGACCATGCTGGAAGAACTGCTCATGCTTTTGCTCTCACACACGACTTGACCCAACTGGTTGATCAGCCCACCAGGATCCCAGACATTGATAGGCAAGCACCTTCTCTACTGGATCTTCTGCTGAAGATGAAGAATGCTGCGTCAGTCCCTTGGAAGGAACGTTGCTTCAGTGGGAATGACCCAACAGCTAGTGCCGCTGCTGTTGCTGGTGAGATCATGTTAGGAATGGAATACAACATTCCTAGCTCAGATCTCATCAGTAGGGGTACGCGTAACCGTTGGTTCACTCGTGAATGTGCCAACGCTGTATCATCTAAGCAGGCGGCATATCGCGCGTGGATCAACAGCTGCGTTAGCGGGGCATCTAACATTGACTCACTGAAAGCAAACTACAATCAAAAGTCCTGTAGAAAGGCATATACGAGAGCGGATGCACAGCGCATTATACAGATTGGTCATGACCTTGTTTCGCATCCTAGGGGCTCCCGTAGCTTCTGGCGTCTGACCAAGTCTGTGCAAAACAATTTCTGCTAACCTTCGCTGCTACCGCTCAGAAATCCGGACGGATCGCTAGCTCACAGTCTGCAGGAGAAAGCCTCCTAGCTAAACTCTTAGCCAACAACTCCGTGATCGATGATTGTAGTGCGCTGCCACCAACAATACCTTCATGTGTTCACACGATGCCTGACATCATAATCACGTGATGTGCGTGCGGAGCAGCGATCACTTGATATACAGAAAGCTAGCGGTCCCGATGGAATACCAGCTATAGTGCTGAAAAAGTGCGTGGCGGAGCTGTCTCCTTTGTTAACGAGCCTGTTACAACTTTCTCTCTCTTCGGGATGTGTGCCGGAGGCTTGGAGAAGTGCTAATGTGCAAGCGGTTCCCAAAAACGGGGATCGGTCTGACCCGGCAAATTATCGACCAATAGCTATCACCACAGTACTTTGTAAGGTAATGGAACGGATTTTAAACAACCAACTGATCCATTACCTAGAAGATCACTGTCTAATTAATGATCGTCAGTACGGGTTTCGACCAAAACGGTCCACAGGTGATCTTCTAGCGTACGTAACACACCTCTGGGGTGAAGCTATCGACAAGCATGGAGAATCGTTGGCTGTCAGCCTCGATATCTCCAAGGCTTTCGACAGGGTCTGGCACAGAAGTCTTCTCTCCAAGCTGCCGGCATATAGTCTGCCTGCTCAGCTATGCACCAGGATTGCCAGCTTCCTACACAAGTGTAGCCTTCGTGTTTTAGTTGATGGTTGCGCTTCACAATTCTATGTAGTGAATGCTGGGGTCCTCCAGGGATCTGTGCTATCTCCCACACTCTTTCTTTTGCATATCAATGATATGCTCTCTCTTGGGAACATACATTGCTATGCAGACGATAGTACAGTGCATGGTGGATACCACGGACGCGCAGTGGCTGGGTGAGCGGAAATTGAGGAGAGGCGGAAGGATCTTGTCATTGAACTCGATAGGACGTTAGAGCTCATCGCCAAATGGGGCTCTGATAATCTTGTTGAGTTTAATGCCAAGAAAACACAGGTATGCGCTCTCACGGCGAAAAAGTCAACATTTTCCCCTCATCCCTCCTTCTGTGGTACTCCACTGGTGATGCAAAGCAAAATCGCCATGCTGGGGATTGACGTTCGCTGCGACCTTAATCCAAGGGATTACATCGAGGCTGTTATAAAAACAGCTTCACGGAAACTCGGAGTTCTGAACAAGGTGCGGCGCTTTTTCACGCCACAACAACTGTGCCTGCTGTACAAAACACAGGTACGGTCTTGCGTGGAATATTGTTTGCACCTTTGGGATGGCTCCGCTAAGTACCTACTTGAGGCCTTGGACCGGTTGCAGCGACGTTCCGTACGTATTATTGGCGACGTAAAGGTCACAAACACCCTTGACCCTTTACAATTGCGTCGTGAGATAGCAGCACTGAGCGCTTTCTATCGACTGTATCACGGCGAGTGCTCTGAGGAATTATTCTCTCTAATTCCTGCTTCCCCTTCCTTCTTAAGTCCACGCGAGCTGGTTCTCGATGTCACCGCCTAACTGTGACATCAATTCCATCGCGAACAAAGAAATTTGGCAACTCCTTTTTTTCGCACTTCCGAAAAATGGAATTCCTTACCAGCTCACGTGTTCCCCTCCTCTTACAACCCGGGTTCCTTCAAACGAGGCGTGAAGAGGCATCTTACGGGCCGGCAAGGCGGGGACGGCTAGTACAGAACATTCTTCCCGACTGTACTGGCCGTCTCGCGTTTGGACTCTACTACCACTTACCATCAGGTGGAGTAGAGTTATTTGCCATCTCGGCGCATATAAAAAAAAAAAACTTTCTGTTTGTGTCGGATTAGCTGTCTAATCGAATTATGAGGGTAACGGAGTGTCTGTGATCCCACTTTTACACTGAAATATGTCCTGAGTATTTGGCTATATATTTAGCTGAGTATATGGCTATTTTATTATTATTTATTCGGCTAGTCTCTCTTGAATTTGAAATCACTTTCTCAGTCCATTTTTATATTTAAAGTATAAAATAAAATAGAATACATCGAGTTTAAAATTATTAAAAGAACGATTTGCTCGTCTTTGTGGGAATATATTTATAAGCACACAATTTATTTGTATGTTTGTCCGGTATGCTTATTAATGATGAAACTTTGGTAAGCTGTTCTGTACGCGCGCGAAGATTTCTGGTTAAAATAATACAAGATTCTTTTTATTTGTTTATAGATTAAAATCTAAGCGGCTTCAGAACTTTGTCTAAATTTACGCTTCAAATAAAAACTTAACAATGAAATTAAGATGCAACCACCTTGGAGTTATTTTTATTTTAAAATCTTTAATAATGACCTCCAGACTGCTTTCGGCCACGGCGGCCAATCTCAAGAGAGATTAGCCAACTACACAGAAATATTACAGTGCACAAGTGTGTGCGCAAACACAGGTGTACTCTCTATTCCCTCACACTCATAATCCGATGGGACAGCAATCCGACACGACTGGAAAGAGTTCAGGCGCAGGACAGCTTTACGTGCTTTCCGAGGCACGGGAGTGTACACACTTCCAACTTCCAGAATCCGGGCTGCTACTGAGAATTTTCTGACAGAAAAACCCAATAAATTTTTACTGGCCCAACCTAGGAATTGAACCCAGGACCTCCGCGTCTGCGCCCTTACATCAAGCCATTAGACCGACGAAGCAGTTAAAACTTTATTGACCACCTCAATATGCAGTTGGAACAAAAGGCGGACTTAATGCCTGAAGGGATTCTCTGCCAGTTAACCTTTGTGCTAGACAGAAATCCGTGAAGGCGGTAATTAGTAATACAAACAGTTCACAAAAATATATAAATATACACATATAATATGCTACAAAATATATACAGAGCTATAGTATATATATTATAAACATATAAATAATAGTGGAACTGGAATTAGGAACTTTCTGACTAGCTTTTCTTATATTTTCTTTTTTATTTTAATAAACCTGGAAAGCAAATGATTCCACTCCACCTGAGAGTAAGTGGTAGTGAAGTACAAACGCGACGACGGACAGTACAGTAGGGAAGATTGTTCTGCAGTAGCCGCCCCCGCCTTGCCTACCCGCAAGATGCCTCTTCACGCCTCGTTTGATGGAACCCAGGTTGTAAACTTTGTTCCATAAAAGAACAGCTTAAACGTTACAGAACAACGCAAAAATAGTCATCAAAATCGGTTCCTAAGCAAACAAGTCATATATGTACTTAGCGAATTAAGAACCCGCGAGTTTCTCAATTGAGAATAATTTATTACAAAATGCACGACAAACTTGTGTGCGAGGTTGTATGCCGATAATAACCCCTTCATGCTTTTTGCCTCGCAGAGATGAACGCTTTGTGCACTTTTTGCTTCTAATGACGTGTTTTTTTAAACCGTCGGATGAAAAGCGAAGTTTTTATTTGAACTAAGCAAATGATGTAGCAGGAGAATTGGGTTAAATTTACATTAGAGAAGGGATTTCGCCTCGAGGGCTGCCATTGTCATAACATATATCCCAACTTCGTACGGATAAAATTCGAGTTGTAAAACTCTGTGACCCTTGTTCAAACAATAAGATGTAATTACATTAATATTGTAATAGAAGATAAAGAATAAAAGCTATTGATTCTTTATTTTGACCAAAGAATATCCTGGTATTTTCTTTTCTAAATATTGGCAGTCAATAATTACTTTTTTCAGCTTATCGCCGTCCTCTGCTGGACGAAAACCATTCCATAGAACGCCAACTATTCCAACCTTAGGCAGCCAGCATCCATCTCGTACCTGCCACCTTTTTTAAATCGTCGGTCCACCTTGCCGCAGGGCGTTCTACATTACGTTTGCCTAAGCGTGGTCTCCACTCTAACACGTGTCGGCTCCATCGGCCATCAATGGGCCTGGAGACATGACCAGCTGCATGGACCTTCCACTTCTAATTAATATATTATAAGCTAATTCTACGCACGATGTCAATGACTTTAGTTCCTGGCAAATGTCCACATTTCAATAAGTTCTTGTTAATTTCATAAAGGAATTTAAAAGTTTTATCAAGGTGAGTTGGCGTTTGCCAACTGTAGTTCAAATCTGTGGGGCTAAGGCCTCCTCTCCCTGTTGAGGAAAAGGTTTGGAGATTATTCCACCACGCTGCTCCAATGCGGGTTGGTAGAATACACATGTGAATACACATAACCCACGATCATCGGTTAAGATTCACGCCTTCTAACCACTAGGCCGTCTCGGCCTTCTAATGACGAAATAGTAATTTATTATTTACTTTAAAAACATAATTGTCTTTATAACAGGTAAGTCGAATATCAATATAACCCTCAGATAACTTCATCCCCTATCTGAAATAGGGTTGTTAAGTGATATCTATCAAGAGGTCGTTAGGGTGCTTCAGGATTGAAGAGGGGTCATTTATTTTCTTAAATAAACACTCAATTTATTTAAGCTGTTTTCGAACAGTTTTCGACGTATTATAAATCTTTCGTCCAGTCAAGCGAGAGCTAACTGTAATGAATTTTTTATTAGATTATATTTATGAAACTACTAGCATTTAAGGCCAGCTGATGTTAGAGAAGTATGAACTTATAAAATTTATATTTACACCATCAATCTGTTTATATTTATAGAGGATAGGTAATGTCCATATCATTTTAGAAATATTCAACCGATTTTGATGAAATAAAGAATAAACGATACCTTGAAATAATCATTATAATTTACATTTGTAATTTTGAGGATGTAAATAAACATAATAACTTTAAAAAGGCAGTCATTTTGAAATCACAGACGACTCTTCAATTTCATTGATATATATAGTATATATAGATGAAGTATATACTGTGAGGATGGTAAATTTTCGCAAACGGGCCACCTGATGGTAGGTGGTCACCACCGCCATAGACATTGGCGATGTAAGAAAAATTAACCATTGCCACCTACTTTAAGAACTAAGATATAATACCTTTTGTCTGTAATTACACTGGCTCACTCACTCTCAAAACCGGAACACAACAATACTAATATATTTTGCCATATAGCGGTAAAATATCTGATGAGTGAGAGACCTAACCAGACTTGTACAAAGCCCTACCACCTAGTAAGCAAAAAAATAGTATATAAAAAAGCTCTGCTAGATAAGCTGACTTCGCTTCAACTTATCATGATAAAGTCTATCAGACTGTAAGAGTTAAGTAATGTTGACGCCTTTTTCATGTTACCGGAACATTTCTTAAGATATCAACTTTGTAAATTTGGAAATTATCGCTTTAATTTTTAATAGTCGATTTTAATTTTAATTAATCAGGATAAAGGTACAGTGAAATACATAATAATTAATTAATAATCAAAATGTTGCATTAATTACAGTTACATAAATTGATAAAAATCAACTATATACGAAAGAAAAATTAGGATTTGATTTATTAGCTGCATTATTAGATAAAGAATTATATAATATTTTGACCTTTTTTACACTTTTTGTAATAATGGCAAACGAGAAAGAGGCAACACGCAACAGCAACGGCAACACCCGAGGGCTTGTAGTTGTGATGCCGGTCGTTAAGGAATGAGTATGCTCTTTTCTTGAAGGTTTCTATGAACCGATAGAACTATTGGTTCGAAAAAGTCGCCGGCGAAAGCTGGATTTTGAACTGGGTTTGCGGATAGGGAACCGAATTATGTGAGAATTTCACCCAATACCACAATTATTTTTATCTTTAATAATTTAATTCTAGAGCCGAACAGAACAGCATAGTTCGTATAAAGAAATCAATGGATTCACTTGTATAATTATATTTCTTTAACAAAAATTTACAAAATATCATAAATTAATTATAAACATGAGAAGTCGGGACGGATCGCAAGTATCATATACTACATTTAAGTTAAATCAAGTTTTATATGAACATTAAGTTTTCAAATAAAACTTTATATCAAGTCAGCTTGGGTCGGTCAACAAACGAACTGTTTAAACAGGACTGTGGTAATAAAAATGATATAAGTTTTACGATTTTAAAAGTGCAAAGAGCTATTTACGAACTTGTCATTTATATCTTACATTTAAGCGTAATCATTCAATGGGTAATTTACATCATATGATAAATAAAATAAAAAAAAAACACTTACAAATTCTAGAAGTATTTTTTAAAAGTAAATTACAATATGTACATATGTGTTATAATACAAACATATAGCAGTCACATCGAGGAACCGTTAAGTTAACATATTCGATCAAGTTATCTTTAAATAAAAAAATAAAAAAATTATCTATAGCGCTTAGGAGCTACGATACCACAGACAAATTCGTTTTTGTTTAAGTAACTAAAATACTAAGTTTTGCTGTTTGGTGGTAGAATATCTGACGAGTTGGTGATACCTTTTTTTCTGCTAGAAAACCGCATTTACACGTTTTCCCATATGAGGTTTACTTGCCGACGTTGAAGGCGCCGGACCGGAATACCAACTAAAAAACCAGCAGTACTAACACCGTATTTTCGGGGGACGCCACGGGATCACTTGCGCATACTACCGTGACGTCCCGGAGTTGGTGATACCTACCCAATCGGACTGTAAGTTTAAAAACTGTTATATAACTATTGTAAGCTTATAATATTATTTAACTTAACATTTAACTCAACATAAAATTCTTCCAGTTATTGAATTATATTTAATTAAAGATCTATATTCATGTAATAGGTATTTTTTGGTTCGAAGTTCTTAAAATACTAATAAATTAATTTAGAATATGATATACTAATTTTAAAATTGACAATAATAGAAGGAACATTTGGTTGTTATATAATAATGCATGCGGACATTTTGTAATTGATTTTTTAAAGAAAAGGAGAAATATAATCAATTTGAACTGGTCTCATTGAAAATTACTTAAGGTTCCCGTTAACCCGAAGTTGTGGCAACACTATATACATACATACATACATTTATAGTTATAATCACAATTGGTTTAAGCTATATTAGTTTACAATTTAAAATCTCAGCTTATTGTAAAACCTTAAGCCTCACCCAGTTTTAGTTCAAGCGTTAAGCAGCGGTTGAAAGGATTACATAGCGTTATTCCGAGTAATTCATTAAATACCTAAGTTCGCTTAAGTTTAAAGAACGATACCGCTAATAGAGATGTAATAGTTTATGATGACCATGTTTCTTGTAGTTGCTCAAATATTTATATAAATTTGATTAAAATGTATGAGTTTCATTGTAATATTAAAATGATAATTTATTATTATGATCATATACTGGATCATATACTGGTGGTAGAGCTTTGTGCAAGCTCGTCTGGGTAGGTACCACCCACACATCAGATATTCTACCGCAAAACAGCAGTACCAAGTACTGCTGTTTTGTTTTTTTTATTGTTTTTTTTTGTTTTTTTTTATTGTTTGTTTATTGTTGTGTTCCGGTTTGAAGGGTGAGTGAGCCAGTGTAATTGCAGGCACAAGGGACATAACATCTTGGTTCCCAAGGTTGGTGGTGTATTGGTGGTGTATGTAAGCGATGGTTAACATTTCTTACAATGCCAATGTCTATGGGCGTTGGTAACCACTTACCATCAGGTGGCCCATATGCTCGTCCGCCTTCCTACTCTATAAAAATGATTTACTGTGGTAGCCAATCTCAAGAGAGATTAACCAGCTGTGCAAGACATATTATAGTCCACAAGTGTGTGCGCAAACACAGGTGCACTCTCTACTCCCTAACTCTCATCACCCAATAGGACGGCAATCCAAAACGACCGGAAAGAGTTCAGGTGCAGGACCAACGGTTTTACGTTCTTTCCGAGGCACGAGAGTGTACACACTTTCAACTTCCAGATTCCGGGCAGCAACTGAGAATTTTTGAATGAAAAACTCATAACTTTTTATAGGCCCGACCTGAGTTTTGAACTCAGGAACTCCGGGTCTGCAGCCTTACGTTTAGCCACTAGACGAACGAGACAGTCAGTGAGTGAGTGAGTTATTAATTAATCTACAAAACACAGTATCCTTACTTGATATTATTACAGATGAATGATAAAAGATCGAATATTCGAATGAGTAACGTATACAAATCAATCAATATCATTCGAAATACAATCTGGTCGAAGATCCATCATCAATCACGCTCATAATCTGTTACTCCACTTAATGTCAGTTACGAGTGGAAATGAGAAGTTTTATAAAGAACGAATGAGTTGATTGGAAACATGAACGAAAATTCGTAAAGTTTGTGCAGTGATTAATCACCTTTTATAAAAAACTTTGTAAGTGATTGCTCTCAACAATTACATTTAGAATATTGTTGAAATCATAATTTATATTATAATTAAAAAAAAAATTTTTACCTATACTTATTGTTATACTTATTGTTAATTTGACTGCCGCGTTGGTCTGGTGGCTTGATATAAGGCCGCAGACCCGGAGGCCCTGGGTTCAATACCCAGGTCGGGTCAATAAAAAGTTATTGGGTTTTTCTGTCAAAAAATTCTCAGTAGCATCCCGGAGTCAGGCAGTTGAAAGTGTGTACTCTCCCGTGTCTCGAAAAGCACGTGAAGCCGTTAGTCCTGCGCCTGAACTCTTTCCGATCTTGTCGGATTGCCGTCGCATCGGATTATAGGAGTTAGGGAATAGAGAATGCATCTATGTTTGCGCACACAATTGTGCACTATAATATCTCCTGCCAAACAGCCAACTGCGCTGGCTAATCTCTCTTGAGATTGGCCACCGTGGCCGAAATCGGTCTGGAGGATATTATTGTTAAATTAATTTTAAGCTATTTTTAATGATCGTTATTATGGTTGAGAATGGTGTGTTCTCCCATAATTGGTAGTTCATATTTAGTTTAAGTGGATGTAGACCGTGTATTGGATATATGTCATGTACAACTGTTGGATATCCAAACCAGTGAGTTTGATTATCTGTTTGTATGTTACGCTAAGCTATTTTAAATATTTAGATCCATAGAGTTTAGAAGCTGATTTGCAAAATTATTGTCTATTGATAAAATCTATGTCGTATTTATTAAAGTAAAATAACAGATAGTAAATGTCCCACTGCTGAGGTAAGACATATTTTTTTAAGAAGAAATATTGGAGCTCATTTTGGGATACATGTGGTAGATTTTTTCGACACATGCAAACTAATCATGAGATGAATTGTAAACACTAATTGGCATGTAAACATTGAGCGATGCCTGGATGTTAATCTGCTATCATCGGTTAAAACTCACCTGTTCTAACCACTGGGTTGCCTTAGCTCTCTGTATTTGTTTGCAAGCTATTCATAAAAGACAAAACTTTAATTATTATCATGATTACGAACTAATTATATTGTATAAAATGACGTTATTCATGTAAAATGAGGAACTTAATTGAAATCATTAATCATAACTAAGATAAATGTAAAATGTTTGCTATTGGTCGAAAGCGTTACACGTAGCAACGAAAGTGTACATTGTGACATATTCGGTCTTAACAAGAAAACCGATCATTATGAAATTTTACATCCATGCTGCCAGGGTACAGAATCGTTTTCTGTATCCTGGCATAAGGTATACCAGCACCCCCTCTAATTATACGCAGATGAAAGGTGCATTGTAAATATGTAACGGTCAATAGGAATATTGGTAATTAAAAACGGACATTTACCGTTTAAAAAAACTGCCAATAGTATCATATATATTATATCAATATTAGCCGTTATTTTACTCCATAATTTTAGCATAAAATACTTAAAGAGACCTCTCAAACGAGAGCCTCTCTTGACACTGCATTTTATGGTACTGGAGTTGGTAGTTAAGATAAGGATACTTGAAATAATAGTTCTTATTAAAGCGGTGATATTTAGCTCATTTTCAAAGCAATGACCAGGCGAGTGTGAACGAAAATGACCACCTCGTGACAGACTTTCTTTTACGCTGTTGCTAAAATATTTTCACGTAATATCCATTAATTAAAATATTTTTTTTTGTAGGTGATTAATCTAATAAATATCTAGTAACTATTTTATGTCCTACTGCTGGACAAACATTGAGGATAAGGAAGAACTGTGATGGCCCATAAGACTACAGGTGAGCAAGCACTGGGTTTGTTTTTAAGTCGTGCTTATAATTCTTCTTATGCTTAGCTGTCTTAATAATCGTGAGGAAACCTATACGCGTTGACTGAAGACCATCCTAATTCCATATCCAAGACTAATTGGTACAGGAATATTCAGTGATGCCTGGATTTGAACCCGCTATCATCGGTTAAAATTTTCCAGTTCTAACCACTGGGTTGGCTCAGCTCGTACTTGTTTGCAAATTCACAAAAGATGGAACTATAATTATTATCATAATTATGAACTTATTTCTGTAAAATGAAAACTTAATTGAAATCATTAACTAATACTATGAATGTGAAAGTGTTTGTTACGTGACGCTTACGTGTACATTGTGACACTTTTGCGTCTAAAATACTCTGAAACGTAGACTGTAAGATAAATCATGAGTTAAATAATAGAAGATAATTTTTCAACCAAAAAATTTCAAATGTGCGAAAAAATCATTATCATTTTAACTTCTCATAAATTATAATAAAAATGTGTTTTTTTAATATTAACACAAAGAAATCTGAAAAATACAAACATCATTAACTCATGAAACATTTAATTTGGGAGAAAGCTCCAAAGCATTTCATCCTTAGTGATTCTAGTCACAGGATATGAGGCAACTTGCCTGAGCTCGGCTTTTGTCGAGCAACATTATTATGTGACAGTATAACACGCTAGACTGTTAAAGTTCTAGCGCAATATGCGAGTATATAATATGTATATATGTACTTGTATATTTGTATTTTGTTGAAGATATTAATTAAAATAATTGGACCAGTGAACATCTTAATCGATTGCGGGTTTAATCTTGCGCAAGCACCAATGAATTGGCATGTGCTTAATTTGTGTTTGTAATTTATCTCGTGCTTGGCGGTGGAGGCTAAAACTGAAACTTACACGGATAAGCCACTGAACTGATTTTAATGAAATTTGATATAAACAGGGTTGAATGCTAAAGAAAGACTACTTTTTTATTTTATTAAAGCGCCTTTTAACTGGATAATATACTGTGAAGTAAACCTGCATAAGGTATGCTCCTCTCCGCTGCCGCTTTGTACTCACTTATGTGTACGTGGTGCGTATACTATATACTTGGTTGCTATATATTATTCTACTAATAGCCGAGATGGTCCAGTGGTAAGAACGCGTGAATCTTAACCGATGATCGTGGGTTCAAGTCTGGGCAAGCACCACTGAATTTTCATGTGCTTAATTTGTGATTATAATTCATCTCGTGTTATACGATGAAGGAAAACTTCGTGAGGAAACCTGCATGTGTCTAATTTCACTGAAATTCTGCCACACGGCGGTGTATTCCACCAAACGGCATTGGAGCGATGTGGTGGAATAAGCTCCATACCTTTTCCTTAAAAAGGAAAATGAGGCCTTAGCCCAGCAGCAGCACATTCACAGGCTGTTTCTGTATTCTAAAAAAAAGAAAAAAAATATAAGTAACGTAAAATATAAATACACAAACTAGTTTAAAGTAATGAAACTCTATGTTGTCATTTTTTCCACCATTTATTTAGTAGTTATCTTTAATTATAAGTTCTTTCAAAGTTAAAATCCATGTATCACTATCGATCGGGCATAATTTGACGTTAATCGTTGAAATAATACTCCAAGCTCTTAATATTTGGAATGCAAAGCGTACAAATATTCAATTTAGAATTAGCGCCATTTGTTCGCTTCAATTTTCACTGCAACTTAACGCCTGACACGAGACAAGTGTGGAGAGTCAACGCATGTGATTTTCTACAATTCCCAGGACAGCAGCGTCAGCCCATTAGCAAACAAATGATCGGGAGCCTTAGTGCACGATTTGGGAGAGGTATTTCTAAAACGATGATATGCTGCAACTGCTATTTTATTTAAAGTAAAATGTAGTATCATACAAATGTCAATCATTAGTGAAAAGCGACAACATTTTTTTGTTAAAATGATAATGATGAACAAACCGATTTCGACCGAGGCGGCCATTCTCAAGTTACCTAAACGCATTGCACTGGACATATTACACAATTGCACAAGTGTACGCGCCAACAAGTGCTCTTTTTATTTCGACATTCATATAATTCGATAAGAATGCAAATTGGATACTACCGGGTAAAAGTTCAGGTGTACCTACCTCACCCACATCTGCTCTATCCTTATGCTTTCCAAGGCACAGAAGTGTTAGCCCAGCTAATATCCAGACTTCGTGCTGTTATTGGATATTTATCGATGGAAAAATTTAACAACTTTTTTAATTCCCAAACTTGATTTGAAAATCTACCTTATATATAAGCTATACCATACCAACGAGGTAGGCCTTCACTAAAATAACGTGTGGGTAAGTCTCGGGAGTTTGATTACTTGAAGACGATTATGATAAAGTAACGATAGAAAAAAATTAAGAGTTTCATGTTGAGTTTTTTTTTTTTTTATAACAAAGGCGTACGAGCATATATATGGGTCAACTGATGGTCACCAACACCCATAGACATTGGCATTGTACGAAATGTTAACCATCGCTTACATTACCAATGCGCCACTAACTTGGGAACTAAGATATTATGTCCCTTGTGCCTGTAATTATACTGGCTCACTCACCCTTCAAACCGGAACACAACAATACCAAGTACTGCCTTCGCTGTAGAATATCTGATGAGTGGGTGGTATCTACCCAGAAGAGCTTGCACAAAGCTCTACCACCAAAAAATTCATCATATGCAAAATCCATTGTAAATTCATCATATAAAGCATTATCGTGACGTCGCTTGGACATCATGCACCTGGCATGAGTGGTTTATGATCTTCGTAGATAGACTGAACGCACATTTGTCACGGTCATTTGTTTTATAATCTATAGCCTTCGGTTCTGTCAAATTCACAACGAGTGGAGTTCTGTTATTGAATTATTATTACTATTTTTTATGACATATACAGGCGAAAGGCCACATGTGACGTTGGCGCTGTAAAAAATGCACAACCAACCTTAGAAACTAAGATGTTATGTTTTTAAACTCAATATTGGACCTGAATGTCCCACTGCAAGGTTTACGCGCTTTGAAGAAACGATTTGATAGAATATTTCACCACGCTATTCCAATTAGAATTGGTGGATTGGATTCAATGTTTCCTTTCAGATGAATTAAAAATGACATGAAATTTGTGCTCACCCGGGCTTAAATCTGCAATTTACAGTTGTGGTTCATTTGCTTTAACCACCTGGCCATAGGGAGAGGAGGCCTTAGCCCAGCAGTGGGACATTAACAGGCTGTTACTGTATACCAAAATTTCAGTTCAGTATATTTATGTTAAAATCATTAAGAAATTGCTTTGCGCTATGTGGTAATGGCTTTGGTATATAACACGCTTAATCACCATAACAAGTCATCTGTGTGTACAGTATACACCATTAGTGGTTTATGTGCACTGAATAAACAAACGTCACCAAGAATTTATACTTCACGACGTCCATGCGAAACGATTTGTCGTAAGGGTAAATGGTAATATTGATTCATCTATTCAAATTGGAAATATTTTAAAAAAACATTACTTGGTGTTGAGAATTTGTGCAAACACATCTGAGTAGGTATCACACACTTACCAAATTTTCTACTAGCAAACTAAAATTATTGGTATAATTTTCAGTTCTTGTGTTTCAGTTTGAAGGGTGAGTGAGTTAGTGTACAGGCACAAGGGACATAACTTCTTAGTCTACAAGGTTAGCATACATTGACGATGTAAGGAATGGTTAATATCACTATCAGTGCCAATGTTTATGGGCGGTGGTGACCACATACCATCAGGTAGCACATTTACTCGCCTCACAAAAGAAGTCACCTTAATTTAATATCAGAGTAATTAAAAGTCAACTTAATTTAAAGTCAGAATTAACCTTGAAATTTATTTTATTTGCGCCTTAATAAAATCACTTCAAAAATTGTTATGTTTCAAAAAATCTTGTACGATATGTTGTAGAAATGATATTGGGACCATTTTAAATAATGTTGGAATTATGTATTTAATGGAAGGCAATGCAAATGGACCGTCTAATGGTTGTAACCAGCGTATATTATTATAAACCCTTGTAATGTAATATAAGACACTCCTTAGATCATTAATAATGATGAGTACCCACCAATCTGTATTTGAGCAACGTCCACCACGTTGCTGAAATACAGATTGGCTTAGTATTCAAGCTTTTTTCATACCAAATTTCATGCAAATCAGTTCATTGGTATACCCGTGAAAGCGTAACAGACTCTTTTGACTTTGACAGAAATTTTTTGACTTGTACCAGAACACTTCATTCATACACTCACCGCCTCTGGTCTTTTTTATACATTTTCCGTACAATAAAACAGCGTTAAATCCCGCACGCATGTTAAGAGTTATATTTGCCATATCATAAGCCACTAATCAGAAGATGAAGCCTTTGTTCAGCAGTTGTGTATTTACAGGCCGTTGCTTCCTTCTTTTGTAAAAACACTGGCTCACCCGCTTTTCAAACACAGGTATACGATTTTTGATTACAACTACTCGTATTTAAAAATCTCATTCCTTTATTCAACATTGATACATTACACTGACTTACTGATATCAAAAACTACCAACCAGAGAAGATCTGGTCATAGAAATTCTTTGTTTTCTTTTAAGATATTTTATAATTGCTCACAATTTTCAATCGATAAAAAGAAAAATCCAACCGACTATGGACGCGGTGGTAGGTAATATATGAAATTAACCTTGAAGTAAGGCCTTCTTCCCATGAAATGGGGCGCTTATATTATCATATTGTCTTTTAACACGTTACACAAACTCACTTTTCACTTAAATTACTTTATATTATATAACTTCTAATTATCACAAGCAAATAGTTCCACCGAAAGTCACTGTAAAATCGCGGAGACTGTTAAAAAAGGCTTAAATAGTTAAGGTAAATGAGCTCCATTTACCTAATGACTAATGGAATATGACCGCAGACCATTCAATGTGATACCTAGCTAATATAGTAATAAAGCAGCAGGAATCGTGTGTCTGTACAATGCATATTTAAACAAAACGCGTGCGGGTGATATAAAAAGCGTAACAGAACCTAAGAATGCATTTTTTTAATATATCGTAATAAAACCACGGATAAAAATAAATTTTCACGCAGATGAATTCGTGGGCACCAGCTTGCTATTATTTGAAGAAACACATCTGGGCTATAGCTTGTTCTTTTGAGTTGAATATTTGAAGTTCATTCCACCACGCTGCTCGAATGCGGTGTGATGGATACACTTGTGGTAATATCCATCGGAGTCATGCAGGCTTCTTCGAGATACTTTCCTTTACTTGATATTGTTGAATTCCGGTTTGAAGGGTGAGTGAGTCAGTGTAATTACAAGCACACGGAACATAACATCTTAGTTCTCGAGGTTGGTGGCGCGTTGGCAATGTAAGCAATGCTTAACATTTCTTACAATGCCAATGTCTATGGGCGTTGGTGACCACTTACCCTATATGCTCGTCCGCCTACCTATTCAATAAATAAAATAAAGCACATTAGAAGTCAACGATACGTTCCCGATTTCGGAAAATGTTCTAGTTATTGAATCATCTCGGCTTCGCCAAAAATATATATCATAAAGCAATTAACATAATATGTAAAATAATTCAAACAAAAAACCCCTTCGAGTTATCACTCAGCGATCATAATTTAAGCAATCAAAGTTAATTTGAGTTCGTTGTAATTATTCCTAATTAAGTTTCCGAGGAGGTCTTAAGTAAAACCGAGGGTGCCAGACCTCAATTTGTACGGAGTGCCTTGAAATCCATTTATACCTCGCGCGCGGAGTTAGTTACGGATTCGTATTAATAACTATAAGTATCACCTTCAATGGATTGAGGTAAAGTTCTCGTAGCTTAATATTGTGATGGAAATTAAGATAAAACACAAATAGATACAAATTAATCACATGAAAATGCAATTCTGTTGATTAAAATGTAGGTGTTCTAATTACTATATCATCTCGGCTTATGTAATTATCAATTTATATTTTACTGGGTGGTGTTGGTAACTAAGAATTTATGTCCTTTGTGATAGTTAAACTGACTCACTTACCCATGAAATCACGAATACGACCTCCGATGGGGATACATGGAAATAAATGCGGCATAATCCATAAATCACATTCAAGTCTCTTCAAGATGTTTTCCTTAACCGCTGAACACAAAATGAATAAAAAAATACGCAGGTACCCGTGACTCTCAGTCAAGGTCAACGTATTCTATTGAGCTATTTCGCAATACAAAATGATTCATTGTTATAGCCATCGTATCAAAAGCGAGTACCTGCCAACATGAATATAGTTCGTGGAGCTCTATCAGTCCGATTTCTTGCTTGGCATCTTGCCAATAGCACATTGTTTAGGTCATTCCGTGAATTGTTTGTTCCGGAATCCCATTGTGCTGATTTATATATTGAAGTCTAGTTGAAAACTGACTTACTAAGTATTAAAATCCAGTTGCGCATTTTATTCTTTAAAGGAGAATTTTTGTTAAGCTATTTGTAGTATTATGTTTTATTTTTCAGTTTATCGCGTTTCATTCTTGGACGAAAGCCATTCAATAGAACGCAAACCATCCACCAACTTATATTTAATTCACTGTAACAACATTCAAAATAACATCCGTTAGAATTTATTTGTTTAATCTTAGAAGACAAACAGTTGTGACGTATACAAAAATATTTATCACATTAAAAAAAAATCATATACCAATCAAGTCTTCACAAATAATTAAATCAAAAATTCATAACAAAAGTAATAACAAATAAAAATTAAAATGAAAGATTAATTAAAATTTTACGGAGCATGAATTTAAATAATTATTCTGAATCAAATTTATTATTATTATTTTATTCAATACGTAAAACTTAATTCCATTTGAATTATTTGAGCAGCGCCATCTTCAAACAGACGTTTATATAATGTTTGTTTTTATAATTTGTGTAAAATAAATCATCTCGAGTTACGAAAAATTCAATAAAATATTCATTTTAAATATTAAACTATATTTCAAGAATTATTTTGCAGTAATTCAATTTGTAATAGAAGCTGTTGCTAATAATGCGGATTCGTTTTGAATCCATTGGAAGGTTGCATCACTGGAATTATAAAATAACGGCTATAGACGAGCCGGTTGGCGTGGTTGGTAGATACTTGCCTTTCACGCCGAAGGTTGCGGGTTCGATTCCCATCCAGGACAGACATTTGTGTGCATGAATATGTCTGTTTGTCCTGAGTCTGGGTGTAATTATCTAATTATGTATGTATTTACAAAAGAAAAGTAGTGTATGTAGTATATCAGTTGTCTGGTTTCCATAGCACAAGCTCTGTACAAGCTTAATTTGGGATCAGATGGCCGTGTGTGAAAAATGTCCCAGGATATTATTATTATTATTATTATCAAATAACTGTTATGGTAATTGTCACTTGTACTTAACATTTTATATTGGAAAAAAAAACTAAAGAATGTTGAATAAAGGAGAATTGCGTTTTTTGGTATGACAAAATTACAATAATATAATCAATAAAAATCTACATTTTAAAATACGTTTGGAGTTGAAAAAGTATTGAAAAGAACTTCGTTCCGGGTCCACCGACCGCACACACAATTTTTATAAAAGAATAACTTATACGTTTCTTATCGTCTCTTATATCATTCACAATCAACATTCCAGAGATGTATACGATTAAAATATAATAAGCACTGGCTTCCCTCCCACCGACCTCGTGTATTCGTGATGATCGGTCAGTAGGAAAACGTGAAAGCCAAACAAATAAACAGACTGACTTTCTGATTAATACTATTTTTATATAATAGGTAGGCGGACGAGTAAACGGACCACCTGTTGGGAAGTGGTCACCACCGCTCATAGAAATTGGCATTGAAGAAACCAACCTTGGGAACTAAGATGTCGCCCTCGTGTCTGTAATAACACTGGCTCACTCACTCTTCAAAACAACAATACCAAGTACTGCTGTTTTGCGGTAGAATGTCTGATTAGTGGGTGGTACTTACCCAGATAAGCTTGCACAAAACCCTAGCACCAGTAAAGTGTGTAATAATAAGGACTGTAAGTCTTAAATAAAATACAATACATAAATATTTAGAAGAGTCCTCTTGTAAGAAGTATAGTTTCATTTTGTCTACAGGAAATATATATAGAGACAATATTGATGAGCGCTTTGTATATCAAATTATTGGTATTTTTTTAATATCATACCTTTATCATGAAAAGAATTAATATTAAAATATGAATAATACACCCGTATTTATTGAAAATGTATTTACAAAAGGAAATTACATTTTTTTAACATCAAAGACAATGATTATATTTGTTTTCCGAAGCAAATATTTGTCTTATTATTTATTCAATTTATTAACAATTATTTACAGATTTTGATCATTTATTGACAAAAATATTAAAGCGCATAACGATGGAAAAAAATCCATTTCTATAAATTTCTATTTAGTCAAGGATATTTGCAAAAACGAATACCACGAAGTTTCTAAACTTGAAGATTGATTTGACATTCTGTCCGCCGATTTCGCGATACTCAAATAATACACGTCCACTTTCTAATTATTTCTGTACCAAAATCCGATGGGAGGGTAAATTTGATGCGACTGACCTAGGATCATAAGTTCTACGTGCTTTCCGAGGCATGGAATTGTTAACACTATCATATTTCTAATTTCAGGCTGCTACTGAGTTTTTTTTTGTAACCTTATTTATCCCAAGTATTAAAGCGGCTTTCTAAACCTAAGCTTGTCACAATACCAATGAGGCAATCAGAAAGTAAAAAGAAAAATATATATACTATGTACTATGTATATACATATAATGCCATTACCCCACATTGCGAGTCAACTCTTCATATATTTGCGTGTACTTTGTTGGTGATCTAATAATAAAAAAAAAAAAAAACAGGTATATATTTTATGACTTTTTCTTACTTGCTATTTTACTGGACCTTTAAGTAACTACCAATATATGAATGTGTTTGCTTCATAATTACTGTATAAATGTCGACTATATATGGTGTGCTGCATCTGTTGGATCAAACAAAGCGCTCCAAAGCCTTTATATCGGATGAAAATTCACATGTGTATCCATTAACCCGCATTGGAGTAGCATGGTGCAATACATTCCAATTCTTCTCAATAGAATTGGAGGCAATGGTCCAATCGTGGATGAATCAATTCATGAATTTTATTCAACGAAAGACCCGCAAGCGTCACAAGAACACATTTTTTTTCTCGCAGTGGAAACCTTCAGAAAGGTACCCGGTATCCCAAGGGGGTGAAACCGGGTTATGTAGGAAAGAACACATTTTACATAACATAGCAGCGTTCTGCAAAGAATTGAACAATTTTATAACCCAAGGAAAACTTATAAAGTTTTACGCTCTTCAAGTATCTATTTTATGGTTACCATAAAGCTTTGTCCGTAAAAGCCTTTACAAGCTTAGATCGGATTAAATCGTCCCTGACTATCTTATTTAAGCTTGGTTGATCATTTGTGTCTTTTTATGGTTTTATTAAGTACACTAGTGTTACTCCTCAAATGGGGAGGCGGTCTTAGCCCAGGAGGCTACAGAAGACGACAGATCCCAGGCTGACCAGGTGTGCTAAGACATGGCATGGCTATGGTACGATTTGGTGCCAAATCTTCACGTATCTTGAAGTACCGGGACTTTTAGAAATCGGATTTCAAGAATTTAACCCTCTAATTAAAAAAAAATATTGAATTACTTAACTTAAATTGAAGACATTTTTATCAAATATGTTTGTTCATATTAATTATAAGATAATTATTTCTTTGCGAGTAAAATGACTGCTAACAACATTGAATCGAACATGCAACATTGTAAAAGGTTTAATTAATTTTTAATAACCCTTTGACAAAGTGAACATTGTATTTGATATACAAATTCTACATTTAATCCATTAAATAAACAAAATTTTCAACAAAAAATGCTTACAACTTTGAATATATTGTAATATTTTGTCATAAATACATGAATAAATTATATGAGAGTGGCAAATGGTCCTACCATTTTCCACATCTGCTGGCCATCCTGTAACGACTAACTTTTTTTTTATTTTATTACATTGTTATACGTACTGATAATAATAATTAGATACAATGACGTTACGAGAATACTTGAGTATAAAAGGCATTGTTATCTTTTGATAAGGGATAAGTAGCCTTAATCCCATGGCACAGTGAACAGAATGACGTGAATCTTAACCAACGATAAGGAGTACGTTAAAACATCTTTCCCGGGAAACTGTATTCTATTCTATAATAAAACTTACGCAGACCATTTAGAATTACTAATAACTAAATTTGTTAATTTTTTAATAAGTAAGGCTTATTATACTAAACAGGATTATATAAATGATAATGAATATATAAATATAATTGTATATAATTACTTTATTTACTTGGTGGTGGTGCTTTGTGCAAGCTCGTCTGAGTAGTGGGTGGCCACTCATTGGGCATTCTACCGCAAACCAGCAATACTTGGTATTGTTATGTTCTGGCTTGAATGGTGAGTGCGCCAGTGTAATTACAGGCACAAAGGACATAACATCTTAGTTCTCAAGGTTGGTGGCGCACTGGTGATGTAAGCGATGGTTAACATTTCTTACAATGTCAATGTCTATGGTGGTGACAACTTACCATCAGCCCATTTTCTCGTCAGCTTATTTATTCAATAAAAAAAAAATTATAACGTGTAATATTTTTGATTGTTGAAAAGAGTAACTACTGATTTCCTTGTCGGTTTTCTGCGTCTGAATTCCGAAACGGTGGTAACTTTATATTGAAATTATAAAAATTCAAAAATACTCGTAAGATCCTATTTGAATAAAATATATTTTGATTTTACTGTTTGAAGGTGAATTAAAAATATTTTTTGTGTCCGAGTTCTTAAAATACATTTTTATTTAATAAAAAATATAAAAAGAAAATTCGGTAAAAGTCATGATTGTAATATTTTTTTCAAACATTTTCCTTATTTTCTTATTTCACGTCAGATTCAATATATACTTCCCTCTCTTATATATTCCCTTCTCCTTCCACTTCTGTCAGTAAGAAAAATATGTATTCCCAGTACTCGCGGAACTCTTACATAATAGATGATAAATCCAATTTATATTTTTCTTACGGAGTGTCTTGTGTAATTTTTATATTTTATTATGTGTTTATTAATGTAGTATGGAGATTTGTGGTGAAGACCCTCGATGGGAATAATAACGTATGGTTAGACGCAAGTAGGCTCTTAATACGTTACCAGCAAACTATCCCAAGAGATGAATTTCCTTATAGCCCATTCCAACCACAACAGGAATAAACCCAAATAAGCAACTTTAACACCGATATCATTGGTTACCGATATCAATTGACGCGATACCATTGGTCGAGATCTTGAATAATCTATGATATTCACTATGGATTCGTGAAAAAAAGGCGTTTTTAATGTCCGCGAAGTTGTAATCGGAACTTCTAATGTTAAATTAATGTGGTTATAACTAGTTTAGTATGTAAGGTTTGTTTACCTTTATTTCTGCTCTGATTGGAATAGGGTATAGAAGCATTCAAATGATATCCCAGCAGGCGTAGAAGCACTATTATGCAACTTCCGAGGTCTCTAAGAATTAATTCCCATAATATTTGTTTGAATGATATCTTAATAAATTACAATGACACTTCGTTAGCGCGATTCAAAGTACAACTAGCACCATCTAGTGCCTAAAGGATTAACTAATCTACTATCAATTGACGCTAAATTAAAACTATAATCGCTGATCCATCTTATAATCAAAATATAATCGTTTTTTTTTTGTATGTGCTCTTTGCATTTACGCATTACTTATCCGATTAAGTTGAATCATTTGAGTTGAGTATGGGTTTTGGGCACGACAAATTCTTTATTCTACTTAACGAATTTTAAGCGTCAATAGCGTAATTGTTTACGGCGGTTAGCGATATAAAAGTCGCATATTCGATCCTGACCTTTGAGCTATTGTCATCCCTCCCTTCCTAACACAAGTTGTACGTAATTGAAGAGGAACATAGGAATATTCATTATTCATTAAAAAATGTTCATTACAAGTATTATTTTTTTAAATGATACTTGACTTATAAAATCACTTCATTGCTTATTCCTGATATGTTGACAACCGACTTATGTACACTATTGTATGACTTATGTACTTGTAATGTTATAATTATTTCTGACATTTCACGACCGTTTTCTGTGGTGAGTTTCGAGTTTGTTCTGACAGAAGTTAGACTATGAATTCGATTCGTATCTCACTCGTGAAATGTTGATGTAATTAAAATGGCTCACTCACCTTTCAAAACGGAACAAAACACTAAGTAGTTGTGCTTAGCGGTAGTAACTGATAAGTGGGCGGTACCTACCCAGTATGGGAGGTACCTACCCAGTATGGGCGGTACCTACCCAGTATGGGCGGTACCTACCCAGTATGGGCAACAAGTATAAGAGTAATGCTTTTATCCTTAGTAATATTATAAATACGAAAGTTTTTTTTTAACTACACAATTATTAAGGGTACAGAAAAAGACAGAATACCTTACATCCCCCCCACATTTGGGTGGAGCCCTAGAAACTAGTTTTTATTACAGATTTTGTCTTGAGTCTGTTTGTCATCACCATAATATAATCACTGCAGCAATAATATATTATATTTACTTTTAATATAAAATTAAGTTTAGTTCTATGAACGTATTACAATTTCACAAGCTTAAAGCTTAGTTTATATAGTTAAATTTAACAAACGTCAGTCGACTTAACTAAAAGTGGGTGTTAAACTTCACTATGCCAAGATTCCAATTTAAAAGTTACTTTTTTTAACAGCTGTTCCGTTCGGAATTGAGCAGTTTTTCGCTTAAAATACTACATATTATAAATTACCGTTTAAAGTTGAGTCTACTCTGTTACTCTTAACAAAGAATTTTAAATTGAAGTTTTTACTTCTTTGTTCCTGTTTAAGTAATTGATCCTTAAAGTTCTCATTTTGGCGAAGGTTTCTAGAATATTTTTTTTATTTGGATTAGGCAGGCAGATTCACGAATCAGTCACTAACCTTGAGAACTATGATTTTATGTCCCTTGTGCCTTAGATAAACTGGCACTCACCTTTCAAACCGGAACTCAGCTATACTAAGTACTGCTGTTTGGCGGTAGAATAACAGATGAGTGGGTGGTACCTACTAAAAAGCGTAATGAAACTTATACGCTTAAGTAATTTATTTCAATATATACACATTTCAAAAAAGATTTAACGACATATATAGTAAGTTATTATTTCTCGAATGTTCTCAAACATTCTAGAAAGTATTTCACGAAATTCGAAACTAAATCTATGAATATCGGATTTAGGTCAGTGAGTTAACATATATAGATGTGTAGGTGTGTGTGTGTGTTATAAGCATAGTTGGATGTTGGTAATATTATTGAGAGCTTGAAACTGACGGTACATTTCAAATTAATGCTGGTTTTCCGTTTGAATTCTCGACGGCATCGGGTGCCTGTCATAATAACGTTGAGCGACCTAGATAGCCTTTAAAATGTGTGATAGCTGAATTGTAAAACGTTTTAAATGGTTATGAAATAATTGTTTATTCTCACAGTATCGCAAAGTCCTGTTATTAAAGTGAATTTATATCTTAAGTAATACTAGTAAGTATAGCACATTAAAATTTACATGCGCTTAATTTATTTCTACAGTTTATCTTGTACTTGGTGATTAGTGAATGTATTGTAAGGAAACCATCGCATCGATTTGCATCAGCAAATCTGCCACATGTAACCAGTATTGAAGTAGAAGAGGTCTTAGCCCAGCAGTGGGACATTTACAGTTTGCCACTTATTCCTAAGAGTACTAAGTATTTTAATGTGTGACATGAATATGAAATTCATGCCTGTCATGTCAATAACCTAAAAGCGTAACTACTTGTATAATAATATTATATACTAAAACTTTCTCCGAAACGCGTTGCAACTTCTTGTTTAAGGCTTATGTAATTCAGTTAGGCATTACAAACAAAACCTGTGTTATTAATTACTACAAATGATACAATTCAACCCTGTACAAGAAGGTATTTCCTGATAGATACAATGTTGGTGTCTTCAAATCCAGAGTAAACAGGTTTCTTATGGGCAAGCGTGCTAGATCTTAGACCGTGTCGATGCTTAACATCAGGCAAGTCAACGGTCAAACGCTGGCCTATTAATTGTAAAAAAAAAGGTTGTATCTCGATGTTTTTATCCACGAGCGCGAAATGAATCATAATCGGTTACTAAAAACTAATTCTGAAATTTGGATTTAATAAAATATTACTTGTATCAAAATTGTTTAAAAATAATGTTCAACTTCAAGCGCAATTTTTCATTTAGCTGACTTCAAAATAGGATAGAATCTTTATTTTTTATGTTTTTAAACATGTGTGAGTATTGGGGGTAAGAGTGAAAAATATGTGATGACGGCATCGATTGGACTCTTTTGGTGAAACATGTATATTTTATGTATTAAGGTAAAGATCACTGTAAGTGATAAGGCCACCTTAGCATAGTATATGTACTAGTTATTCTAACATGTTTGCAAATTGTGTGCAAAAAGGATTAATAAATAAATAAATATAATAAAACCCTAAATGTTATACACAGGGTTATGAAAGTCACTATCGAATTATTTCGGAGTAAATTCAGGCATGTTACTCGAATAGATGGGATCGTTGTGTCCAAATAATCTCCAATTTATGAGAAATTTTAGGAAATTTAACAAATTATTCGCCCTTTGTTCTGAAGGTGCCAATTTATTGTCTATTATTTAACTTCAGAATTTAAGTAATTACATTATACGTTATACAGGACTGTGTTGTGTTTTTTTATGTAACAAGTGGACTGGCAAATGGCCCACCTGATGGGAACCACCATCATAAACATTGGCACCGTAAGAAATATTAACCTTAGATTGCCAATGCGCCACCAACCTTTGGAACTAAGATGTTTCGTCCATTGTGCTTGTTGGTACCCTGGCTCATGCATTCTTCAATTTGGAACACAGCAATAATAAGTATTGCTGATTGGTGGTAGAATATCTGATAAGTGAGTGATACCTACTTAGACGGGCTTGCACAGAGTCGTTATGGAAAACCATGAGCAGAAGAACCGGCGATAGATATCTGTATATATATAGGCCTCTGCATCTTTGACAGATGATTTAAGCAGCATCGCGACACACTTGCGTTCATGACTGAAGAGACCAATCCGAGAGAGGATCCTTCGGCCGCACTCCCGACAAGTGTACGCGCCCCCAGATGGGCGCATGAAAGCATGACGATGCCTGACGATGACGATATATGTATGATTAATTTATAATTACATAATATACATATTTATATAAATAATTTGCAATAATTGTATAAAAACACAATATACAATACGCCTAGACTGACAGGAATTGAACCCGCAATCCCGGAGCGGAAGACAGGGGAATACCAACTGTGTCAACAGGTCAGTCAAAAGACAGAGAAATAGCCCAAGGCACGTTCCCACGTGTATTGGCTCCACGGAAGACCAGCGCTACTTTCTATACAATTATGAACTTACTAATTTTATTTGCACACAAAAGCTTCTTTATATTTATGTTTTAGCAACAGAGGTAGTTTGTATGTTTTCTATTTAATTAAGAAAGCATTTACTTAGTGGAAACGCTTTGTTCAAGCTGAAACACAGCAGTACTTAGTATTGCTGTGTTTCGTTTGGTGAGCTGGTGTAAAGGGACATAACATGTTTGTTTCAAAGGAGCATTGCATGTAGGGAATGATTAAAATATCTTACAGTGCTAATGTATATGGACTGTAATGACCACTTGCCATCAGGTGACCCATTTGCGAACAAGCTACTTTAGCCACTTGGATATTGCTCACATTTCATAGTGTCTATGACATTGTTAATCTATTTAATGTTACACCATAAGGTAAAAACAGTTTTTTTTTTACAATTAATCGTGTGTTCATTTTTGTTGCCGCTATTTATTTTTTTATACTAGAGAAAAAGTTAGTAATTCTGTTTGTGACGACGACGACAGTTAGGGGCAATTAATTCTCAATATATAAATAATATTTATAAATATGTAATATTGTAAATAATACGACTAAAATTTCAAATTTAGAATGTTTACGTTTAAATTTTTTCACTCGATTCATTCGACGCAAAATGCAAAGCGGTTAGTTAATAAAGAGGTCACAATGTATGAGCTCAATAAATTATAGAATTGTCTAATAACGTCACACATGTCCGTCTGACCGGAGTTGACTAAGCCTGGCTGTAATTACGTACTCCGTTGGAGCGTTACGTTGAAAACGATTAATCACAATCGCATTATCCGAACGAATCGAGTAATGAAATCGTATTCTATTCGATGTTGTGGAAGGATTCCTGTAATCGAATTAATGATTGTCGATTGGCTAATTAATTCAGTTATTTAATATTACTTGCCGTGAATTATAATGAATTAGGAGGGTCATTGTCCGATGACGTCAGCGTAAGATTTATTATTGTGTGTTAATGTGAGCCGAGATGGCCTAGTGGTAAGGACGCGTGAATCTTAACCGATGATTTAATTCATCTTGTGTTTGACGGTAAAAGAAAACATTTTGGGGAAACCTACATGTGTCTAATTTCACTGAAATTCTGCCACATGTGTATTCCATCAACCCGCATTGGAGCAGCGTGGTGGAATAAGCTCCAAGCCCTCTCGTCAAAAAGGGAGAGGAGGCGTTTGCCCAGCAGTGGGAAATCCACAGGCTGTTACTGTACTGTACTGTGTTAATGTGTGCGCGAGATTGTTGATACTAGCATGACTGAAAGCAAACATGTAATTACAGGCACGAGGGATATAACATCTTTGTTCCCAAGATTGGTGGCGCGTTGGCGATGTAAGCGATGGTTAACATTTCTTACAATGCCAATGTCTATGGGCGTTGGTGACCACTTACCATCAGGTAGCAAATATGCTCGTCTGCCTACCTATATTTAAAAAAAAAGAACACGTCACGTGTCTTAATGATACAATTAATTTTACACACCAATTGAGAGTTGAGACCTTGGCATTCACGGCATTTTTTATACTTTTAACAGCTCAAAATCTTGATCTGTTTGATATTAAATAGCTTCAAACGAGAAACTTGGTGATTAAAATCTTAACTTGTGTCTTTCTAGCTTTTAACGTACCATTTTAAGATTCCCTTTGTAAGTTTGTTTCATACTGTTACTTGGATTAGTGGTTGAATATCAAAGACTAATCTCTGTGCTTTGTATTCTCTGTATATGTTACTCTCTGAGTACAGAGTAACATATACAGAGGCTACTGAGTAGTAGCTTTTAAGGCTGCAAACACCGAGGTCTTGGGATTAAGCCCAGAATCAACCTAAAAACTATTTATTGTTTAGTCTTGTTGAAAAATTCTCATTAGCAGTCAGGAGTCTGTAGACCACGTTAAGAATTTGGTCTTATGAACTCTTTCCAGTCGCGTTGGATTTGCAGAGAATAGAGATTGTTCCTGCGTTTATGCATATACTTGTGCACTATAATATGCCCTGCACATTTGGCTACGAGGTCCACTCCTTGAGAATGGGGGCGAAGATTATATACGTATTACGCAGTTGCGCAGTTATACGTTGATCGCTAAGAATCAAAATTCATTGCACGTTTGACCTCGACCCGTATTATTTACAGAAATCAGGATCAGCAAGGGCCAATCGGAAGTTCAGGATTTTGTTTGATTTATATATATTAACTAACGATGTCATAAATATTTTTCTTTATATAGTTATGTAAGACTGAAAGTTTCATATACATGTTTTTGTGTTTTATTATTTGGGCTTCTTTTTAAATATAAAATAAAACATAAAAGAGTAAAATAATTAAATAATACTAATAACAAATAAAAACTAAATTTATATAATTTTAAAAATTGTAAGTAAAACTAAAACAAACATATATATTGCAAATACATTTGTTTAAATAGCTTATTAATTTCAGCAGAGATTTTCCGTAAAATTTAATTCGTATATCCCTCGTGCCGAGATGCCGAGATGGCCTAGTGGTAAGAACGCGTGAATCTTAACCGATGATCGTGGGTTCAAACCCGGGCAAGCACCACTGAATTTTCATGTGCTTAATTTGTGTTTATAATTCATCTCGTGCTTAACGGTGAAGGAAAACATCGTGAGGAAACCTGCATGTGTCTGATTTCATTGAAATTCTGCCACATGTGTATTCTACCAACCCGCATTGGAGCAGCGTGGTGGAATAAGCTCCAAACCTTCTCCTCAAAAGGGAGAGGAGGCCTTAGCCCAGCAGTGGGACATTAACAGGCTGTTACTGTACTGTTACTGTACTATATCCCTCGTGAAATGTCGAGTCGACTTACATATACGATATTATACGATATTTCACGAACGTGTTCTGCTTTGAGTTTCAAGTTCGTTCAGATTCAAAAGCAGTACTAAATCAAGTTATACATATGTTAATACAATTAGCTAAAACTAAATTTATCTTTTGATCTTAAATATAGATATTTTATTTATAATTTTATTAACTTCAGCGTTGTTATATGTAAAGGTTGTGTGGTTGTGTTTCGATCACACATACTAATGAAGCTTAATAAATAATATTAGCCTTATTTATATACTTGGCGGTGGTTTAGTTAAACACTGATTTGTCCCCTTTCTGTCATTATTGATTGGACATTCGAAAGAAGAAGACACAACATTGATAACCCAATCACTCGCTAAATAAACTTTATAAGTAAAGCCTTTGTGTCATCGTTTTTTTTTTATAGTATAGGTAGGCGGACGGGCATGTGGGCCACCTGATGGTAAGTGGTCACCAGCGCCTATAGACATTGGCATTGTAAGAAATGTTAACTATTGCTTACATCGCCAATGCGCCACCAACCTTGGGAACTAAGATGTTATCTTCCTTGTGCCTGTAATTACACTGGCTCACTCACCCTTCAAACCGGAACACAACAATACCAAGTACTGCTGTTTCGCGGTAGAATATCTGAGCCCTTCTTTGTAGGTACCACCAATTCATTAAATATTCTATTGCTATTTAGTAATACTTAGTACTGTTGTGTTCTCGTTTGAAGGGTGACATTAGCGATGTAAGACAAGGTTAATATTTAGTACAGGACCAATGTCTATGAGTAATAGTGACCACTTACCATCAGGTGGCTCATTTTACCGTCCGTCTATTAATATATATTTAGGACAGAAGCGAAATATCAATTAAAAATTAGTAATTACAGACAAAATGATAAATTAAACAATTTTAAAATTAACTTAACGAAAGGTATAATTTGAATTAGCTAATTATGCGATTAAAATAACTTTCATATAACTCGGGTAATTATGATCTTACATTGACAGATCGTAATTACCCGCTTAAAAAAGTCACAATAAACAAAAGAAGCCCGTGACATGGACGTGATGCAGAACCATAAAGTGATAAGTGACATGACAGTAAATAAACTTTTTCTACAAAAAATACATTGATTTGCCAAATTGTATGGTAAATTTAAAAACTGTAAAAGTCATAAAATTTGCTCAAACAATCTCTAGACAGTTTTCCTTATTATAGATGTAGTAAAAACAGTTCACAATCACGTATGAATATAACTCAATGCACCTGCAGCGACGAATAAGAATTTTCTTTCGCCATTTTTAAGCGTTAAATGCAGCATTTTCGAAGCGAATACGTCAACACGCTTCAACGGTTTATAGTCGAGGAGTTGATTGTAATTTTGACATAATTTTGTGATGAATTGAAAGTTGCTTCTTTTCTTGTGTCATTTATATAACTGTTCGTATACTTTGAATTGTTAATAGAATATTTTTTTCAGCATGAAAGCACTTATGGAGATAGTTTTAAGAATAAATTTAGCGTATCTATATTATTGGCTCATATCCCTTTTCTCCTCTCAAGGTAAATGATTAAGCTAGGTTAATACCTTAAGGAGTTAAGATTAAACCTTCGATATTATCAATTACGGTCGTTTATCATTAAGTTATTCAGGCTAAGCAACACGAGCAAACTTTGTGATGCCATATAGATAGTAATTATTTCGAAAATAATTACCGCACAATATATATTTAGAGTAAAGAACATCAGTAACAGCTTGTGAATGTTCCACAGCTGGGCTAAGGCCTCTTCTTCCTTTTTGGAGAGAAGGTTTGGTGCTTATTGCACCACGCTGCTGTAATGCGTGTTGGTGGAATACACATGTGGCAGAATTTAAGTCAAAATAGGCACATGCGGGTTTCCTCACGATGTTTTCCTTCACCGTCAAGCACGAGATAAATTATAATCACAAATTAAGTACATGAAAACTCAAAGGTGCTTGAAGCCCAGATTTGAACCCATGATCATCGGTTAAGATTCATGCGTTCTTACCACTGGCCATCTCGGTAAAGAATATGTATTGTATCTGTCCACCATTGAGTTTTATCAATGGCATAATTTAATTTCAATTTATAAAGTAGACCGGCAAAGACCTGTATTTATATATATTGTCTGGACAAATGTGTGTAACTAAACTTCAGTACTTAATTTTTATTTTGATTGTAATTTATTACAACATATATCTCTATTTGCTTAAACATTTTAAGTATTATTATTATTATTTTATTTTCATTTTTTTTATTCAATATGAAATATTTTCCTTTTTCTAGAATTTAACAAAAAAAAACCTCACTGTTTTAGTAATGCTTGCATGTTTTTTTTTGTTTTAGCCTTTTGGGCGTGTTATAAAATTGTAATAACTTTTATTATTTAAGTAATTTTGTCTTCTTTACCTTTTACTGCACTGAATGTAGCGTTTGTGTTGGCAGCGTATGTACAAGGCGTAAACTGAAAAGCAGCCTAGCTGAGACTACGATCTTTTCACCAAATTATCAAATATCATATTGTTAACTCTTTTTTTATGGTTTTGTACCTTAATTTTTTTTGTCTTTGTTTCTTTTTGGTGAATAAAGTTATTTATTATTATTATTATTACTATATTCACAGGGACTGGTGAATTACAAGTATAAAACCATCTTCTTGAACTGTCAATCTCTCCCATGGGATTGAAGGTCTTGGCGTCCCTTGTGCCTATAAGTAAACTGGGTCACCCTCCAAAGTAGAGAACAGCAATACAGAGTATTGATTTTTCGTGATAGAATAAATGATTGTAAGGTGTCAATGTATGATTTTGAGAAAAACATGTCGTCTGAATTGTCCAAGGTGCAATGGACCAGCGTGATTTTAATTAGTGGATTATCATAATTTTGACAGTAGTTAGATATTTTATTTGATAGGCTTTGTGCAAACCTGTCTTGGTACTTACCACCCACTTTTCACACATTCTCAAGTCAAACAGCAAAGTTTAGTATTGATGTTTTTGATTTGAAGGGTGTGAATGCCAGTGTAGCTTCAGACACAAGGGACATGACAACTTAGTTTTCAAAGTTTACGGCGCATGGGCGATGTAATAAATAATTAAAATTTCTAATGGCACTGATAGCTATTTGCTGGATGACGATGACTGATTCAGGAGGCTCGTTAGCCTGTCTATTTAATAAAAAAATATATTTTGTTACAATGATAATTGGCGTGACTTATCTGCAAAACGGAGGTAGCAGTAGAGCAGCAATGGTTAGATAAAACACGAAGTGATAACATGCGGTCCTCTCTACCTAACGGGCATTCGAGGCGAACGGGCGTCGATAGTTCTCCAAAAATATGTATTTGAATTTCTTGGAAAACCCTGTATTATCAAGATATACACAATTTCAGTTCCAGTGTTGTTTACACAAATTAACGAAGTTATACGAGACCAAGATAAGGGAGAATGGAACTCCTAAAGTTTAACTTTAGTAGGTCCGACTTGAACAAGAAAATCTTATTCAGAAACTCATTCCATAAGCGGTGCTTATTTCTTTAGAAAAAAAAAACTTTTTATACTATTTATAGGAAGTTTTTAAATGTAAGCCAGAAATTCGATTTTTTGTTTTGAGTACCATTGAGTCGGTAAATATCGTCTTGAACCGGAAAGGAAATTAAAACCCCCATTAAGTGAAACTTATCAGCATAACACTCGTGTATTCTTACTCACATTTGTATGTTTATTTGTTGCGCTTTAACATCTTAGCTACTTGTCGTCATGGAATTTTGCATACACGTTGTCAGGGTTGTACAGAAAAGAACATAGGATACCTAAGACTTCCTCCCCACACGTGGGTGAAGCCGTGGGTGGAAACTTGTATGTTATAATTTTATTAAATAATATTCTTACAACTATAATACTATATCATTTTTATAATATAAGTAAATAGATGGCCAGATGGGTCACACGATGGCACGTGGCTACCACCGCCCAAAGAAATAAGTGCCGTTAGAAGCGTGTTTTACTGATGGTAGGGCTTTGTGCAAGCTCGTCTGGGTAGGTACCACCGACTCATCAGATATTCTACCGCAAAGCCGTAATACTTCGTATTTTTGTGTTCCGGTTTGGAGGGTGAGTGAGTTACACTGGCTCACTTACGCTTAAAACCGGAATACAACAATGCTAAGTAATACTGTTTCGCGGTAGAATATCTAATAATTTCGAGTTCAAACAGAGACAAGTAAGTGCTTAATCAGCGATATTAAGTATTGAAGTAAATAAGTTATTACTTTTAAGCAATCATATTTTTATATACTCACCATTTATGCATTCGCTTTATTCTTGTTTGTAAAATAAATATGCATAAATATATATATATTCATATGTAGCTTGTTTAAAAGTTTTATCAAAATAGAGGCTGAATTATGTTTAGTAATATATTCATTTCATCTTATTGCTCAGCTGCTCTGCTCTGAAAATATTATACTTAAGACAAGAGCTCGCTTTTTTCCAACTGTGGGACATGTGGGCTATAACTACACTATATATATGTATATATACTGAATGAGCAGGCATGTCGGAATGTCGGTGTACCAAGTTTATATTTAGTTCTTGTCTTTGTACATTGTTTGTCATTGTTGCTATCAAGTTTCTAGAAACTAGTAGAAGTTTCTATGGGACAACATTATAAATATTTAGTTACGTATCAAAATGTACTGCAATGAAAATTATTATTTACTATGCACGAATAGATTGTCTTTGCAAAGTTGAAAACTTTTAGTATGTTTGTTCTATGTTAGTTTGTGTAATATAATTGTGATTAAAAATTGTCTTAATAATCTATATATAACCGAAATACCACTCACGCACTCATCACGAGATCTCCTAAACCATCCGCCCGATTGACTTGAAATTTGTCACAGTTACCCCCGGCGTAGACGCTCATTAAAAACAGATTTTACGCAAATCCTATCCAAAATATATTTTTCTTATCTACTGGAAGCTGGAAAGATTAGCTACTTATAAATATATTCAGTAAAAAGATTCTACCGTGAACAACAAGCAAGTAATTCAGTTGATACTATTGATGTGTAAGCATTTAAGCGCTCGGGTATATGGTTAATTAAAAATTCGAGCGTCAGACGAGTAAGCGTAAGATTTCGAGCATCAGATGATGTCAGCGTAAGATTTGTTATTTACTCATCAATTCTCGAGACTACCCTGAAACTTGTACTTTGTTTTTTATCAATTATATATCCTGTATGAAAATCAACGAGTAACTTAAAACTATTTTAATATATACATTATAAACTTTTAAGATTGAAAAAGTACCTAAATGACGAAGTGGTTAGAACATCTGAATCATAACCGAAGATGGTGTGTTCATGTTTGGAAACCACTGAATTTCAATGTGCTTAATTTGTAATTCATCTCGTGAAACTGCCGAGTGATGGAAAAAATCATGAGGAAAATCATATCATGTCATATAGGTATTATCGCGGTACTACTTTGCATTGGATTACCGTGGTGGAATTAGCTCCTAATCTTCTTTTCAAACGGACGCAAACGGAATCTTAAACCTGTAAGATATTTACAATCTATTACTTTTTAATATAAGATTTTAGCTCTGTTAACAATGAAGTTAGTTTTAAATATATTTAATAAATCAAATGTCCATTTCTACAATCGCCTCTTACACTAGAACGTTACAAAAGAGAAATCGCGGCGAGTATGAAAGCACCGCTACAAAACGCTTCGAGCCGATGTCAGCGCGTTCAAATTCATTTTTCATTAAAAGCATTTTTAATGAAACTGTTTAACTTACTATTTTATACATTTCTTTTAAACGGAACTCATTTTGTTTGATCGCTGAGTGTTAAAAGTCCCTACTGTTTTGTAAGTGAAGGCCTAACAGACCCTTCAAATTTTCATGCAGCACACGTACCACACGCTGGTGGCTCTTTTGGGGTTAACACCCTTACCCCGATTAATTTAATGAAATAATTTAATGTTCAAACTCATTACGAAATTAAAATTTACCAAACGAAATTATTTCAATCGTTTTACAAATGTTGCTGTTTTAATACACGAGACCTATTAAAAGATTTATTAAATAAAGATTATTAACAAGTTCCTTTTGAGAAGAATTATTACTTCTCGAGCCGATAGGGTCGTGTTGCAGCAACCCAGATTTGTCACAGCGTGGTTGATTATACTTCAAATGCTCTCATCCAGAGCAAAGGAGTAGGAAATCTATTTATAAAACTTTATGTTCATTTTCAAATGGTGCCATATTTACATAACATTCAGCGTCACGTCAAAGAGTTTTGTCACAAAGGAATGTTACACTTTTGTTGATGTAACAATGAAATAAAAAACAATCCAATGTATATATGACGATAGGCAACAGTAGTGCAATCCTGTAATAGCTTATTTCGTTACTCATGAAATGTTGACGTCTTAAAGTTGTTTCTTTAGCATGCACTGACGCATCGTGAAAAGATCATCTATGGAAGCACAGACAAGTACGTGTCAGTACTTCAAAATAATGATAAAATTACTTTAAAACTCAAGACTAACGCAGACCATCACGCACAGTTGGAAGAGCCTTGGAGCGATGCGTGGCTGTCCGTGGTCGTCGGTCGTGCGCGAATAATCCACATCACGCACCGTGGGAAGCATTTCGGTGATACGTTATTATGATCCTTGTATCCTTCAAATATTATTATAATACGATGTCCTATATTCTGAGATATCATTAACGTGTTCGCAATGAGTTTCGAGTTTGGTGTTACAGAATAGCTTTATAGTTGGAGATCGTGCTAAAGTAATTTTATATTTCTGTAATCATTATATCAGGTAGGAACTCTTAAAGTTATCAACTTCAGTGATTACTCATTCCTCATCGGTGTAGTGTGTGAATTATATATAGGTTTTACACCTCAAGATTTATTCTTAGTTAAATTTATTGTTAGTTTAATAATAATAATATCCTAGGACATTTTTTCACACACGGCCATCTGATCCCAAATCAAGCTTGTACAGAGCTTGTACTATGGAAACCAGATAACTGATATACTACATATACTATTTTTCTTTTGTAAATACATACTTATATAGATAATTACATCCAGACTCAGGACAAATAGACATGTTCATGCACACAAAAATCTGTCCTGGGTGGGAATCGAACCCACAACCTCCAGCGCGAAAGGCAAACATCCACCAACCACGCCAACCGGCTCGTCATTTGATAATAAAAAATAAAATAAAAATATTGCAATGAAAGATTTCAGGCATTTGCTAGAAATCGGTAAATGAAATTCTATATTCTTTGGAATCGTTTTCTAAGAAATCGTTGTTACAGTGATGACAGTAAGTGACCTTGCATCCGTCGAAATTTCAGATTGTGTTCTTTAAGCTGGGCTTTAAGGCGAAATTGGATTGGATTTTTACCTTTCAAAACTCCAGATACAGTAATAAACAATCAGTGATATCATCTATTCTATAAGGTCTTTTAAAATGTACCATACAAAAGACTTTTGTCATTCAATTGTAAAAGAGATAAAGAAATTTTCTAGTTTTGTTGGGTTTTCGATAGACTATATTGACAACAAAGACATTGTTTTGTCTATTTAAGCAATGTTGCATCTTTTAGAAGAAAGTGGAGCACTAAAAATTTCAGATCCAAATATATTTCAACAAAATGATTCTCTATTCTCTATATTATGGAAGTTGGCGTAATGTGTTTCGAAATCTTTAGGGGTAATCGCCTGAGGACGATGACCTTACTAGATGTTGCTTACTACAAATGACCTTGAGTATGCTTTAAATAATTGTGGTATTTGTTCGCGATCCGTACACGGTTCTAGAATTCCCGTGCATAAGACATACTTGTTTTAAATTACTGGTGGTAGGGCTTTGTGCAAGCTCGTCTGGGTAGGTACCACCCACTCATCAGATATTCTACCGCAAAACAGCAATACTTGATATTGTTGTGTTCCGGTTTGCAGGGTGAGTGAGCCAGTGTAATTACAGGCACAAGGGACATAAAATCTTAGTTCCCATGGTTGGTGGCGCATTGGCTATAAGCGATGGTTGACATTTCTTACAATGCCAATGTCTAAGGGCGTTTGGTGACCACTTACCATCAGGTGGCCCATATGCTCGTCCACCTTACTATTCTGTAAAAAAAAAAAATTATCACATTTATATTACATTTTTCAACCAATTTCGACTACGTAATCTCAAATGCCTAGCCAGATGGCTAGCTTTTACGTGCTTTCCGAGGCACGGGGTCGATAAAGGAAAACATCGTGATGGAATTCACATGTAGATGCGATTCGGTCACATGTGTATTCCGCATTGGAGCAGTATGGTGGAATGATCTCCAAAACTTCTCCTCAAAAAGGACAGGAGGCCTTCACCGTGGGATATTTATAAACATACATTCATCAATTGTAACATTCATATAAATTATGTATTATGTACTAAACAAATATACGTAATATTATTTACTAATTAAACGGGTCTTTTTCGTTTTATAAGAAAACTAGGTTAATTAGTAGTACCGGGTCTTTGTTTTATGTTTATTTTTTATTTTGTTTTAAGCACAAATAAAAACTATTTATTACACTTGTCTTTGTAAAACTTTATATCTCGAAGTCTTGGGTTCAAATCAGTGATTATGACAATAAAAAAATTAGATTTCTGTCTGTGATCGTGTTGGATTGCCTTTCCATTAGAGTTTATTTGGTGCAAACTCGTCTGGGTAGCTTCCCTTATAACTTATTCTACCACCTAAGCAACCTATTATGTTCCGGAAATGTGTAACTAACTAACTAACTAAGTCAGTGTAACTACAGGAACAAGTAACATCTAAGTTTCCAAGGTTAGTGGATATTTGGCGATGAAAGGAATTGGTAATATTTTTTACAGCACCCGAGTGAACTCCTAAGCTATTCCTCAAAAAGGAGATGAGACCTTAGACCAGCAGTGGGATTTTTACAGACTGTTACAATACCTTCATATACATAATCCTAAGGCTCTGACCGAGCAGTTTAACATTTACTTGCATTTATATTTAAACATATTCAATCGAATAATAAAAAAAAAACAAAAACGAAAAAGCTTAATCAAACATACACCGGAAAATCTTAGTATGCTCAGTATATGTGTCAAGCTAATAACATCCCTTACATTAGAAGGGGTGTAAATTCAAGGCAATATTTACATGTGAAAATATTTAGACATATAACGTTTCCATTTATCGTAATCATAACATCATCGTATCGTAACGTTTTTATTTATCATTTTGACTTAAACTCTATCATATTTTATTCTTATGTTTGAATAAGCACCAAAACCTTCTCCTCAAAAAGGGAGAGGAGGCCTTAGCCCAGCAGTGGGACATTAACAGGATGTTACTGATATGTTTGACTTTCCTTATACCGTCAACACGCCACCAATCTTGGAAACGAAGATGTTATGGCCCTTGTGCCTGTAGTTACACTGGTTCACTCACCTTTAAAACTCGAACGCATCAATACTAAGTAATGCTGTTTAGTGATAGAATATCTGATGAGTACCCACTCATATATCTACCCAGACGGGCTAGCACAAAGCTCGTACCAATTTAATACTTTTCTATTTTTTTAAATACATAATATGTTAGTGAACTGGCCTTACCTGACCGTAAGTTTTGTAAGAAATATTAACCATATCTTATACCTGGTCCTGCTGGGATAATACAATAAAAAAAGCGCTTCACCAGCGTCTTCGCATAATTCAGATAATTATGACGTGGGCGTATTCGAATATTCCTAAAAATCAATTTAACTGCTCTTTCATTCTTTAAAATAAAGGATTTTCATACAAATTTCCACCGCCTTTATCACGACCTAAGGTGTTAAATATTCAAAATCCTTAGTGCTAACCTACTGCGTAAAAGAAACCCGTATGCAAATTTTAATTGTGCTGGGACTAGTCGTGGTTTGTGTGTTGATGTCAGACAGTTAGTGAATTAACAGAAACATATTAGCATATATGTTGTAGCATATATGTTATATGTATGTTGTAAGTGTGCTATTATAAATAAATAAATAATTACAGGTTGTTGGCGCATTGGTGATGTAACTTGATGATTGATGCTTAACATTTCTTGCAATGCAAATGTCTATGGGCGTTGGTTACGACTTACCATCAGGTGCTCATATGTCCATCCACCTATTTATATTATTAAAAAAAGTCATTTTCGATGTCAAAGATTGCGTATAAGCGTTATGGGCTTGCGCTTAAAAAGTATCTAGAGCTCGGCACTAGAGGAAAAAAAAATCGTGAAAAAACCTGCTTATGTCGGTTAAAGTTATGCTCTTATCGGCTGGTATTTACTTAGAATTATTAATATTACTGTGAATAGATTTATTTCAAGATATATATTAAGCATTTTTTGGGAATCGTCTCCATGTAGTTTTACTTACCTCATAATACATTTTAAGAACCCTATGGCCCAGTGGTTAGAAGATGATGGTTAATATGTGATGATTTCGAGTTTAATAAATACACCACTAAATTTTTATCTTCAAGCTCATGAAAATTCAGTCGTACTTGCCCGGATTTGAACCCATGATCATTAGTTAAGATTCACGCGTTTTTACCACTGGGCCATCTTGGCTACTTCTGGTAACACGGGTACTTTAAGATATTTTATGCGAATATCGTGTCAATACTTACTATTTTGTTGATATAAGCCGAGATGGCCCAGTGGTAAGAAAGCGTGAATCTTAACCGATGATCGTGGGTTCAAACCCGGGCAAGCACCACTGAATTTTCAGGTGCTTAATTTGTGATTATAATTCATCTCGTGCTTTACGGTGAAGGAAAACATCGTGAGGAAACCTGCATGTGTCTAATTTCACTGAAATTCTGCCACATGAGTATTCTACCAACTCGCATTGGAGCAGCGTGGTGGAATAAGCTCCAAACCTTCTCCTCAAAAAGGGAGAGGAGGCCTTAGCCCAGCAGTGGGACATTTACAGGCTGTTACTTACTTACTTACTCGTTGATATAATAGGATGATACAACTTACCTGTAACAAGATAAGAATTATTATTGAACATATTTAATAAAAATACACTAAAATACAATATTTATACGATAGATTTCACTTGTTAGTATAGTTCAAGCATGTCTGGGTAGGTATCAGATAAATTATCGCTAAACAATAAGTATTATTGTATTACGGTTGGAAGGGTGTGTTAGCCAGTGCAGAAGGGAGACTCAGCACTGCTGCTCCGAGACAGGCTTGTACAAGACCCGAATACCAAGTATATGTAAATATTTACTCTGACGAGGTGTTGTGTTTTTTCGCTATGAGCGTTTTATTTATTTGGGCGAAAAATATATACGCGGGCAAGAACAACATCTGCTGTCCTTATCTAGCTTAATATATAAAAGAATGGCATGATATTTCATATAAGTATAAACATTGATCGAGGCGAACTACGTTTTATGTACTTTAAGGCGTCGGCGATAACATAAAAATGTCAGCATGACGTATAATGGATACACGAGGTAATCTAGGTTGAAGAATTGTTGGTGACATAGTTATGGTTGATAAAATAAAACAGTTTAAGAAAAGTTTAATCATTTTTAAATATATTTATATAAATAAAAGTTTATATATGGGGCGTATGTTAGATTCCCATGTTGCCTCATATGTTTCACTTTAACATTATATAAAACAATTTGTAAATTGTTTAATATAATTGAGGATTTGACAGTCGCTCCGGGTCCCACTTGGCACAAAGGTTGTCCATTGCCATACAGCGCGGAAATGCGGCCTGCATTATGGGCAGCTTTGAGTCGGGTGGGAATCGGGAGGGACTATTTTAAATTTGACTAAAATAATAAAAATTTAATAATGTAAATTTAAATCAAATCCTATGTAATGATCGTGATTATAATAATATATTAACAATCAATACATATTTTTTACATTGTACATTAAGTATTAAATAAAAAAAAAATAATAGTTGGATATCAATTCATTCAGTTAAATCATAATCGACCATAATCTATAAGTTTGTTAAAAACGTAAAAATTGGTTATTCTAGTTTCCTAATTTTAATAAAACTAAGCATTGTATTATTAGTCAAATAAAATATATCGTTTAAAAAAAAATTGTAAATAGTAGTAGTCACTTACGGTCCCACTGCTGGACGAAAAGCCTCGTCTCCTTATATAGAAGAGGGTTTTGAGTTTATTTCACCACGCTCCAATGCGGGTTGATGGAATATATGGCAGATATTTATCCCAAAAATTATGATTTTCTCATAAAGTTTTTTCAATCCCACCGGGTATAAGATGAATTATAAGCTGTTACTTTAGGTATGTCTCACAAATATAACAATGTTCTTAATTTTAACATAATAATAATAAAACACTATTTACTGGTGGTAGAGCTTTGTGCAGAGGTACCACCCACTACCATCAGATATTCTACCGCCAAACAGCAGTACTTGGTATCGTGTGTTCCGGTTTGAAGGGTGAGTTAGCCAGTGTAATTACAGGCACCAGGGACATAACATCTTAGTTCCCTAGGTTGGTGGCGCATAGGCTATGTAACCAATGGTAAACATTTCTTACAATGCCAATGTCTATGGGCGTTGGTGACTTACCATCAGGTGACCCATATGCTCGTCCGCCTTCCTATTTTAATAAAAAAAACCTTTCAGATCTCTCGAGACAATCAAATTCAGAACCAGAAATACTTTACGTGCTTTAAAAGGCATGGGCATAGCTATGGCATACCTATACTATAAAAAAAAAGTATTAAAAAAAATAATTTCATTTATTTTCTGGTCATCTCTCATTGATAAAGAATTAAAAATATTAACTGGTATACGTTTGGAAACGTTTTTCCAGGTACCAATTTGATAAATGATTCGTATCTATAAAAACAATATTAAAACAAAGTGTGCCAATCACATTTTCAACGGAGTACGCTTTTTCCCATTCTATTACCACAAAACAACCGATGTAAAACTTTGAAATCCTATCAGCTATTTTTAGCCGACTTATAAGATGAAAGGTTTGTCAAGAGAATATTTTTTATTAAAGGTAAATCGTATTATACCTTTGTCTGTCCTGATAACCGCAAAATTAAGCGTCTCTTTGAATTATTAAAATTATGAAACATCAAAGGCCAACAGAGGTATAGCCTATTTGATTAAAAGTTATACAAAATATGACCAATTGGCCGGTTGGCGTGGTTGATAGACTTGCCTTTCACGGGCTTGTGGGTGCGATTCCCACCCAGGACAGACGTTCGTGTGCATGAACATGTCTGTTTGTCCTGAATCTGGGTGTAATTATCTATGTAAGTATGTATTTACAAAAGAAAAGTAGTATATGTAGAATATCAGTTGTCTGGTTTCCATAATACAAACTCTGCTTAGTTTGGGATCAGATGGCCGTGTGGGAATAATGTCCCAGGCTATTATATTATATTATATATTATATACCAATTAAGACTAAGAGATCTAAGGCACTGACATTTTGAAATTTTTTTTTTTTTTTATATTCGCCGGGAGGGCAAATGACTCTACTCCACCTGATGGTAAGTGGTAGTAGAGTCCAAACGCGACGACGGCCAGTACAGACGGGAAAAACGTTCTGCACTAGCCGCCATCGCCTTGCCGGCCCGCAAGATGCCTCTTCACGCCTCGTTTGAAGGAACCCGGGTTGTAAGAGGAGGGGAATATGTGAGCTGGTAAGGAATTCCATTTTTTGGAAGTGCGACAAAGAAAGGAGTTGCCAAATTTCTTTGTTCGCGATGGAATTGATGTCACAGTAAGGCGGTGACATCTTATCATCGGTCAATGATAAATAAATGTGCTGTCGGATTGGAGGGCGTTACTAGCTACGACACAGTTTAATACTATTGTAATTACTATCGTATATATTGTTTATATGTGTTAATTGTTCAAAATAAATAAATAAAAATTCGAGGGTATCCATAGTGATTAGAAAAAAATATATTTTTTTTCGCTTGTGTCCACAGCCCGGTGCCTTATAGGCCTTAACATTAATACAAGACAAATGAAATGACTGAATATAACCTGATATTGAAATAGCACTACTAGCTGTTCCCCATTGCTGTACTCGTATGTTTATTAAGTAGACATCGTTTTCGCTAAAAGGCACTGGTTGGGTCTTTGTATATTAGGTCCTTACATATGAAATTGTCGTTTTGTCGTACTGACAACTTTGATCTGAAATATCTAATCTTTGGTTAAGAATTCCAAATTCAAATTTATAAATTCATTTAGTTTTGAAAACAGTCATTCAATTGTTTTTTACTCATTATTTTTTTTTTGGCGTCGCTTATTACCGCACAGGAAAACATGAAATATCGGAATATTAACAAGTACGAGTTCTACCGTGGCACCAGTGCTGCAGAAACAGCTCGAAGGAATTATGATGCGAACGGCGCTGGTGTCGCAAAAGACAGCACGGTACGTTTTTGGTTTCAACGTTTTCTTTCTGGAAATTTCGACCTTCAAAACCAACCCCGTGGACGGCCGGAGACCAAAGTGGAAAATGAAGAATTGAAGGCTGAAAAATTGTGTAAGCGGATCCATCACAAAGCACTTCAGAGATAGCTGCAGGCTTCGGGGTAAGTGATAAAACTGTATTAATCCACTTGAAGCAAATAGGGAAAGTTAAAAAACTTGAACGAACCCATCGTTGAGTGAATCGAACTTGCAATCACGCGTCGACTGCTGTGTTACTTTGCTCAACCGACACAATAATGAAGGGAGGGATTTTAAATCGAATCATTACTTGTGATGAAAAGTGGATACTGTACGATAATCGGAAGCGCTCGCTCGCCGCAATGGCTGAACCCTGAAGACCAAGCCAAATCCTGCCCTAAACGAAAATTGACTCAGAAAAAGTTACTTGTGACTGTTTGGTGGACCGGTGTCGTTCACTACAGCTTTCTAAAATCTGGTTAAACGATTACGGTAGATATCTATTGTCAGCAACTGTAAACCATGCAGGAAGAACTAGTTGCTAAATAACTGAGATTGGTTAATCGCTCAAGGCCACTGCTGCTTCACGACAACGCAAGACCACACACTGCACAACAAACAACTACTAAGTTAGATGAGCTACAATTGGAAAATCTGCGACATCCACCGTACTCCACGGACCTTGCTCCAACAGATTACCATTTTTCCCGGAATTTGGACAACTAATTACAAGGAAAAAAATTCAACTCCGATGCGGCAGTCCAAACCACCTTCAAAGAGTTTATTGATTCTCGCCCCCATGGTTTTTTTTAGTAAACGGATCAATGAACTACCTATGAGATGGCAAAAGTGCATAGACAACAACGGTGCATACTTTGATTAATTAAATATATTTTACAAAAAAAAAATTGACTTTATATTCCTCCCGTACAAAACGCCAATTACATATGCAAGGTCCTAATATATATTTTTATAGTAAAGTTAGACGGACGAGCATATGGGCCACCTGATGCTTAGTGGTCACCAACGCCCATAGACATTGGAATTTTAAGAAATATTAACCATCACTTAAATTGCCAATGAGCCACCAACCTTGGGAACTAAGATGTCTGTTGTGTCTGTAATTACACTGGCTTACTCACCCTTCAAACTGAAATACAACAAATACCAAATATTGCTGTTTTGAGGTAGAATATCTGATGAGTGGGTGATACATACCCAGACGAGGTTGCACAAATCCCTACCACCAGTAATAAACCTACATCCCAATAAATTATTATATGATTATATTTAAACGTCACGTAAACAAAAAACCAATGTTGTTCATAAATTCCACTAAATTGAAAGATAATATTCGAGAATATTCTAGAAATAAGTCATTATCTGAACAATAACAAATCGTAAATCGCGTTAAAGAGCTGAAACCGACGGCGCGCGGGAAATGCGGTTCCGTCGAGCTGCAAGATGGCTTCCACTTCCGGTTGCGCCGTTAACGTAATTACTTTCCTGATATACTCGCTGAAGCATTGTTATAACAGACATACACATGCAGTTTCTCTATATTAATCATATTTTAAGACAAATGTGTTATTGTCATATCATAATAAGACAAAAGAGGAAAAATTTAAGGAAAATTTACAAACTTAGTATCTATAGTTTCTACGATATTTTTTTTGTTAGATTCTTGAACAGAATCTAGTGAAGCCAACATCGTCAATGTATAAAAACGTCTTATAATAATATATATTGTATAGAGATGATTATTTTTCTACTCCTATTTATGTTTAATATAATAATGGTTATTTATGTTATTTATGTAACTTTATTATTTCATTCGAAGCAAAACGATTAATTGTGATTTAATTAGTAACTATTTTGACATAAAATTGATTGCGTCATAGCATTAATTAAGTTGTTAATACGACTTTGATTATTAATTCTAAAATAGCTTCAATTAAAACATTTTGATTTTAGAATATTGTATCATCTATGTGATATACAAATAGGCGAAAAAAAATATTTAAAGATATTTTAGTTATAATGACCAAATTTAGTTATCAATCAGAATATTTTGGAGAGAAAAATCATCAAAGCGTGGAAATTTATATATGTTTTCTGTTATTATTATTATATTCAATAATTAAGTAACACGAGTATAAAGTAAGTTGAAATTACTTGATAACTTAAATGTAAAAAAAAAATATATGAAAAAGCCTAGAGGTTAGAACGCATGAATCTTAACCGATGATCGTGGTTTCAAGTACCACTGAATTTTCATGTGCTTAATTTGTGATTATAATTCATCTCGTGCTTGACGGTGAAGGAAAACATCGTGAGCAAACCTGCATGCGTCTAATTTCACTGAAATTCTGGCTCATGTGTATTCCACCAACCCACATCGGAACAGCGTAGTGGAATAAGCTCCAAGCCGTCTCCTCAAAGGAAAGGAGGCCTTAGGCCAGTAGTGGGACATTCAAAAATACTTTAACGATTACTTCCATCTATTGACTTGAGTAGTGAAATAATTATTGTTGCGTGTCGTGCGATTTACAACTTGATTTGAACGTTAAAATAACAAGGTTGTAACTTGAGAGCGGGACACACTTTGTTTCTGATTTCTTGGGAAGACATATTAAAGATAAATTATATGTTGAATGTTTTTTTTTAATTTAAATATTTTATTTTAAATTAAATCTGTGACATTTGGTATTAGATAATATGTTTAATATTTAAAATGTGGTCACTGTTGTTAACTTCAAAATTCAGTGGTGCATGCCCGGGTTTGAACCCATGATCATCGGTTAAGATTTACGCGCCTTACCACTGGGCCATCTCGGCTTTTAAACTTTCTCCTTAAAAAACGGAGAGAAGACCTCAGCCCAGCAGTGGGACATTCAAAGGCCCACATTTTTATTGAAAAAACCACCTCTTATGTATTTTGCGTTATCCGTGATATATATACGTATATAAATGTATTTTCCACAAAGATAAGTCAGTACATTAACTTTGAAACATTGCAAGTACAATGAAGGTCGTTTATTGTTGAATTTGATCACGCTTGAGTGAGCCAGTGTACTCTATTTTAGGTCTCACGCTTTGCAGTTTTGCCTTCGTCGAGACTGGCCAAATATAAAGTATGATAATAGTATTTTTAGCGCAATACTGTAATAGTTATGACCTTATTTTTTTTAATTATAGTGATTTTATAATATCTAACGTATTGTTTTTTATTATTTTAATTTTATATGTGTTTATTTTTCATTATTTTCTTTTTAAACAGACTAGCCAACGGGCCAACTGATAGTAAATTGTCACCACGTTAACCATCTCTCACTAACTCGCCATTGCACCACCAACCTTGTGAACTAAGATGTTATGTCCCTTATGCCTGTTACACTGGCTCACTCACCATTCAAACCGAAACACAACAATAATGAGTATTATTATTTGGCGGTAAAACATCTACTTTGATTTATTTTAACCAAAAAAGTTAAGAAAATGTTACTTCTTGATAACGAATTATAATTCTATATATTAACGATTGTCATTCCATTTACAAGGCTTTATATATTTAATATTTGTTATATATTAAAACAATAATATAAGGGTCTACATTGAAATAGTCAAAACCTTTTATAATAACAAGGGTTTTAAAGGCTCCCAAAGATCTCGTAAAGGAAATGAACCTACCGATATTAACCAGTAACCCTTTTTATTACACAATATTATTAAGCTTATTATTAAGATAACGCAGATTTTAAAGTTATTTTATATTTATTATATATTAATATATAAGAGCCAATATGAACCTGTGGTTAGGATGTGTGATTCTTAACCGAATACTGTGAGTTCGAACCCAGGCGAGTATCACTAAATTACCGTAGCCCCAATCAACTCGTCAGTCATAATTTTTAGTGGTTTTTATTCTATGATTTATGTTTTTTTTCTCTCTGCACTGTTCTATCTTTTATTCTATTTTTTTTTTAAATGAAATTTTCTTGTTTTATGTCCTAGAATTAATTGACTAATATAATATAATCCTATCATGTTTATTTCTACCATAAAAAAAAATACTCTGTTGTGGTTCGGTGTAAGCCAGAGTAATTACGCGAACGACACTCTCATCACGGCGACGTGCGAAATTTCCAAGAGGCCGAAGTGGGAACGTCGCCTCGGATAGAAATGCTGGGCTTGAGGGTCTGCATCTCTAAAACGGAGGCCCTCTTATTCCACGGTCCACGTCGGGGCCCCTCTTGTGGAGCGTGTATCACAGTCCAAGAGACAGTGATAAAGGTGAAGGCACTGGTATTTGAGGTAACTGGGTCTGATCCTGGACGGAAGGTGGAGCATCAGACAACACTTTGTCAAACTGAGCCCGAAGCTTATCAATGCCGCCGCCGCCTTAGGCCGCTTCCTACCTAACGTAAGCCGGATTCACTATGTCGGCGCTTATACGCAGGTGTTCTGTGCTCCATGGCACTATATGGTGCACCTATATGGATGCTCTCACCGCTTGTAATAGAGCTCTTCTGCGGAGACCGCAAAGAGTTATAGCAGTGAAAGCGGTACGAGGTTACCGTACAGTGACACTTCTTGCGAGCGATCAGCCCTGGGAACTCCAGGCCGAGGTACTCGCGGAAGTGCAACGGTACCGGGTGGAAGCCAAGGTGAATGGCGACCGTCCAGGATCAGCGGAGGTGGAGCGCATCAGGTCTGTAGCCCAACAAGCCCTGATTCGCAGATTCAAGGAGGATTTGGGATTCCCATAAGCAGGCCTGGCGACAGAGGAGGCGATCTGCCCCACTTGAATCGCTAGAAACAAGAAGGAGCGGCACACTCATGCTAAGGCCGACACAGGTGTTTACTGGATATGGCTGTTTCGGTAAGTACCTGCACGGGATAGCGGGATATCACCCTCCTGCCACGAGTGTGGTGCGCCATTGGATACGGCGCCGGTGAGTCCCACATATCTCATGTGGTGGAAACGCGTAAATGCGTTTTTCCAGCAAAAAAAAAGGCCAGAGTAATTACAGACACAAGGTACATAATACATTAGTAAAACAATATGTATAAAGATAAAGAAAAACAACGTGAGAGAACATGCATCTACTAAGTTTATTGGCGCTTCTACATTCCAAGCCAGTACTAATAACCATACAATTTAATGATATAACAATTTTGAAAGTGCTTAATAATAAGGCCATCTTGTTTGAAAAATATTTGTATTGATGCTTTAACTTAAACACAAATGTGTTCGAATTTTAAACAATTTTGCTAACACCAGAATTGTCGGCCTTTGATAAATCCATATCAAAATAAAAAAAAGTTTCCACCATTTTATTCCAAATATCGTTACATAGCAAAACTATACGTAGGAATGGTTTCGTTATAAAAAAGTTGCAACAGCTGAAATACCCTTCAACTTAAAAGAAAATATAATATTTTTCTCGGAGAAAGATAATTATTTTGGAGCCTCGAGGCTTGGCTTGGATTTTTGCCTTATCCATAGATCTTAAAAAATATAACGATTTTCTCTTGAATACAATTTTTTTCACAAAAATTTTTATGATACAACTTGCGTTTATGCGCCAATGACAGCAGTTAAGACATAAAAACAACTTTGGCATTGAACTGACGCGATATCATTGGTCAATCTTTATCGCACCTATTCATTATTGGTTCGTGAAAAAAGTTGCGTTTTCAATAGTTTCAAATTCACTATCGGACCTTTGGAAAAAAATTAACATAGTTACAAGTAGTTAAGTGGAATAATGTTGTATTCAAAATATGTTAATCAAGAACTGTGTGTTATTTATAATACAGGATAGCTATGATAATTTGCAATATGTTAATCTGAGGTTTGTTTATCTTTATTCATTGTTCTATTGGAATTTTTGGTCTCAAGGTGATATATACTGGTGAATATTGCAGAGTGAGAGGAGAACATTCTCTTTTTTTCTACTTCCGTTAAGCCACGCATGGAACACGACACGAGAGAGCAGCGGATCCGTTTGCTAAAACGATCTTACATCATCTCGGATTTATATCAACGATGCCCTCCGTGGGAAAAATCTCTTCCAGGGCTTGCATATTATATACATAATATCAATACCGAACAGTGCGTCAAAAAAATTTAATCAGATAATTTTTCGCTACCATTTATAATGACAAAGTATTAAGGTTTGATTTGAGGATGTGGTACCTTCCCAAATAGAATATAATTTACCATCAAAAGTAGAATCAAGCCGATTTTGATTAATGATATCCGATGCATATTCAGATAAATAACAGTGCGATGCTGAATACGATAAATTGTCGGAAATGATTCATCTTATGCTCGACGTTGCAGGAAAATATCGTGAGAAAACCTGCATATGTATGAATAAATGGTGAGCCATGTATTAAACCGCTTTTGTATATACGCGATAATGTCCAAATCTTTCATATAGGTTGTAACTCGGCATATGTTTTTCTTATCGGAGAATTTTTTGGCGTAAATCAAAACAGACTTGAATTTTGAATATCTAAATGCATTTTATATATGTAAAGAAATAATTGTAAAATTTCTTCAATGTTTGATAAGTTTGCATTGATACTGGCATTTAAGTTTTGTGTAATAGTTAATGAGATAATTAAAAAATTTAGCAGACATTTAAAAAAATATTTGATGTTTTAAAAAATAATTATTTAATAAATTAAGTAATCAGAGAATTTTGAGGAAAAATGGAATAATAAACTTTAAATTTCATTTCTTTGGGTACAAAGCAAGCTTAAGTTTATTTATTTCTAATCCTTAAAATAATAATAAAAATAATAATAAAAATGTTGCTTATATATATTATAAAATGAGTAATGGCACTTCAAATCATGATTAGATTGCAAAATCATATCATAATTCAATCAATATAAATTGTTCTATTGTTAAACGATCTATCTACCTATAATACTTGTAAATCCTATGGAAATTTATTTTGGTATTTGGTATTAAATTAAGAGACTGTGAATGTCTCATTGCTGGGCTTAGCCCTCCTTATTAACTTTACCGTTTTATAATACAAGTTACTACGTTCAATGTCTAGTTATGTTAAATTAAGCTGAGTTTGCAATAGTTATAAATCTTGGTACACATTGTTCAAGTCTGCATTCATGTATGTGTATATAATAAAAAAAATCATCAGCTACAGAGAGGAACCTAATTACATAAGCGTAGGAACGTTATGTATTTATGTAAATTTTATGCAGTTCAGATTAAATTTATGTTCTATTTTAGTTATTCTAGATAAATTGTAACTTTTTTTTAAAAACATAATAGTGATTACTATTCATGATGGTGATGATAAAGAGCTGACTGAATTCGATTACGGCGTCAATCTTTGAGAGACTAACCAACTGCGTAGGATATATTATGGTATTCATCTACTCTCAGACATTTGACTGGTGGTAGGGATTTGTATAAGTTCGTCAGGGTAGGTACCACCCACTCATCAAATATTCTACCACAAAACAGCAGTACTTGGTATTGTTGCAGCGATTGTAAACATTTCGTAGAATTCCAATGCTTACCATCAGGTGGCGCATAAGCTCATCCGCCTATTCTATAAAAAAAAACTTTCAGATCTCTCGAGACAGAGCAAACTCAGAACCAGAAATACTTCATGTGCTTTAAAGACATAGAAGAATGACCCCACGAACTTGATAACTCCGAACTTTTAATGAGAATTTTCCTAGTTTTACTCAAATACGTTTCGGATGGGTTGGAATGATAAAATAAAAAAACGAAAGTGGCGATGCAACGCTCTTTAAATATGAGTAACAGAGACGAAAGATATTTTTAATTATTTTTGTTTAATGTAATCTGTATAAGCATCTTAATTATTATTTAAAAAAAAAATAATACATTTATATCAAGAATATTTTCCGTTCATCTATATTAATATTATAAATGCGAAAGTAGCTCTGTCTCTCTGTTACGCTTTCATGACAAAACCAATGAAACGATTTTGATGAAATTCAGTGTAAAGAATTTTGAACCCCGAGGAAGGACACCACCTCTTCCCCCCGACTACGTAGACGAAACCGCAAGCAAACACTAGTTTCATATATTTCTTTCATTTATTCGAGATACCTCATTACATTTATTTCCGTAAACACATAAAATATTTACGTCAGCCGTTACTTCAGATATGGCGTTTTTATATAAGGGTGAAATACTTAAATAAAACGAATTTGTGCGTAATAAAATAAGGTCGGTGGTCAACACAGTGAATAGCCAAGTCGATCACAAAGATACTAAGTTGGTAATAAGAAGATACCACGGTCTTAACTTGTAACAAGCTAAGTAATTATATTATTTATTCCCTAAACTGTACTATGTGGTAGGGCTTCGTGCAAGCCCGTCGGTAAAGCTACTACTTATTCATCAGATAATATCGGTATACAGCATGCTATGTATATAATGATTTTAATAATAATAATATCCTGGGACATTATTCACACACGGCCATCTGATCCCAAACTAAGCAGAGCTTGTAATATGGAAACCAGACAACTGATATACTACATATACTACTTTTCTTTTGTAAATACATACTTATATAGATAATTACACTCAGACTCAGGAAAAACAGACATATTCATGCACACAAATGTCTGAGTTCTGGGTGTGAATCGAACCGACAACCTTCGGCGTGAAAGGCAAGTATCTATCAAACACACTGATCGGCCCGTCAAATATATATATTAAGTATTGTTGTGTTTCGGTTTGAAGGGTGAGTGAGCCAGTGTAACAGCACAAGTGGGACTAGGTCGAATTTGAAATCGCAATCTTCGGCTAAGATACAAATATTGCAAACATCGTGACATCTCTCATTGTAAAAGTATTATATGTCATCGATTACGATAATTTAGCAATAATTAGTAACTCAATTGATGTAACGGTGGGCTGTGAACGCCGTGACGTAACGAGTCACGTGATAGGAATCGTTTGGTCAACTGTCACATTTTAATTATTGGAGAGCGGCGAGTCGGAGGCTCAATTGAATAGTTCGTATTGCGATACAGTTCGGACCATACGGGATCGTTGGTTCACGCAACTCTGATAATTATATATCTACTTTGTAATTTGTGATTGCTGATTACCTATATAGAATACAAGAATTATCATATTGTATCTTGGTGGTTAATTGACTGAGACTTACGCGATGAATCCTATACCAGAAGCTCCTACCGATAATGGGCGTGCCGCTGGTCTGTCGCAGTCTTCGTCATATAAATAAATAAGCTTAAATACATACGCGTACTCTGAGTTAAAATTGTTACTGTTTAGAGACGTAGTTGAATATAGATTGACGTTAACAAGTTTTCAATTCTAGTTCTCGGTTTATGTGCTTGTTGGAACGAACATTGGTACGTTTTTTATATGCTATAGGAATGGAGACTGGCAATGGGGCCACCTAATGGTAAATGGTCACCATTGCCCGTAGACATTTGCGTCGTCAAGGAATACTAATCGACCCTCTATTTATCATAATATCAACACCAACACTAATAAACACAATTAACTTATAGAACGTTAATTACAAGTTTTGTAAAATATATCAAGAATTACAATTTATAAAAATAATAATTAGAATAAAAAAATTGTTCAGGTATTAATAATGGAATTATTATATAATTATCAGATAATTGTAATAAAACGAAAAAAATATTATTATCTAAAAACATTTAAATTTAGAATAAGATTAAACGCAAACAATAGTAAGAGGTTAAAATCAGAGATTCGTGAACAAACATGGAAAATGATTCAATTTGTCATTAAAAATTGTGAGAACTTTATTTGGCTCTTTCTTTTTGTTAATCATATTGAGCGTTTTGTAAATCTTACTTACCCCGCTAATGCGCTATCAACCTTAGGAACTAAAATGTTATGTTCTTAGTACCTTTAGTTACACTAGCTTCAACCCGCTTTAGAACAATGATAAATATAGCTGTTTAGCAGTAGGCGGTAGAATATCTGAAGAGTGGATGCTACGTACCCAGATAATCTTGCACAAAGCCCTACCACAAAGTCATGCATATAAATATCCAAATCATATCAAAAGTAAGTTCATATAAAAATAACAACCCTTGAAATCTTTTTTCCAAGAATCTAGAAATGGGAAAGGGCCGAAAACTACCGAGTCGTGAATACTCGGAACTGTGAGTTACATCGCTTTCCTTTTAAAACTGTCCTTGGTCTGTCACATATCTCCTAAACTTAACGTTAATGTGCAGAAATTTACTCTACTGCCATTTTAAAATGAGAAACTTTATGAAAATTACTGAAATTTTAAACTATTAAAGTTGTTAGTTTAAATTCAAATACGTCGAAAACTTTAACGACGTTAAACGACTTAAATTAACTTTGTTAATAAACATATTTAAAACATGAAAATTTTACTAAGCGTTTGCGTGAAACGATGTGCTACGAAGGCTGTACAGCCTTCACATCGTTTCACGATCTATCTATCTGAGGCTTCCAGACATTGGAGAGTGAGAATTGACAACGTTCTTACTGATTAATATTCAAGTAGTTTTCTTTTTTTTTACATAATATATAAAAGTCGAGATGGCCCAGTGGTAAGAACGCGTGAATCTTAATCGATGATCATGGGTTCAATCCCGGGCAAGCACCACAGAATTTTCATGTGCTTAATTTGTGATTATAATTCATCTCGTGCTTTACGTTGAAGGAAAACATCGTGAGGAAACCTGCATATGTCTAATTTCACTGAACTTCTGCCACATGTGTATTCCACCAACCCGCACTGGAGCAGCGTGGTGGAATAAGTTCCAAACCTTCTCCTCAACAAGGGAGAGGAGGCCTTCAGCCCAGCAGTGGGAAATTCACAGGCTTTTACGGATTACGGATACATAAATGACACCCAAATGCGCCTAAATCCTGAGAATTAAGATGTTATGTTATACTTCAAACCTTAACATAGCAATACCAAATATTGCAGTTTTGGCGGTAGAATATGCAATGAATGGGTAGTACCTACCCAGAAGGGTTGCACAAAGCCTCAACTACATGTAATAAGAATACGAAAATCTATATGAGAAGTCCTGAAATTACGTGATTCAAAATATAATTTGAACAGACCTAAATTCAAGGTAAAAATAATAGCGTGTGCATGTCCCACTGCTGGGCGAAACTCTCTATTCTTATTCTGAGGTTAGTGGGTAGTTTAAGGTTGCTTTTTTAGAAATCTTTAAGCAAAACTGTTAAATTCCACATTTGAATATACTTTATTCAAGTAGGGACCAACAGGCGTATTATTATTATTATTATTATTATTTTATATTCGCCGGGAGGGCAAATGACTACTCCACCTGATGGTAAGTGATGGCCAGTACAGACGGTATTAATTAAAAGTAAGACAAATATAATAAAATTTAACAAGATTAAATTGTAAATGTAGATTATATCATGAAGAACCGGCAAAATACTCACTAATTAATCATTTTGTCAAAGGAAATACATAATCAACTAAAATATTAATTAGCATAATTAGTTTAAAGAAATCAATGGATATTAACTTAGTAGATCAATTTAAAAATATAATTTTATTATAGAATTTTTATTCAACAAAGTTGTATGCCTGAAAAGAGAATTTATAAATTCTTATTATAATTAAGTTATTTCCAACAAATAAAATATATTGTTGGTATTTGTTCAATAAGTTTAATTATGCAGAAAGAATGACTGAGGTGAAGTGAAATCAAGACAACGAGAACGAGCAGCCTTCACAGAGGTCAATCAATTTTCCTAACATTTAGGCCTTATTTAAGTTTGCGGTCTCAAGGGACTCATAATGACAAAGGTTTTAAAACACATAAAGCCAGTGGCTTTTGTTTTTATTTAAATTCGTTAAATTTGTTATTTGTTTAAATTTTTTCATAGATAATTTGTTTATAGTTATTTGATAAAGTAACAAACAAGACTTTCCGTTTGAGGAGAAGGCTAAAAGTGAATTCCACTACGTTACTCCAATAGGAATTAGTGGGATGTACATGTGGCAGATTTTCATCCAGCACATGCAGTATTCTTCACGAGTTACACGAGAAAGAGATGAATAACAGTCCATCATCACTGAGCATAAATTAAAAACCTTAGATTACGATTCAGGCATTTTAACCACTACGCCTTGTAGTATATGCTAATTTTATTTTATGAATGTCCCATGGATTAACATATTGAGGAAACCTTTTTTTTCTATAATTAATTTGCCAGCGTTTGACCGTTGACTTGCCTGATGTTAAGCATCGACACGGTCTAGGATGTAGAACGCTTACGTATAAGGAACCTGTGTACTCTGGATTTGAAGACACCAACATTGTACCTATCAGGAAATACGGACTTAGGCAAAGCATTCCATAGTTTCGCAGTGCGAATGATGAATGTGGATTCAAAGTGCTTCGAACGTCATGTTTCAACTCGTACTGTGGGATTGAGATGGTAGAGATAAGTTATTGCACAGCAGTGGGAAATTTACGCACTGGTGGTTGTTGTAATGCTCAAAGAATTTAAAAACATCAAATCAAAATATGCGAGCGTTTGATAATTATAATCAAAGCTTATATATTCGAGGTAAGTAATTTAGTATATACAACTATTCAGTACATATGTATGTATATATATTAAGTTTACTTATACTAACAATACTAATCAATGTAATTATATAAACTTCAAATACATAGATGAACCTCTTGGATAAATAATGCTTCGCTGAAAACATAAGTTAGTTAAACTTATGTCTTCAGCAAAACATTCATTGAATATTTGAAACCCAACTTGAGGAATGGATTAAGTTACGGAATGACATTTTAGTTTAAGTTATTAAGCGAGCCAGCGGTTAGAACGAGAATCTTAACCGAAGATTAAGGGGTTCAATCCTGTACGAACACAAAAAGACAAAACAAAAAGAATGAAAACGTATTTTATAGTTTTCGTTTTCATCTTATATTGTAGAATAATTAAAGGAAAACTGGCTGATAGCCGGATGGAACTCTGGTGCTACCACGCTGCTCTAATGCGGATTGGGGGAATACACATGTGGCAGAATTTCAGTGATATTAGACACATGCAGGTTTCTTCACGATGTTTTCCTTCACCGTCAAGCACGAAATGAATTATAATTACAAATTAAGCACATGAAAATTCAGTAGTGCTTGGCCGGGTTTGAACCAACGATCATCGGTTAAGATTCGGTTAAGATATGCGTTCTTACCACTGGGATATCTCGGCTTTTATAAATAAACATGTAAATAAATGTTACTAATATGGAATGTTAATATAAGAAAATAATTGTAATAAATACAAATATATTTCAATTCAATTTTTGATTATTTTATTGTATTCTTTTGAAAATAAATACTTCTTATTAGGCTTTTGTTTTTTTTTTAAGTATTAAAAAAAAAGAAAAATTATGAGGAGTGTGAGTCAATTTATTCATCCCTGAAAAATATATAAGAAATCTTTAATGACAGATGAATCTGTAGCATTCATTTGAGAGATCTCAGTAATTATTCTACATTCAGCATTTAAGAATGGGTGACAACGAGGGAGACAGTAGTTATAAAAATTCTTTAACGATGTCTTGAGTTGGGAGCGAACTCATCTCCAACTCATCTCCAAAGTGCTTAACTGTTGCATGCTATTTAAAATATTTTTTCCTTTTACCTGGGTTCCGTCGAATTCTTATCTTGATATATTTAAAAAAAACATATGCTAATTTGGGTGTGTCATATATGGCACACAAAAAATGTTTTAAGATGACTATATGGTACTAATTAGTCGTTAAGTTAATCTCATGCAAAAATATCGGTTTTCCTTCTATTATATGAGGTACGACTGATGGTAGGGCTCTGTGCAAGCTCGTCTTGGTAACCACTCCACTCATTGGAAATTCTACCCCAAAACAGCAGAACTTGGTATTGTAAAGTTCCGGTTTGAAGGGTGAGTGAGCCAGTGTAACAGACACAAGGGACATAACATCTTAGTTCCCAAGTTTGGTGGCGCATTGACGATGTAAGCAATGGTTAACATTTCTTACAATGCCAATGTCTGGGCATTAGTGACCACTTTCCACCAGGTGATACATACATATATATATACATAAAAAAAAGACTGGAAAATTTATTGTTAGTAATTTTAACCATTCCATATACAAAATATATGTATTATATAAGTAGATTAAAACATAATATAATTACTTTATTGAGCTGGAATGAAGGCAAGAATGCTAAGAGAAAGCTAGCAGCATCCATCGGTAAATTGCCATTCCTATTATCTGAGCGTGAAATAAAATACCTATCTTAAAGGAAGACAATAAGATGATGAATAAGATGAAGAATGTTAAATCATACAGAATCACAATTATTATATTTATTTAAATATTGCTTTCATTTTAAGAGCTGAGCGCGCAATAGTTGGAACACGTGAATTTTTACCAAAAATCGTTGGGTCGAATCACTGCATTTTCATGTCCTTTACTTGTGCTTATTCATTTAATATTTATCTTGTGCTTGTGAAGAAAACATCGTTAAAAATCTACGTGTCGGATGAAAACTTACTACTAACGTATCCACCAAACCTCATCCTCTTCTCTTATGTAAAAACGTTACATAAGAGAAGAGGATGTATTAGACAGTAGTGAGCAGAATGTTAGAACCATTATGTAAGTTTTTAAAATGTGAAATAAAAGCCAAAATAAAATCTACCAAATGGATCTGAGATCAAAAGAGAATCTTTTAAAACAAGTACATTGTAACATAACTAAAAAAACAGTCCAATTTATCCTGAGTAATCCTATCTTCAGGAAATGACATAGTCAAGATGGCTGACCTCCATTTCAGAAGCCGGATATTGCGTAACTTATTGAAGCTACACCAGTTTGTGTGTTGTGATTTTTTTTCTCACTTTGTTGTCTTTCAAGATCTTAAGTATTTGGAATGGACCTGTTGAAAAAGAAAATTAGTGTGGCTAATTTCTGGCGAAGGAAAGTGAAGAAGAAGGCGAAATCGAACTGTGAGTCTTCGATTCGCATCTTTCAATAATTTTATGTGGGATGGTGATCACTAATCGTTGAAGCTTTGAGAAAGACTAATATATGTTTTTTATTATATTGTATCAGATAGGCAAGGCTGGCAAGTGGGTCATTTAATGTTAATTTGCTATTGGTATTGTAATATAAGTTATCAATTTATCTCTGAAACAGTATTTAATTTTTCTTTTTAATTTTTATATAATTAAATTTTGAACGTAGTAGCTGATCGAATTATATTTATTTTGACGAGTCGGTTGGCGTGGTTGGTAGATACCTAACTTTCGATTTCGAGGTTCGATTCCCAACCAGAACAAACATTTGTGTGCATGTATTTACAAAAGCAAAGTAGTATATATATGATTGATTCTCGGTAACAAACTATTGGCTCATATTGTCTCATGAGATTTAGCTTACATAGTCCATCTCCTACGCGTCTAATTAATTTTTATTTGTTCAATTATTAAACCTCCTAAATGGTAAATACACTGATTAATATTATAATTATTGTAGATATGACCGTAACTTAAGATAAGCTAAGCCAAGGATTATGAAGGTATGGGGAAGCGCTGCCTGCGAATTACGCGCCGAAATACTACACTCATGTATTTAATTCTGTGTAGGGGAAACAGTATTAGAAACAGGATTATACAACGAGTTTCAATATTTTTGCATCAGAAACGTTTCACCCAAACGTTACATAAAACGTTGCAATGCCCGAAGACATTAAAAATCCGTTAAAAAAGTATATAATAAACTATCATAGTTATTTTTTTAGTAAATATGTAATTCAAAACAAGTTATTGCTTAAATCTTATATTGTATTATTATTAAATATTTTTCTATTACCCGTCATCTACACATTGAAAATTGAAAAATTTATGTTCCTATAAAATCGGTAGCGATCTTGATTTCGGTTGACCTATTTCATAACTGACCTAGCCATTGTCGTTTTTATTCCTTCAGACTTTACGCTTTCTTGGAGGGGAAAATGGATGAACGCTTCCTTGATAATAATAAAAATACTAACCTATACTAATCCAAACAAACTAATTTTAAGGACGTGATCTGTAAAAAATTGGCATTATAATTATAGTCTGTCCATCTCGTTGGTCTAGTGGCTAGATTCAAGGATCTGGAGATCTTGGGTTCAAAGCCGGACCAATGAAAGGTGATTGGATTGTCGAAATATTCGCAATAGCATCCTTGAATCTGGAAATCACATAAAGCTGTTGGTGTTTTGCCGAAACTCTATTCGGTCGTGTTAGATTTGAAATTTAATCGGCTTATGAAAGTGAGGGGATTGAGAGTACACAATCGTATATTAAAACAAAAAAAAATCTATGTGTACTGTACATAAGGAGAAGCAACGAAGTATATGCCATACCTAATAATAACATAATATATAATAACGTATAACAGCAATATTTCGTTTTGGTGTGTTTCGGCTTGACTGCTGAATGACCCAGTGTAACTACAGGCACAATGGACAAAATATCTTAGTTCTCAAAGTTGGTGTCGCATTGACGATGTAAGGACGATGGTGACCACTTAACGACAGGTGGCCCATTCGCCTCTCCTACCTATAACTAAATTGCCTTCACGGCAAAAAACGGTCTTACTCCCAAAGCATCTTATCCCAATAAATGTTTCATATCAAAATAATTAAAGAAAGAATTGGATCCTAGCGAATTTATTTTATTAAGACTTTTTTTTTTTTGCTATCGAACGAGTATGCCATTTCTAACATGCCACCCGCTTGTGAACGACTCACTTAATTACTTTCACGACAAAACCAGTCTCGCTTTAATAACTAATACTCATGCTGTTCATGATTTTAATTGTTTATTTTAACGAGTGATTTTGCAACAGTTTTATTAATTATCGTGATTGAAATATGAAGCAAAACTAAATGCTATTGATAAAATGTTCTAACCTAAGATCGTAAATAGAGGCAGAGAATAGTTTTTTTTTTTTTTTTTTAAGTATATGAGCTAGCGCTTGACTGTTATCACACCTGATGGAAAGTGATGATACAGTCTAAGATGGAGCGCACCTGCCTAGAAGATGCCTATTCACTCTAGACTTGAAGGTACCCATATTGTAGGTGGTGGGAAAAATGGAGGTCGGGAGGGTATTCAGATCTTAGCGGTGCGTATCAGAAACGAGGAAGAAAATTGTTTCGTACGTGTCTTAGATACATCAACAACGTACGAGTGCAGATCTTTACGATGCCTCGCAGTTCTATGGTTAAAGGTGACGGAGGAACCAAATTAAATAGTTTCTGGGCACACTCTCCAAAATATATTCTGTAGAAAACCGACAGTATAGTATATGACAGCTTTTTGTTTTAGGTGAAGGTCGACCGCGCATCGACATTGGCGTTGTAAATCCACGCATCGCCAATGCGCCACCAAAGTTGGGCACATGTTATGTCCTGTGCCTACAGTTACACAGGCACCTTCAAACCTGAACGCACTAATACTATTTATTTATTTAAGATCTCCATCAAAGAGTACGCATTTACGAGTACGAGTTTAATATGTATAGGCTCTTTCAATTATAGGGTACCACATCATGCACATACAGTAACAGCCTGTAAATGTCCTATGCTGGGCTAAGGCATCTCCCTTTTTGAGGAGATGATTTTAGAGTTTATTCCACCACGCTGCTCCAATGCGGGTTGGTTGAATACACACGTGGCAGAATTTCAGTGAAATTAGACACATGCAGGTTTCCTCACGATGTTTCCCTTCACCGTCAAGCATGAGATGAATTATAATCACAAATTAAGCACATGAAATTTCAGTGGTGCTTGCCCGTCTCGCCACCTCGGCTTGCACATGAAATAATGACTAATATAGTTGTACCCAATGAATTTACATAGGAATTTATTAACACTTTAGTGTAAAGAATAATTCAAGTTCATATTATAAAAGCAAGAAAATATACAATTTATTTAAATAATACACAATGCCCTATAATGTAGAAAATAATTTTTATAATGTAAGTTTTCCTATACATATTTTAATATGAAATAATTATAATTACACTCCTAGTAGCTTTTACTTTAGAGTTAGGAACGTGGTAACTAGCGTGAACTAGTTTATTCCAGTTTTACAACTACAAATGCAAAAACGTCTCCAAGCAGTCTTGGATATCTACAGTCATAAAGATGAATAATGTTTGTTTGTTCGATATAAACGTTACGCGACATGACATAACTTTAATCCAATGAAACATTCATCGGTTACTAGATAACGAATTTGGATTCGATGCTGGCGTCGCGCCAGAGTCAACAAGTCTTGAATAACTGGCAACCTTATTATTGAATTGAATAATTGACCTTGAACTGTATTACAATTTACAGTAAATTTACATTACTTTAAGTACGAGATGGCCTAGTGGTTAGAACACGTGAATCTTAACCGACGATCATGGGTTCAAACCCGGGCAAGCACCACTGAATTTTCATGTACTTAATTTGTGATTATAATTCATCTCGTGCTTGACGGTGAAGGAAAACATCGTGAGGAAACCTGCATGTGTCTAATTTCATTGAAATTATGCCACATGTGTATTCTACCAACCCGCATTGGAGCAGCGTGGTGGAATAAGCTCCAAAACTTCTCCTCAAAAGGGAGAGGAGGCCTTAGCCCAGCAGTGGGACATTAACAGGCTGTTACTACTACTTACTACTAGTAACTTTACATGTATTTTACTGGCAAACAGCAATACTTGGCATAACTTCCGTTTTAAGGGTGAAATTGCCAATATTGAATAAGTAACATGAGCTCCAAGTTTAGGTTTAGGATGATTTTAGACGTTAGTGAACACTTACAAACAGATGGTCAATTTCCTAAATTTAAAAATAAATAGTGGTTACGAAGATCATACTAAACATTATTTAAATAGGAGTATAAAAAAACAACGTCATATATTAAGTGCTTGGTTATAAGCTATTGCATTGATAAGCTATATTATTAATTGAATAACATATCACTGCATATTATAAAACAAATACCTTTGCCGCGTCTGTCTGTTTGACCACGATAAACTCAATAACTATCGACCGAGATAAAATATGGTTTTCATCAATGAACGAAGTAATATATAAGGAAGGTTTCAGTATAAATTTCATTAATGTTTTGTAATAATTCGCTGAAATATGACTCTGAAGATGTTGGAAGAAATCATGCTGATTGGGAGCTTTATGCATGTACGATATAAATGTATTATTACTATTGTAATAAGTTTAAAGTAGTTAAGCAAACCATACAGATTACTTCATAATCTTAACCTTCTATTGTTAACGATATAAAGTTAATTCAAAATGCCACGACCGTAAAAATTTCGGTAACGGGTCGCCCATTTATACGCAAGATTTTCTTTACATTTGACCTTTTATGATACGTGTTCAAAGAATAAATTTTATACATCACTAGAAGGGCAAAAATGTTAAGTAAATGATTGCTATGGTATGAAAATACGTGATAATATATTGGAAATGATACGATGAAGATTATACATGATTTGATACAATTGTGTTTTAGTCAGTAAGTAAATATTTAATATATATAGTCCTAAATTTTTTTAACTCAATATGTAAGTGAAATGGCAAACAGACCACTTGGTTACCACCGCTTATTGACATGGTGCTATCAGAAATATTAACCACTACTTTTCGCTTGCGGCTTCACCCGTATCAGGGGAGGGAGTTCTCAGATGATAGGTATAAATTATATCCTTTCTAATCGTTCAGCTTTTAACAAACTAAAAACGTAAGAGACAGACAGACTTTCGCATTTATTAGTATAAATTCTTTATATCGACTATGCGACACCAATCTTTGGAATTAAGATGATATGTCTCTTGCCTATAACAATGGCTCACTCACTCTTCAAGCCGAAACGCAAAAACTTTTTACTTATAAAATAGGTAGGCGAACGAGCATATGGGCTACCTGATAAGTGGTCACCAACGCCCATAGACATTGGCATTGTAAGAAATGTTAAACATCAGTTACATTGACGATGTAAGTGATGTTAGATGCGCCTTTCGAACTAAGATGTTATTATTGATATTGGTGAGTGGTTCCGATGAGTGGTTCCTAAGCAGACGAGCTTGCACAAAGCCATACCACCAGTAAAATTACTTAAATTACTATTTGGCGGTAGAATCCTACCAAGTATATATTTCTGAAACTACTACTTGAAATTTCATTAATAATGATAAGCCTAACGATGTTAATGCATGCAAACTGAAATTCGCATCCACGATCTACATATGCCTGCTGTGTGTAAGATAAGACTCGCTGTACCATAATATTTAATAGCTATTATAGATAGTCTGTTATCACCAAGCTCCCTAGCTAGGCTGATTGCCTAGCTTAGGAAAATAATAGTTAAATTTCATTGGCTTTGTGAAAATCTAAAGTAGGAATATTGAAGGCAATATGTTATATATATTATATAAAACTTAAGGGATTGCATATGAGAATTTGACGATAAGAACCATGAATTAAAGAGGTTAAACTCGTGTAAGGTAAGGTAACTAGCTGTGATCCGTTTTCTATATAGTTATCATAACACGTCAGTGAAATTGCCAAAATATATAAAATATACAATATAATAATAATAAATATAATTTATAATATAAGTATGTCACAGTCAGTATAGTAACAGCCTGTGAATGTCCCACTGCTGGACTAAGGCCTCCTCTATTTTTTTGAGGAGAAGGTTTAGAGCTTATTCCACCAAGCTGCTCCAATCTTACGTGTGTTCGTGGCAAAATTTCAGCGAATTTAGACACATGCAGGTTTTCTCACGATGTTTACCTTCACCGTCAAGCACGAGATTAATTATAAACACAAATTAAAAATAAAATTTAGTGGCGCTTGCCCGGGCTTGAATCCACAATTATCGGTTAAGATTCACACGTTCTAACCACTAGGCCAGCTCGAATTTTACAAATTGTCACAGTCAATAAATCATAAAAATTATATAAATAAATATATTACTTATACTATAGATTTTCTGATTTTATCATTGAGGGCATAACTCAAATCTTAAACATATTATTATTGACACATTTGTAGTTTTCTGTGAAACAAATTCCTTAATATAATGTCCTACAGACCGATTTCGGCCACGGCAGCCAATCTCAAGAGAGATTAGCCAACTACGCAGGAAATATTATAGTGCACAAGTGTGTGCGCAAACACAGGTGCACTCTCTATTCCCTAAATCTCATAATCCGATGGGACGACAATCCGACACTACGGAAAGAGTTCAGGCAGAGGACCAACGGCTTTACTTGCTTTCCGAGGAACGGGAGTGCACATATTGCAACTTCCAGACTCCGGGCTTCTACTGAGAATTTCCTGACAGAAAAACCCAATAACTTTTAATGAGCTCGACCTGGGAGTTGAACCCAGGACCTCCGGGTCTTACATCAAGACACTAAACCAACGAGGCAGTCAAATTCTTTATAAGACAGACTAGTATGCCGTGACAGCAAACAGCATGACACCCTCCCCGCCGGCGAATGCCCTTATGTACACGGTGCGTATGTTATATACTTCGTTATTTATATTTATATTTGAGTTAATTTATTCTTTTTTTATTTACTTAAAAATACTTCAATCATTATTGTGCGATCTTAAATATAATTTACAATTTATCTACTGTGAGTTATAAAATCAATCATCATCATCTAAGAATCCAGTCTGAATATCTCATTAAAATAATACATTCGAATTGAAATTATCGGTCTCTCAAAGCAATTTCTGTAAAGAATTTTAAACCAGAAAGCGAAGGCGATATAGTCTGAAGAACTCTTGGGAGTTCGAAACTAATCAATCGAGAACAGCTTGTTTTTATAGAATCGTAAATGAAAAATGTTTTTTTTTAAAGGAATAAAAATTTACAATAAATGATGACATATCATATAGAACAGATAATTTAACTTAAATATTTTTTTAGTAAATATTTATAATTATTATTACCTTTAATCAATAAAAGTCACTATCGCTAATTAAGTTTCAAGTTATTCAACTATTTATTTGTAAAGGACTCCGATTGAATTCTGACGTTCTGACCAATTTCGGCCACGGCGGTCAATCTGAAGAAATTGACCAAGTGCACAAGTACGTACGCAGGCACAGATGCACTCTCTATGCCCTCCCTCTCAACTTTCTCCAGCTGCTACTGAGTTGCAACAGAAAAACCCAAAAACTTTTAGAAGCCCGACCTGAAGCTCGAATCCAGGACCAACCACTAAACCAACTAGTCAATGCAAATAACATGTAACAGTAACAGCCTGTGAATGTCTCACTGCTGAGCTAAGGCCTCCTCTCCTTTTTGAGGAGAAGGTTTGTAGCTTATACCACACCGCTCCAATGCGGTTCAGTGGAATACACATGTCGCGTAATTTCAGTGAAATTAGACACATGCAGGTTTTCTCACGATGTTTTCCTTCACCGTCAATCACGAGATGAATTATAATCACAAATTAAGCACATGAAAATTCAGTGGCGCTTGCCCGGGTTTGAACTCACGATCATCGGTTAAGATTCACGCGTTCCTACCACTGGATCATCTGGGTGGTTAAATAACATGACAAATAACATGAGTTAGCTTAAAAACGTTTCATAAATAAACGTATATTATGATATAATGTCATGTTTGTAAGCTCGATATATCATCTGTAACATGACGCTTGACAAAGATCGAAAATGTCAACGGTATTACGTTATTGAGAAAAGATGTTTCAGGTCTGACCCCACTACATCCGTCATAAAAAAAAAAGCATGACATGATATTGACTGATTTCGACCACGGCGTTCATTGACCGTTTCAATCGCTTCATAGGATGGAGCTGGTAAACAGTAAAGTACAGTAAAAGCCTGTTAATGTCTCACTGCTGAACTAAGGCCTCCTCTCCCTTTTTGAGAAGATTTGAAGCTTATTTCACCCTGCTGCTCCAATGCGGGTTGGTGGAATATACATGTGGCAGAATTTAAGTGAAATTAGACATATGCAGGTTTCCTCACGATGTTTTCCTTCACCGTCAAGGACGAGATAATTTATAATTACAAATAAAGCACATGATTACTCAGTGGTGCTTGCCCGGGTTTGAACCCGCGATCATCGGTTTAGATTCACGCGTTCTTACCACTGGGCCATTTTGGCTTTATAGCTGGTATCCTATCGCAATGGAAGAAGGAATATAGATAGACCTTACATTTACATATTCCATGTAATTTGCTAATAGCTCTACTGTATTATGCCCTACAGACTTCTTTATAAATATAACTTTATTAAAACTACTTACATCCACTTTAATTTCATGTCTTTCTAATAACAATTTTGCTAATATTTGAACAGTCTTTTTTTTGTATTTCAAAAAAATAATTCCTTTAGAATATCAAAAACCAGAATGTCATTCTCATCGATTTTATTCGTTCTTAAAAGTAATGTAAACATAATTCTAAGAGGCAATAATCAAATCCTATAAAAATATTATTATTCGAATATATATTTTTATTAGAACAAAACATTTTCGAAATGTAGATTCTATCGAGAAGAACCGGAAAGAAAATCAATAGTTACCCTTTTTTAAGTATCTTAAGTAGTACGGTTATACAATGAATTACGTAATAGCATTAAGGATATTCAGTCTTTAACTTTATACAAAAAAACCCTAAAATACCATATCTTAAAAGAGTTTTCAAGGCCCTACAGCATTTGCATTTATTATGAAAATGTTTTAAGAGTTTCATTTAATATTATCAACGACTAATATTCTACATTTTTATTTGATAATTGCATTTTTTTTTTCAGCCTTTTGCCGTCCACTGCTGGACGAAAGCCTCCCCCATAGAACGCCAACCATCCCGATCTTGGGCAGTCCGCATCCATCCCGAACCTGCTACCTTTTTTAAATCGTCGGCCCATCTTGTCACAGGGCGTCCTACACTACGTTTGCCTAAGCGTGGTCTCCACTCCAACACGTGTCGGCTCCATCGGCCATCAATGTGCCTGGAGACATGACCAGCCCACTTCCACTTCAGCGAGCTATTTCTAAGCGCGATGTCGGTGACTTTAGTTCTCTGGCGAATGTCCTCATTTCGGATTCTATCTGCCAGAGAAACCCCAAGCATCGCACGTTCCATTGCTCACTGAGCGACCCTAAATTTGTGGACCAGTCCTACGGTAAGTGTCCACGTTTCGGCACCGTAAGTCATTACAGGTAGGACGCACTGATTGAAGACCCTGGTCTTAAGCGTCTGTGGGATCGACGATTCAAAAATATGACGTAACCTCCCGAATGCCGCCCAGCCCAAACGTATTCTTCTTTTAGCCTCCTTCTCAAAGTTGTGCCGTCCAAGTTGTATAGTTTGGCCCAGGTAGATATATTCCTGCACAACTTCAAGTGGAGAGCCATTTACGACCACTGGTCTCGGGATACATGACGGTTTGCCATAATTTTGGTCTTTTCAATGTTCATCCCGAGACCTACTTGTCTTGAAGAATCGCTCAGGCTGTTTAGCATCTCTTCCAAATCCTGCAGAGTCTCCGCCATGATGACAATGTCGTCGGCAAATCGCAGATGTGTAATGTGTTGGCCATTTATATTATTCATTTCTTTTTTTTTCAAAGGCATTTTTCTTACAAAGGTTTAATTTGTAAATTAGCTAAAGACGATAATACCAATTGCTATCTAATTACTATAACACAAACGATACCGAATATTGCATCTTGGTTTTGTCATACCCACATTATTTTAAGTAATAAGTTCAATTTGTTGTTCTTTATTTTTGTGTACCGCCGTGTGTTGTGTATACAATATTTAAGTGCGTTAATTTTGTTTTCTCAATTATTTAAAGTGAATTGTTTTTTTTTTTTATGAAATAAATTCTTTAACCGCACAGTATTAATTGTATACGTACTTACCTCTAGTGTATGTATACTAATCTTATCAAGTGAGTTTTATTATTTAATAATCATATATTATTGAACTTGAATTTCGATATACCGAGAAATACCGGCGAAATACTCTTTAGTTACTCTGCGAGTGGTTAAAAGCTAATATAAATTGAAGGCATATCTCATTGTCAAGTTTTTATTACTTAATATTTAACTTGCAAGCGAGATGATTAGTATCATGACGTCATAATGAAAGTAATGACTTTCGCTTGCCGTGGGGTTTAAGGAAATAGGCAATTAGAAGGCTAGGCAACCTAGCATTTGGGCTGTAATTATGGCGTTACGTCAGAAAATTGGTCTTAACTTACATAATTCTCTAGAACTTAAACACCATTTAATAGTTCAGTTTAATTTAATTAACAAAAAAATTCTATAAAATTATACACCAAAAATGCGATTCTTGTATTAAATATTAGCTCTCCTAAATTTTGCTGCCAATAATTTTTAAATAACGATTATGTATGAGCCCTAAAAAATCATCGTCATCAAAAGGTTCCAAATTTGAAAACACAATAACAAATATCTATTGAAATGTTGTCTGTACGCTTACAGCACACTAGCACAGACCTATTTAACTATTATATGCTAGTGTGCTGTAAAGGTCAATCTTTCTATTTATTTGATTGAGTAAATGTCCTTGATTTTTTTAATTACCGACACCATCACAATCCGAGATTACCTAATGGTTAGGACGCGTGAATCGTAACCGATGATCGTGGGTTCAAACCCGGGCAAGCACCGAGCAAATTCAGTGATTTTCATGTGCTTAATTTGTGTTTATAATTCATCTCGTGCTTGACGGTGAAGGAAAACATCGTGAGGAAACCTGCATGTGTCTAATTTCATTGAAATCCTGCCACATGTCTATTTTACCAAACCGCATTGGAGCAATGTGGTGGAATAAGCTCCAAACCTTCTTATCAAAAGGAAGAGGAGGAATTAGCCCAGCAGTGGGACATTAAAAGGCTGTTACTGTTACCATCACAATAGAAAAATCATGATTTGTGAAGGTATAATTTTAAATGTCTTCTGGTGTTTTTTTTATATTTGTGACTTCCTGGTTGACAAAGTTTTTGTATAATAATGATCTGCTTTGAAGAGTATTCTTATTGGTATTCTGGTTTAGATTGTAAGAAAATTACGAAATACCCACAATTTTATGTATAAAATAAAGAGTACAAAAAGGGTCTCAAGCGTATTTCGAGATCAGTTTATCGTTACGCTGCCCGAAGGAAACTTAGTCGTGTCATTTGTAATGTGTAATCGCGATTTAATTAAGGGCTAATAAGTGTGAAAGAAAACCGTGTTATAATTGTATTGTAGTGTAATAAGTAGTATGTAAGTCAGATGGCGTATAAATATTAAGATCGTTGCACTAATTAGTCATTAATAAATCATCTTCTACCAAATACACTCGTTTCAATAACATAAGTCCCCTCATGGCGACCCTGCCATATTTGGGGCGCGCGACGCGAATTTGATCGCAGTATAGTGTTGCAGCTCCAAAATCGGACAATGAGCTGAAGAATTGGATATCAGTTCAAATTAAAGCAATATGTAGAAATTTAAGTTTATTCTTCGTTACTGTTTTACAAAAAAAAAAATCTAACTATGTGCCCATTCAGTGTCAAAAAATGAAACATAGTAGGTATGTCAAGGCGCCCATGGACATAACTACAACGGCTTCACATGCTTTTGAAAAGATCTATCTTGACGTCGTAGGACCTTTGCAAAAGGACATTGAAGACAATTGCTACATTTTAACACTTCAATGTGAATTGTCTAAGTTCGTAGAGGCCTATCCTCTAAAAAATAAGGACACGGTAAGTATAGCAAAAGCATTAGTTAATAATTTTATATTAAGGTTCGGGATACCAAACACCATAGCTACAGATCGTGGGACAGAGTTTGTATCTACTGTAATGGAACAGGTGTGTAAAATTTTAAATATACAAAAATTGACTTCTACAGCTTATCACCACCAATCTATCGGTGCACTTGAAAATTCGCATAAAAATTTAGGTGCTTTCTTACGCATTCAGTGTGATGGTCAGAAAGACACCTGGAGTCAATGGTTATCTTTTTGGTGTTTTAGTTTTAATAATACTGTTCACACAGAAACGAAATACACACCATTCGAGCTAGTTTTTGGTAGACCTAGTGTAATACCTTGTAGAGTAAGTCAATATATTGAACCATTATATAACCCAGATAATTATGCTTTAGATCTTAAGTTTAAGTTACAAGTAGCGCAGCAAGATGCTCGTGAAAATTTAATTTTAAGCAAACAAAATCGTAAATGTAATTACGATAAATATACAAATAATGTAACTTATACAAATGGACAACTAATTTTAATTTAAAATGAAACGGCAAATAAACTGGACACACAGTGGATTGGACCATTTGTAATTTTAGAAGATTTAGGACTAAATGTAAAAATTTTAAAATGTAATAAGCCTTATATTGTCCACAAAAATAGAACTAAACCATTTAAAACCTAAATTCAATTATTATGTACCTATTCCTAAAAAAAAATTGTATCAAAACATATTTTTTTTTTCAATTCACCCCCCGAGGTGTAGTGTAATAAGTAGTATGTAAGTCAGATGGCGTATAAATATTAAGACCGTTGCACTAATTAGTCATTAATAAATCATCTTCTACCAAATACACTCGTTTCAATAACATAAGTCCCCTCAGTATTATGATTTAATTAAGTGATTTAAAATTATTCATATGTGAAGTAATTTAAAAATGAAATTAAGTGACAGTAAATTGGTGTTTTGAATTTATCGCCACTTTTAGAAAACAAATAAAATTTACAAATAGGTATTTAGCCTGTTCGTGATGACGGGGATTTCTATTCTTTGGAATAAATCTCTTTGGTGGTTGTCGTTTGCGCGTTTTCCACCAGTTTCATCACCGCCTAATATACAAAGTTTTATGTATCGCATGTATATACATATATAGAACAAACGATTACGATAAGAATATTACAACAACCTATGTAAAGTATACAATATGCTCGTAGCTGTGTCGTCAATTTGAGAAAAATGGCTACCATATATCACTTTTTACGCTGAAAACCTATTTCCAATGTCACACTGGTATTGATAAAAGTTTGGACCGCAATTTTTGTTACGATAAAACTAAAAATGAATTTTAAATTTCTTGATTATTTTTCTTTAGAAGGAAGGACAATATTTAAAAAATGTCACGCTAGTTACTGGCACTTGAAACGGTATCTCCAAGAAGGTATAATGAAATGGAGATACGGCATATTGTGAACGAGACTTTCAAAATTGCTCGATTTTTTAAATTTCGAATGCAGATAAGTTTTTGAAGAAAGATTTTAAAAAATAAAATAAATATGTCGAAAATTATGTTTATTGCACACAACGTGAGATATTTAATAGATAAAAACAAAATTTTAATATTACTGTTGGGTAAGTAAATTTAATTAAATTAATTAATTTAAATAACATGTAAAGAAAACTCTAATTCATTCGTATATCGAATAAAGGCTATATAGACCAAAAAAAAAACCTTAACCAATTAATTTTATTGCAAGTAATGGAAATTTTAAATTTTTTTTTTAAATTATTTTAATGACATTTTAATATATTTTTCTGTAAATAAGATTAAGGTAGTCTAATATTGTACGTAGTTTTTATAAAATAGACATTTGCATATCATCTTATGGTTGTTGTGGCGTAACCATTGCAACGTAAAAAACTTATCTACGACTTCGCAATTAAATAATATTGAATTTTAAATTGAAAAGTATGGGGTTAGTATTCGATGATTTCCATGTTCGATAAATAATAATAATAATATCCTGGGACATTATTCACACACGGCTATCTGATTCCAAACTCAGCAGAGTTTGTACTATGGAAACCAGACAACTGATGTACTACATATACTACTTTTCTCTTGTAAATACATACTTATATAGATAATTACACCAAGACAGGTAAAACTTACATGTTCATGCACACAAATGTCTGTCCTGGGTGGGTATCGCACCCACAACCTTGGCGTGAAAGGCAAGTATCTACCAACCGCGCCAACCGGCCCGTCAATAATTCAGTTGTGCTTAATTATCTCTGTAATTCGATTGGCGAAAACCAAATACCCCTCCTAAAATGATTGGTCAATAAAAACTTAGATTGGACCAATGTATTATTATAACTTGCTGTGTGAAAATTACAACGCTATACAAGTTCATTACAAAGAGTGCAACTCTTGCAAGTCAAAATATCAGGTGTATTAAAAAATATCTAGATCGTACATCCCTTAGAATCTCTCGAACTATTCACGTTCAGAAATTTTCTTTGTTTCATTTTTTTTTTTCGACTTTCAGAAAATTCCAATTCGTAATATCACGACTGGGGTACAAACAAAAATTTGTATATGTACAAGTGCATTGTACATGCATACATCCTATGCCAAATTTATATGCATGCATTTTATTGACACGAAAGAGATATTTTTTCCTGTGTAATTTTTTTTACCCAACTAGTTTCAGCCCAAGGGCGAGGGGTGGGTGAGGTATGCCCTTTTCAGTTCCCCAGACAACGTGCATACAATATTTCATAATGATCGGTTGAGATCATGAAAGCGTACCAAACATATAAACATACTCACTTTCGCAATTCAGTAAAAGTAACGGCCTCTGAATATACCATTGCTGGGCTAAGGCCTCCTCTCCTTTTTGAGAAGTAGGTTTGGAGCTTTTTCTATCACGCTGCTCGAATGCGGGTTGATGAAATACACATGTGGCAGAATTTCAATGAAATTAGACACAGACAGGTTTCCTCACTATGTTTCCCTTCACTGTCAAGCGCGAAATGAATTATAAACACTAATTAAGCCCATGAAAATCAGTGGTGTTTGCCCGTGTTTGAACCCACGATCATCGGTTAAGATTACCGCGTTCTAACCACTGGGCCATCTCGGCATTCACAATTAATAACATAAGGATATATCATGCGGACACATAACTAACGCAATACTTCAGTATCTTTGAGCAATGGGACAAAATTTCAAGGTCATACGTACGCAACGGTTTTATATGTAACATTGCGTTCTTGTCACGAGTATTGACTTGAACTTTTTAATATAATTCTCCTTTTAATTAAAGATAAGCGTGTTATAAAACATCTACTCGATAATTTACGTTTTGACACATGCCGCTCCATGATAGATTAATTATGGTGGTAAGCATTTTCATACTTTAAAAACATAATTAATTAGCCATAGAGTAAAAATAAGAAACAAAAGCGCTTTTCGCTCGCAGTCCATTATGCTGATCGTAAGCAGCTGTTCTATAGATATTCAATTATAGCACAAGGCTGATTAGTAATTTATAACAATCGATCGTTCTTAGAAGAAAGCGTTGCATATTTTGCATTGACACTTATAATAAAACAATGTTCTAACGTAAAACAGCTCTACTGTGTCTTTCGCTCATTCATTATACATATTTCTTTAATACATTTAAAAGGTGAGTGAGTCAGTGTTTCTATAATAAGGGACAACATCTTAGTTCACCAAGGTTGGCGGCGAATTGTAAGGAAAGATTTATTTTTCTTACAGAAGCAATGTCTATGGGGTGACCACATCAACCGTCAAATGGCCCATTTGTCCATAAAGATTCGAATTTTATATGATATTTTATAAATAAAGTTAGTTTCAAATTTTCTGAATCCCAAAGGCTGTAACTAAGCTTTCGATATTCCGTAACACCCTGTGAATGTCCCACTGCTAGTCTAAAGGCCTCCTCTCCCTTTTTTGAGGAGAAGGTTTGGAGCTTATAACACCATGCTGCTCCAGTGGTGGATATTATAAAAGGCGATTCATAAAATTTAAAATGTTTATAAAGGATCGACATTACAGTTTGTGACTTGTGGACTTGTTGATAAAACATAAGTGGAGCCGAAAGTTAAGTATTAATCTCTAGAGCTTATATACTTTATGTGGACTGGTTGCCATTTATGTGGACATTGTGATTAATGTAATAATAATTAAGCCGGAAAAACCAAGTGGATGTATTATAATCTTATCTAAAACGAAGAATGCGGATTTGAATAAAAATTAAAATCAGTATCAGTCGGATGGAATTCTATCACATATTAATCCACAAACCCATAAAGCTCAAAGTCTTGTCTTTAAAAAGAGAACAGGCCTTTACCCAGCTTTTGGACATCATTTTTAAAATAATATATTATTAGCATGACTTTTGACTGGTGGTAGGGTTTTGTGCAAGCTTGTCTGGGTAGGTACCACACACTCATCAGATATTCTACCGCAAATTTGCAGTACTTAGTATTGTTGTGTTCCGGTTTGAAGGGTGAGTGAGCCAGTGCAATTACAGGCACAAGGGACATCACATCTTAGTTCCCAAGGTGGTGGTGCATTGGCGATGTAAACGATGGTTAACATTTCTTATAATGCCAATGTCTATGGGCGTTGGTGACCACTTACCATCAGGTGGCTCATTTGCTCGTCCATCTAACTATAAAATATAAACAAGGAAATGTAGGGACTGTCATAAAAAATAAATACCAACTCACACTCAGTAATGGCGCCCATTCCCGCTATTTTTCAGCTTATGACGTAACTACCATTCAAGCTCAATATGGATTCGTTTTAAGGACAACGTATTTGATATTTTTAAATTCACTTAACATAAGTTACAATCTGTAGATTAATTAGTTTATTTATTTAGGTGGTAGGGCACGTCTGGGTAGTACCATTCATCAGATATACCGCAAAACAGTAATGCTTAATTTTCGTTTGTTACGGTTTGCAAGTGTAACTACAGACACAGCACATAAATAAAAATGTATCGTGAAGTTACAATAATTAAAATTAAACACACATGTGTGTGTAGCTATGTATTAATTCATTTGTTAAAATGGCGAAATTGCCCAGTGGTAAGAACGCATGAATCTTAACCGATGAACGTGGGTTCAAACCCGGGCAGGCAACTCTGAATTTTTATGTTCTTTTATTATCTGTTTATAATTCATCTCGTTCTTTTCGGTGAAGGAAAACATCGTGATGAAACCTGCATGTGTCTAATTTCACCAAAATTCTGCCACATGTGTATTCCACCAACCCGCATTGGAGCAGCGTGGTGGAATAAGCTTCAAACCGTCTCCTCAAAAAGGGAGAGGGGGCCAGCAGTGGGAAATTAACAGGCTGTTACTGTACTGTAGTACACATACATACCTATAATAAGTATGTAAATAACTATACAAATTTGTATATAATCAATTCAAATAAATTCTCGCGAAATATACAGCACTAGCTATTTTTTTTTAATTAGTGGCATATTATCATTGATATCGGCTTAAAATTTAAAATATCGGGTTGAATGCATCGTCATTACCGCTCTTGAATAGCTCACCCTATTCTCCGAACACATCCGACCTCGCACGAATGTTACCGAAACGAAATCGATACAATGATACATTGACTAAGAGTGTCATCCAACGACTCTTGCATATTTGAAATTCGAATCTGTTTTGGGTATTTGATATATGACCTCAGTTTGCTTCGCTTTCACAACTTAATCTCAAATCAAATATTCCTAATATTTAACCCTTATCTGTTTATGGGGTCGTTCATGTCCCACCGAAAAATAAAACCATTTTAGGGTAGTCAGTTTACAAACTATAAATGATTATCTAATAGTGAGAGTAGATTTAGTATAAGGTTTTTAATGAATAATAAAACACTTGGAGGTAGGGATTTATGCAAGCTCGTCTGGGTAGGTACCACCCACTCATCAGATATTCTACCGCAAAACAGCCTGTACATAATATTGTGTCCGGTTTGAAGCTCACTCAAGCTGGTGTAACTACAGCCACGAAGGATTACGTTTTAGTTTTCATGGTAGTGGCGTATTGGTGATGTAAGGGATGGTTAACATTTCCTATCGTGCCAATGTCTTTGGGCAGTGGTGACCACTTACCACCAGATGGTCTATTTGACGAGTCCGCCTATCTATTCTCTACAAAAAAAACATTTTGTATTATTATAAAAGAACAAAGCCAAAAAAGTTCTGTGAATTTTGATTTCTTTAAATAATTATTTCTTACGATAAATAAACAAATATTAAAGCGTTCATTTATTTCGCTTTCATAAATAAAAAATATGGCGTAGCAAAGCTCTAATTACTCATAACCATTTAGACAATTTTCAACTTTATGGCATTGTGTTAAGAGTAAATTTTACAAATTACTCGATTTAACGGTTGTTTTATTGGAACGAAACATTTAAAATTTAAATTCGGAACGCAAACTTAAAATCGCGTTGCAAACGATGTATATCACGAACGTGTCCTGATGTTCAATGCGAATCACGTTTTGATATAGCATAAAGGAAGCCAGGAACAGCATTATCCTTTTCGAATGAGTGTCAATAGCGCAATGGTTTGCGGAAAGACTAGCGATGTTAAACTCGCAAATTTGATCCTTAACCTTACTCTCAACGCATATTGTATACACTTAAAGGGGGTAAACGCAAATTTGATTGAGCTATAGACGTCCCCTCTCCTAACAAAATCTATCCACTTAAAGGGGTAAATAGGAACGGTACTCATTTCATTCCCTTTATCTCTACATTAGTTGTTAAATTTTCAAATGTCTTCCTTAGCGCTAACCTACGGTTCCAAATGGATTCTCCGTATGCGAATTTTTTTAGCTAGCCCTAGTAGTTTGGGCTATATATATATATATATATATATATAATACTATGTATTATATTATGCGTGGTCACTAAATATAATCCTAATAAAACTTGTTAGTAAGGATAAAGTGATTAAGTACGATGGTCCAGTAAATAGAAGGGATTTTAAATAAAAATTGCAGTTTTATGTCTGTGCTCAATATTTTCTGTTTATATTAAAAAAAAATTATAGAAGGAAAAATTAGGGAAGGCGGGCGAGCATATGGGCCACCTGGTGGTAAGTGATCACCAACGCCCATAGACATTGGCATTGTAAGAAATGTTAACCATCGCTTACATCGCCAATGCGCCACCAACCTTGGGAACTAAGATATTATGTCTCTTGTGCCTGTAATTACACTGGCTCACTCACCCTTCAAACCGGACACAATACTATGTACAGCTGTATTGCGGTAGAATATCTGATGAGTGGGTGGTACCTACCCAGACGAGCTTGCACAAAGCCCTACCACCAGTAAACATATATTATATAGTATATTAATAAACATCAGCGATCGGCGAAGAAAAACTTCGTGAGGAAACCTGCACGTAGTGCATGAATTCTGCCACATGTATCCACCAACACGCTGGTAAGCTCCAAACGGTGAGGTAAGTTTATTTTTTACTTATAAACGTTGTTAAATGACTGTTAAATAACAGTGATTTCTCTTTCTATCATCATTGATTTGACATTCGAAAGAAGAAGACAGACCATAGTTAACCCCTTATACAACATTTGTAGTAGTCCACGATAAAATTTTATAATTTTATCCGCAGTCAAAAGTTTCATCTACAAAATTGGAAGCGACACTGAAAATTTATTTATGAAATTTAACTCATAAACCATCGCGGTATCTAATCTTGAAGTTTATTTTCAGCTTAATTCTTTGAATTATTTGCTTATAATTTAATAATATTTATTTAAGAAAGTAAACAACCTTGATGTATGGTCTTATTCCACCTGACACTTTTCCAGGTCTTTTCTGTGACTTACAAACTATGGAACCATTTTCCAGCTACTGTATTCCCCCAAAATTACAAAAACAATCATCTAAAATGGATAGTAGGATTTTGTACATACCCATTTGGGTAGCTACCACCCACTTATCATTTATTCTACCGCCAAACAGCGAGAGTCAGCGTAACTATAGGAACACGGGACATACCCAAGGTTGGTGGATCATTGACAACGTTGCTGATTCTTACAGTGTTAATATATCGGCATTGGTGACCACTTACCATCAAGTGCTCATTATCCAGACTGCCTAACAATTTAAAAAAATAAACAAAAGTTGGACATGCTCTTGCTATCTACCCTTAAATCCTACCCTTGTGAATTTTGGGGTCATGTCAATTTATTCATTTAACAAAATGAAGCGAAATATTGTCACAAAACAAAAGCTATTATTTTTCATTAAACAGCGACCGGTTAAAATGAAAATAAATTCCATTTATCAAAGATCATTCCTATGAAAATTGAACAAAAGGCAAAGTTTATCAAACGAATGTAATACAAAGGGTCCTTACATAGTAAATAATATAGGCATTATTCATGGACTAGATTAATTTTAGTCGTCGTTATTTCCATATGTATATATGGTAGATAATTTCATTCCAGTTATAGATTTGTCATGCGTACTTAATTAAAAATGTACTTCGTGAATATATATTGTTTAAGGCCATGGTTCAATGGGTGAAACCCTTTGTATTTTAACCGAAGATTGTAGGTTCAAATTTATAATCTGCTGAGATATACGAGTATTATTTATGGATGTGTTTATAGCTGTATGTTTCTGTAACTCTTTTGGTTTACAATAAAGCATATTGTTTTCTATTTTATATGCATAATTCGCTTCTGAGTCTTGCATTTATCGAATCAGATCTCTCACACATTTATCCACAAAACTGCAGATGCCTTGGACGTCAATCCAAGAACTACCGCTCAGGCACGTGTTCCTTGACTGTTGAGTAATTAAGTCATTGGATGAAACTGGTGCATCTTAACCGGAGTTCACAGATTCAAATCCGCACCAGCACTCGAAAGAGAAGGAAAATATCGTCAGAAAAGTAAACATGTAATATTTACAAGCCATCAACACTACAGCTTCATGTTTTCTCCTTAATAAACGTGGCATTTGGCCAGCAATAAAATTTAACGAGCTAATATCATTTAATGTTTTTCCTCTATACGACTGGTCAATTTCACTTTTATATTATATTCTATATATACCTTTTAGGGCGTGACCTTTGATCGCATATAACACACATAAAATAAAAATAAAAATACATATACATATTTTAAATTTTTATCATAATAAATTCTAATAAAATAATTTAATAAGAATGATAATGAAAGCGAATTTTTGTAGTTTGTTTAGCCGGTTACTGCTCATATAATTCAATTGATAAAAATAATTCAAAAGAGCTCAAAACATTCACATTTAAAAATTATGTTTTTTTTCTTTTTTTCAAACAAAAAAAAAAACTCCTTTCATTCGAATTTCAAACATCGTATTCTTTCAAAAGTATTTCCTTTTATAAGTCCGAGAAAGAAGGTTAGGAGGAAACTAATATGTGAGCCCAGTGCTAATATAACGGTCTAGTTTCTTGATTCAAAGCCTAGGTGTCCAAACACAAAGAATTCTAGCTCCGGGCGTATTGCATTGTTCATTCTCTGTTTCATATATAATGCATAATCGCCTTGACAGTGTTATAGCTATTTTATAAGAAAAAACTCGAAGTTCGCTGCGGACTATAATCTCATAAAAATGATTTGACTATAATCATTCATATCATCAGCGAGAATTCGTATGTATTGTTTGTGTTAACTTGTTTGTTTGTGTGTGTGTGTGTGTGTGTTTATTATTCACTTTATTTTTTTTCCGATGAATTTGAATTATTTCTCCCTTCAATTGCATTTCATACTTTTTTGAAATCATATAGGGCAGCGTTTGAACGTTGATTTGACCGATGTAAAGCATCGACACGATCTAGGATGTAGCACGCTTGTAGAAGAAACCTGTTTACTCTGGATTTGAAGTTACTAACTGAAGTCTTTGTGCAAGCTGGTCTGGGTAGGTACCACCCGTGCATCAGATATTCTACCGCAAAACAGAGGTACTTGGTATTTTTGTGTTCCGATTCGAAGGGTGAGTGAGCTAGTGTAATTACAGGAACAAGGGACATAACATCTTAGTTCCCAAGGTTAATGGCGCATTGGGGTGCATGTCAGTCACCTCCACGTGGTGCACCCTGGGCAACGGGGTCGACCAGCAATCCGATGTTTTTTCCGGAATGCTTGTCGATCACGGCGGAAGTGTCGCGGGCCGCTCCTGGTACTTCTCTGTTGCGTAGAGTGGACCAGCGAGCGGCTTCGTGGCAAATAAGAGGACTCCGTGGTCCTTATGCGCCGCCGGAGAGATAGAGAGGAGGAGTTGGTCTCCGGGGTCCTTTCGGGCTGCCAGAGACAAGAGGAGATGTAGAGGGAGGAAGGGTTCACCCAGTTTCGGTGTCGATGCTGGGTGGACAGACTTCGGTCACCGCCTTCTCAAACTCGTTTCCCCATCCAGGTGCCAGCCTGTGGTGGGACCGAGGGCCTTGCCTTCACCGGCCGGGCCAAGAGGAAACAACCTCAATTAAAAACAACCGGTGGGTCGCTCACCCAAAGCGAAGGCCGCAGGCGGGGTCGCGGTGGTGTGCTAACGCGTTCCCGTAACCCCGCCACCATGCGGTGAGACGGAAACGAGGAGGTTTTAGTGGGTAGGACGATGGCCTTCTGCCCCGTGAGTCCCAAATACCCGCGCCGATCGTGTCCGGGCGGGAGGCGTAAATGCCTTTCCTCCTCGAAATAAAAAAGGTTAATGGTGCATTGGCGATGTAAGCGCTGGTTAATATTTCTTACAATGCTTATTTCTATGGGCCTGGGTGATTACTTACCTTTATGTGGCTCATACGCTCGTCCGTCCGTATCTATTCAATAAAAATAAAAAAACCAACGTTGAACCTATCAAGAAATACAGACTCAGACGAAGTATTCCACAGTTTTGCGGTGCGAATAATAAATGTGGATTCGAAGCGCTTCGTACGTAGTAAATAGGCAAAGAAATTTCAGTACCTTCTACTCGTCTGTTTTTCAACCGATTTTCATTTTATTAGTTTGATAGCTATTGACGAGCTTTGGTGCTCTCAATAAAAGAGGATTTAAGATTAGAAACAAGTATATATTTAAAACATTATGTAAATATATGACGCCAATTCTTCGCAAGTTTTCAATAATGATTATATTTCAACCACTGAGCGAATTACTAGTATTGATAACATTAAACTGGACGTTATTTGTTCGAATATCGCTCATTCTTCTTATATATTTTTTTAAATTTTTTAGTAATAGTAGTAATTAATACATTAGTTAAACCAAACCAGTAATAATATATTTAAATATACCTAAATACAGTAAACATCTATGCTTATATGTATATATTTTATTTATTCATTATTTAATTATAACACGTATAAAAAAACCGAGATGGCCCAGTGGTTAGAACGCGTGAATCTTAACCGATGATCGTGTGTTCAAACCCGGGCAAGCACCACTGAATTTTCATGTACTTAATTTGTGTTTATAATTCATCTCGTGCTTGACAGTGAACTAAAACATCGTGAAGAAACCTGCATTTGTCTTTTTTTACTAAAATTCTGCCACATGTGTGTGTGTGTATCCATCAACCCGTATTTGAGCAGCGTGGTGGAATAAGCTCTAAGCCGTCTCCTCAAAAAAAAAGGAGAGGAGGCCTTGGCCCAGCAGGGGGACATTCATAGGTTGTTACTGTACACGCATTAAGATAGTTTATCACTGTAAATCGGTTTCAATATTTCATGAGTGAGAAACAAAGTGAGTTTGTATATTATATTTGTATTAGTATTGTATTGATGCGGTTAGTTTGTAATAGCAAACTCGAAACACACCACAGAAAACGGTCTTGAAACATCAGAAAGTGATATGCGACAATGACCACAATAATTATAACATTTCAAGTATACACGCATCAAAATAGTATATCACCATAAGCCGGTTGTCACATTTCACGGGTGAGTAATGGAGTGGCTTGTTATAGCACAGCTGATCTGAGTATAATTTTCTATTATTCATAGTAAATAAATGGGAAAATGACTTGTTTCGAGTCAAATCATTTATATATTATACTTTTATGTTAATATTAATATATAATTCAAACGCTTCTATTATAAATCATTGTTACAAATATATTTATACAATTTTTATTTTCAGCCTTTTCCCGTCCACTGCTGGACGAAAGCCTCCCCCATAGAACACCAACCATCCCGATCTTGGGCAGTCCGCATCCATCCCGAATATACAATATAAATGAATGGAATTTCTTGATCGTTGAATACAGAGCCTCTATTAACTGCAGTTTTTTAGAGGGTGAACGAGCAAATGATATCTCTGAGGATTAGTGGTCACCGTTTTTGGACATCAACATATGGGGAGTTGCTATTCCGGTCTCGAAGGAATGTGTGTACTCGATGTTTGAAAGCTTCCATGTTAAAAGCTCACGGAAAAATTCAGGAGGAAGATTAGTCCACAACCGTTTGAAAAACCAATAGCACAATTTATTTATGTTTATATGTGTACAAATACATATGCAGAGTGCATATGTGCTTGTACACATATAAACTATATGCCCTCACTCCCATAATCCGATGGGACAGCTAACGTCCTAACTTCGAACTTCTGAGAAGTTTAGACAGAAAATCTGATAGGAATAATTGGAGTTTATTCCACCTCGCTGTTTCACAATACATTGGTAGATAAAATAAAAATGAACCTTTGTTAGAAGCTTTTATTTAACTTATTGTTCGTACCTCTTATATACTATGTCACTAATCATAACATGACTATGTAAGAGATTGCTAAGTGGATAAGCAGATTCAATTGGAATTGACCTTCAAGGCTTAAGACATAATAGTTGGACTGAATAAAACTCTACTGATGAAAAAAACGCAGATCCTGATACCCTGCTTTTATGGTAACTCACTCACTCTCTCACTCACTCGCAGTATACTTAACTTGAAGTATTTTTAAAGTAAAAAATGATGAATGCAAAAGTATTTATGTATTCATATCATGTAGAATAACATCAAAATCACAAAAGAAATCTGCATATCTCAAAAGAAATTCTGAAGCGACAAATCCTGTAATCCGCATCGATAAGCTTGATAGATTGCAGTTCGTATGTTTGTTTATAGGCGAGTAGGTCACCCTAATATTATAAATATAAATTGTATTTGTTTGTCTGTACGCATTCACGAGTTAATTACTCAATCAATCGTTATGGAAATTTGCACACACGTTATCGTTGTTAGAGTACCTATTTTCATTCTTTATATTTACAGTAAAATGATTTTCGAATTGTCCTTGTAACCCGAAAGGGTCAGGAAATTTGTTAGTACAACCTTAAAGAAAAATAAGGAAAGAGATATTTAAGATAAAAGCGCATTTCACAATATCTTATCATAAACGGAAATCACAGACTCGACCCCAATTCGTTTACAAGGAAAGTATGGTTGTTAATACAGATTTAAGATAGAAGTGCATTCCGCAATCTTACTGCTTCAAATGAATTCATACAGGATTAAGAAATACTGAAGTTAATATTACTCTGAGAGTGAATAAGTTGAAAAATATTATCTGAACTATGAAGAAAAATTACAGCTTGAGTATGTTACTAATGATGGCAATATTTAACAAGTGCTTATGAGTCTTGATGCAAAGATACTTTGTATCTCAGCTTTGTGTTCAACCATTCTTGGAATTATATTGAGAGGTTTTTCTTTTTGCTTTTTCCTCTAGGAAATGAACTGTGAAAGTAAACCAAAATGGAAATAATCCTAATGAAAAAAAACTATCAAAATGTTTTCGTTGACGGACGTTTCATGGGGAAAATTTTAAATCCGTTGTGAAAATTTTTCATTAAACATCGATGACTGTTCGTGAAATTGCCAAATAAAATTAATTCGAACACCCAATAAATTCAGAATTCAGAACAATCGTTGAATGGCTCTGACGTGGAGTGGAAATATTTATTCGTGTAATTAAATCCAGCGCACGCATGTACAAGTGGGTATAATATCATTAAATTATTCAAGTGTATAATAAACAGGGTTGTAATAATAAATTCATTATCACCAACATCGTCAACATTGGCTCAAAGATCATAATATCTTGGGTGAGTAAGACTCACCTCAATAATCAGTCAGTGTACGTATTGGATTGTACCAAGAATGAACAGAAAAAATTAATTACTCCAAATAAAAAGAAATAATACAACTCGGAACTTTTAAGTTATCAATGCATTACGAATCAAATTGGTATTGTATAATAAAAATAGATTATATTTACATAAACTGACCTTCTTAAATTTATAGCATAATCCCCCGTGAATGTCCCACTGCTGACAAAAGATCTCCTGTCCAGATAACGAGTTATAATGCATTCAACCACGCTGTAGCATTGTGAGTTAATGTACATTTAAATTGCTATTTTTATCTGACTTCACAATGGTTAAGTTCATTGATTTATCTCTGGTATATTTAAGGTAAGTTTATAGATTGAATTTCTTGTCCATGACGTGATTTTGACGTATAACACCCTTACTTTCAGCCGCGTGGTCATCACCGACGTATGTATCACGTCTCCGCTGTGATTTCAAATGGGCTATAAGGTATTATTCTTCTCCTATCTTACAAATACCTAACTTTTCGCTCGCCAAGTGTGTGAACATCCTAGGGGCGCTCTCATAAAGAATAGAAATAGTGAAATACTTCGATTCATCTTTATACCGTCCAATAAGGTATCGTGAGCACAATAATCTTGGTTTTATATCGAAATATAAACAAAATATAACTTTTGTTAGCTGTGTGTGTGTGTAAATCAGTGGAATTATAGGTCAGATAACACTCAGTAACCATGACTAACGGTGAGGATTTTCCCTTGTTAAGGGTAAAATCTTGCGACCCGTACCAAGACTAGCTTCAGACCAGTGAGAAATAACCCACTCTCTCCACTGAACAGCAATACTTGGTATTGTTATATTCCATCCCTGTATTTAGGGAAATGCCATCTCAGTTCCCAAATATAGTGGTGCGTAGACGATACATGGTATGGTTAAAATGTTTGCTAAGCTATTGTTTCTTGTGACACCTTATTCGCCGGTCTGCCTATTATATAAAATAAAAAAATTGAATATGAATCCACGATCTTCAATTATGTCCCAATTGTTTAATTCACTGGTTTATTCCATCAAAAATACGTAAAAAGGCTTTACCGAAGTAATCCATTAGTAAGTTAATGTAAAACACTCTTAATATTCCTTCCGACATGGCTTTAACGGTGATTATTCTCTGAAACTTCCGGTGACTCAGCTAATATTGAATTGAACTATTGATCTACACATGGTACTAATATACCATATTCTACTAGTTTTTGCCAACAGTTTTGCTCGAGACCGAGATGGTCTAGTGGTTAGATCGCGTGAATCTTAACCGATGAGCGTGGGTTCAACCCCAGATAAGCACAGGCTGCTACGAAGCCATTTGATAAAGTTAAATATAATTAGGAACCAAAAATTAACCATATCTGACAGAATCAAAATAAAGAGATGGGATAGTTCAGACTCCAAGTTTTAAGATAATAATAATAATCTTTTTATCATTTATTTTATTTATTTCAACAAAAGTATTAACATTTCTTTCATTCTTGGTACCAAAACCCTTGTCAGCTTGTTTGGGTGCAAAATTTGACGAGACTGTCTTAGAATACATGCTGAAATATTTAATACAAATAATATACAGGTGAGCTCTTAATAAATTAATATTTATATTGCGATTATATATGGAGTGCAAACTTCGTTTTTGTTCTTTTAATATAACACTGTACAATGTTTGAATGTGACCCATATATATGACGGGCCGGTTGACGTGTTTGGTAGATACTTGCCTTTCACGCCGAAAGCTGTGGGTTCGATTCCCACCCAAGACAGACATTTGTGTGCATTAACATGTCTGTTTGTCCTGAGTCTGGGTGTAATTATCTATATAAGTATGTATTTACAAAAGAAAATTAGTATATGTAGTATCAGTTGTCTGGTTTCCATAGTACAAGCTCTTCTTAGTTTAAGATCAGATGGCCGTAAGTGAATAATGTCCCATGATATTATTAAAGAACATCAAAAAGGCAAACATCAAAAACATATAGTTATACCTTGAAATAAAAGGCGAATATCAGCGCCACTTGCGAACTCCAGCATTTCTGCCTGCCTGTTTCGAAATACATAAACTAATGTAACACAGGCTAAATCCAGCAACGATAAAGCTTTCCTGCTAAGGTTGTAAGGAAATGGATTAGGTGCTTATTCCACCACGCTGCTCCTCTGAGCGTATCGAATTTAGAACATTTTCTTAATATTGTATTTACGTTTTCTCAAAGTATTTTCTCACAATATAAATTTTAAAATAAATGGTGTAAATTTTAAATTCACATGGTGGTACTGTTTTGTGCAAGCATGTCTGGGTAGTTACTACCCTTATAGCTTGTCGCATATTCTATGCATGATCAATTATTATTTTTGCATTACAGATTGAAGGCTGAGTGAGCCAGTGTAATTACAGACACAAAAGACATAAAATCTTAATGTTTTTAAGGTTGGTGGCGCATTTCATGCAGAAATATACACAAAAAATATAGTATATAAACCTTTTTGAATAACTTAAATAAATTATTATATTATAGATTTAGAAATTAAATCGTAATAAAGTATCCAATAATCTTATTCTTCTTAATAAACAAACTTTAATGTTTGCATGCCTGTTCTCTTTGCGGTCCTACACCATTTAACCGATTGTGATGGAAATTTAATGAGATGTTCTACGTTCACCAGCGAAGACCAGGACAAAGGATAAGAATTTTTCTTTATATATGTCCTTTAATATAAACGTTACGGATCAGGTAGTCAAACATACAAAAATAATCTTCTACGACCTCATATTTATATATTACCTTGTGATTGAAGGCCCTACCGTACCCCTTTACCAAAAAAGTAACAAGGGTTATTTTACAACTCAATTATTTCAGTCATAAATTTTAAAACTTCATATTTAAAGCGATACCGCCGCTGATAAATTATTATTTTGCATTTCATGCTTTTTACAAGCGATACCGGAAAATTGCATTTATACGCTGACTTCGATAACTATGATAAATTAATTAATTAATTAATTGCCTCGTTGGTGCAGTAGATAACGAAGTTGTCAATTCCATCGTGGGCTTAAAAATCCAACTTTCTTGGCGATAGGGCTTTGTGCAAGTCCGTCTGGGTAGTTACCACCCATTCATCAGATATTCTACCGTCAAAAAGCAATATTTAGTATATTGTTGTGTTTCGGTTCGAAAGGTGAGTGAGCCAGTGTAGCTATAGACACAAGGGACATAAAATTTCAGTACCGAATGTTGCTGACACATTGGCGTTGCAAAGGATAGTTAATATTTCTTACAATGCCAATGTCCATGGGTAGTGATGACCACTTACCATCAAATGTTTCATTTGCGCGTCCATCTACATTTACAAAAAACATTTTTAGTGTTGAATTTTTGTAGAATTATGATATGAATAAATTATATTCAGTTCTTTGTATCATAAAAAATGTTTAATCTTTTGGGAGTACTCATTCATGAGATACGACTCGCTTTTCAGAGCACTGTATATCAAGTAGGCATAATATGATGAAATCGTAAAAGCTGAATTTTAAATTGAATAATCAATGCGTATAACCTGCGCGGCCTAAAAAAACATGCTGTTCCGTCAAAAAATATTTACTTGTATGTGTGTGAATAAAGTCGTGTACACGTAAATCAGCTTGGAGACGTTTTTACGCTCGTAATAGTAAGTGTATACAGTGACTTAATTCGAATCTAACCAGTTTGCACTAGATACCACGTGCATTGAACTCTCGCATCTCGCTTTACAAGTTTCATGAGATTTTGTTTATTATTATGCATTTATTATTAAAAAAAACAAACATATTAAAATATATGGCGAAAAGTGTTCTTTGCCAAAGATATTATATTAGTACACAAGTATGAGCACAAAAAGAAGTGTACTCTCTATTCATTCATAATCCGATGGGCTAGCAATCCATCATGATCAGAAAGAACCAATACAGAACTGCGTTAAGGGATATCAATATGCAATATATTGCAACCGAACTCACTGCATTGAGATTTTCTAATTGGAAAATCATTCAGTATAACTTCGTATTGATCTGACCCGAGACTTAAATAGTCGAGCTATTTTAGACCAACAAGGTAGTTACAAAATACATAATAAATCATTGCGATCATATCGGATTACCGTCCCTCAGATTATGAGAGTGCGGGAATAAAATCTGTACTGTGATTTTCCCTCTCAGGAGGAAGAAAATAATTTGAAGAAAATAGAAGTCATAATTATATAGGATACAGTAACAGCCTGTTAGTGTGGCACTGCTGGGCTAAGGCCTTCTCTCCCTTTTGAGGAGAAGGTTTGGAGCTTATTCCACCACGCTGCTCCAATGCGTGTTGGTAGAATACACATATGGCAGAATTTCATTGAAATTAGACACATGCAACTTTCCTCACGATGTTTTCCTTCACCGTCAAGCAAGAGATGAATTATAAACACAAATTAAGCACATGAAAATTCAGTGATGCTTGCCCGGGTTCGAAACCACGATCATCGGTTAAGATTTACGCGTTCTAACAACTACGCCATCTCGGCTTTTTTATATGTTATATAGGATACTAGTGATAAATTAGTTTAGTTGAAGGTCCAATGATTTTCAAGAGTGGGGTTCAAAAAAAGCGTCAACGTTTGTGCGTGCTATGTAGTTAATGACTAGTTAGGTATTTTCTTTTCTGTATCAATGAAAACATGTATGCAAAACTTCGTTAAGAACAGTTGAGTAGATAAGCTGTGAAAGCATAACAAACGCATTTATAATGTTAGTAAGGATAGCACGATTTGGGAATTAGACAACTTTGATTAAAAAAACGGTGAGCTTCTGAGACTGAACTGAGTGAGAACTCTGGTGGTAGATCTTTGACAATCAATAAGGTAGTGTAACGTGTGTTGAATAAGTTTGTTAATTTTAATTTAAATAAAATATTTACAACATGAATGTCACCAACATTTTTTTTTATATTATAGATAGGCGGACGAGCGTATGGGCCACCTGATGGCAAGTGGTCACCAACACCAATAAACATTGGCATTGTAAGAAATGTTAACCATCTCTTACATCACCAATGCGCCACCAACCTTGGGAACTAAGATGTTATGTCACTTGTGCCTGTAATTACACTGGCTCACTCACCCTTCAAACGGGAACACATTAATACCAATTCTACCGTTTGGCGGTAGAATATCTGATGAATGGGTGGTACCTACCCAGAGGAGCTTGCACAAAGCCCTACCACCAGTAGTAATTACTGTTCGTAACATGCTTAACAATTCCATATCACAGTTATTTATGTTGACCATAGATTTATTATTTGTTAAAATCTTGGTGAACCACATAATCTTTACTAAGCAAATAATACCCATAAAACTCAGATTCCTAAGAAACTTATATAATAAATCCATTTTGCACCCGAGTTAAATTTCGGTTGAATGCCAGTCAATATATATTCGAAATGCGATAGTAAAAACCGCAGGACGTAAGAATCCAAAATGGCTGCATCCGGTGACCGGAAACTACGTAACCGAGTTATCGGAGCCAAATTTAGGTGGCTATGAGTGTGCTACGCAAATATTCTAATAATTCACTAGCTACTTAAAGATATTGTATACCTAAATTATTGTATGTACGTATGGTCGTAATTGTTTTAGTAGCTTTTTCAATAAGAAGTTACAAAAAAAATCGTTACTATTTAGCATAGATTAAAAAATAAAAAAATTACTTAAGTCGCGTTGAGCGATTCTTGAAGTATTTGCGTCAACTCTATTACTCTCAAACATTCCAATACTATTGTTATTTATCCGCTAAATGACGTTCGTAATTTACATATCTGGTACCTGACTAGTATCTAAACCCTACCTTCCGGAATAACATCTACTTCGGATGTCATTTGAGCGATACAGGTGATGAATTTTAAATTCTAAACACAATAAACATTTATATATTTATATATATAGTAGTGTTCGTTCGCGGCTTCGCCTGTATATCAGGTAAGGGGAGGAGATATTAAAGTTAGGAGGGGTTTTTATAAAAAGTAGCCCTTGTCATTCCACGGGTTTTAATTTTGTGACCAAATTTCATCAAAATCGTTTCAGTGTTCTCATCGCGAAAGCGTAACAGATAGACAGAGTTACTTTCGCATTTATAATATTATATATTAAGTTATAGTAAGTGGTACCTATAAATTTTCTTAGCGGGTGGTTAGTTCAATAATGCTGTGTCTTGTTCTCACGGATGTCAAATTAATGATGACAGAAACAGAGAAAGCATAATTAAACTGACACCCACTTGACATTTACAAAAAATACTGCGAGTAGTTTATATCTCCCTCACCCTCATAATTCGGAACAGCAATCCGACACGTCCGGAAAGAACTTCCAGACTCCGGGTTGCTATTGAGAATCTTCGTCAGAAAAACCCAATAACTTGTTATCGGCCCGTCCTGAGTCTCATCGGCCCATCTCGAACTCAGGAACTCGGGAATTACGATTTTATACCAATAGACCAACGAGGCAGTCTGTACAAATTTATCTATATAAGAAACAGCTAATTTAAAGTCACCAAGGATCAAAATATATCGATATATGCTATGTTTCTATAGCTTACATTATCGGCTTTACTAATAAATGTTGGGTAGCTGGTGGTAAGTTAAACAACACTTTTTTTTCGAACGCTTTAAGAAATAATTTTAATACAATTCACTTTAAAGATTCGAGAAAACAACATTAATCTAAATATTACATGAGAAAAAAAATAAGATGCAATATAACGTATCGTCTGTGTTATAGAAATTAACTTAATTGTCTTTAGCTAATTTAAAAAATATAAATTGTAAAAAGAATACAGTACTGTAATATACTTATTTATTTTATTATTTTTTAATTCAAGGAAAACGACAGTATGATACAAAATATGTTGTAATTAAAAATACAATATACAGACAATACAGCCAAATACTGTTTTCCATCGAATTATGCAAACGAAATAATAGTTAACTGAAATAGTAACACAGTTTTGACAAATAAAATGTAAATGTAACAATGTAATAATGACTTAAAAAAAGCAGTACAATTCGATTACGCAACACAAACTATACTATTGTGGGTGAGCGTGGCTATGCAGTTACACTATTATCGTGCGTGTATAAGTGATTGTATGTGTGTAAATATTTGAGTGTACGTGTGTTTGTGTGAGTGTGATTGGTTAAATTGAATTTTGAGCCCTAAGAATATCTTTTTTAAATGATTTAATTGACCGATTAAATATATGAATGTGTGAGTATATTTTATTATATAGTGAGAAAACTCGTGATAGTGTAGAGTTTGCAGCGTAACGCGTGTTGGATAAAGGGACGTATAATAGATTCGAATATGCATTACGAGTTCGCTTGTTAGGTTACCGTACCGTAACAGCCTGTGAATGTCCCACTGCTGGGCTAAAGGCCTCCGTACCTCTTTTTGAGGAGAAGGTTTGGAGCTTATTCCACCACGCTGCTCCAATGCGGGTTGGTGGAATACACATGTGTCAGAATTTCAGTGAAATTAGACACATGCAGGTTTCCTCACGATGTTTTCCTTCACCGTCAAGCACGAGATGAATTATAATCACAAATTAAGCACATGAAAATTCAGTGGTGGTTGCCCGGGTTTGAACCCACGATCATCGGTTAAGATTCACGCGTTCTTACCACTAGGCCATCTAGGCTTTTTTTAGGCTTTTGTTAGGTTAGGTTATAATCAAATAAAAATGTATAATAATAGTCCCTTATAGAATTATACGAATTCTTCTTTCGAATGTCAATTCAATAATGACATCAAATAGCGAAATCATAGTTTATCTAAGCACTGAACAACGTGGCCGTATGATATAAATTTGATATAGTGGATGACGTTATAAATATTATGTGTATTATCAAAATACATTATTCCATCAAATCCATCGTTCAATCTGTACAAAATAATTATTTTCGAAAAACCACATTTTCAACAATTTATTAATTATGTTAAATATTTGATAAGCCAATTATGATATTTATCAAAAGATTAAAATTTATACATACAACGAACGAAATTTTCGCTTTTATTTATTTTATTTATGGACTTTTAATACAATGTTACAGAAGTGGTTTTGCAGTTATTACTTAGTACTAAAACAAGGCCAAACAGAATTAAAATTTCGTTTATGAAAAATTACAGATAAAATTAAAAGTAGAAACATTGTATCAGTATTATTAATGTGCAAATATCTTAGCACTCGTTACACGGTAGGGGCTAACTATGACTTCGAGCGTCAGACTAGTGAGCGTAAGACTTCAAGCGTCAGATGACGTCAGCCTGAGCAATAAGGTCTTTACCTAGGTACCTTTTAATTTGTACAATAAAATGTATTATTAATTAATATTAATTAAATGCTTTCAAACGCAAAATCTGGACAAGATATCCCTCACTACATAAAGAGTTAACGTCAAGTAACAGTCTTAACGTGGTGGTAGGGCTTTGTGCAAGAGCACAGTATGCTGAAGGATGAGTGAGCCAGTGTCACTATATAACATCTTAGTGACCCAGGCTGTAGTCACATTGACGATGAAAGGATGGTTATTATTTCCAAAACAGTGCCAATTTTATGGGCGGTGGTGGTCACTACTTAACATAAATTGGCCTGTTCGTCTGTCTGTCTGCCTGAATAATGCCCGAAGTTGGACTTGAAACTTCCATTCAACTTTCAGACTATAAAGTACAGTAACAGCCTGTGAATGTCCCACTGCTGAGCTAAGATCTCCTCTATTTTATTTGAGGAGAAGGTTTTGGAGCTTATTCCACCACGCTGTTTTAATGTCGGTTGATGGAATACACGTGACAGAATTTCACTGAAATTAGACACATGCAGGTTTCCTCACGATGTTTTCCTTCACCGTCAAGCACGCGATGAATTATAAACACAAATTAAGCATATGAAAATTCAGTGGTGCTTGCCCGGTTTGAATCCACGACCATCGGTTAAGATTCACGCGTTCTTACCACTGGGCCATCTCGGCTATCACTAAGCCAAATACTAATGGCCTTTTAAAATCTTTAATTTGATCATTCATTTAGAGGTATTAAGATGTATTTAAAAGAACAGAAGAGAAATAGCTTAGAACCAGCGACGCGGAACGACCGCTTGACAGTTGAAAAATAATGTTAAGATGCTATTTTTTTTTAAAGTTATATTTAATTTAACTTTTAAAAAGCACTACTTATAATTGTTGTTTTGATTTGAAATATGAGTGACCCATTATTACTAAAAGAATGACGTCTTATTTTCCAAGATTAGCGGCGCGTTGTTGATGTTTTTTTTTTTTTTTATATTCGCCGGGAGGGCAAATGACTCTACTCCACCTGATGGTAAGTGGTAGTAGAGTCCAAACGCGACGACGGCCAGTACAGACGGTAAAAACGTTCTGCACTAGCCGCCTTCGCCTTGTCGGAGGAAAATGTAAATTAATTAAATGTAAGGAATGTTTAGTTTTTGTTACAGTACCAATGTTTGTCAGTCTCCCTACATAATATTGTAATAACAAAAACTAGTTGTATTATAATATCACATTTTATCGAATTACAGAGGATAATAAATTTTCACGGGATTAGCACAAAATCCATTCTTATTGATTCTCATGCTGTGAATGTGTGGAGGTACTACTAGTATGAAAAAAATCAAGTCAATCGGATCCGCAATTTCGGAGATCTCGTAAAGAGTCAGTTAAGTGGTATTTCGCTTATGTGCATATAAAATAGATAAGTAATTTGTTTGTTAGTATAAATTCATATGAAAAATCTTAAAACATATATCTACCATCGATTCGGAATGTAGAATCTACTATGTTAATTAAATACAATATTTTTTATATATAATAACATAAAATATTGTTATTGATGTCTCAAAAAAAGATTTATAAATTGGCGAAGTTTAAATTATCGACATAACCTTATCATAGAAAGGATACCTTAGGTATGATTTATTGAGTTTTCGGAGTCGGAAATTTTACGTTATACCATTTTCCCTACCTCTCGTGTTTGTACAGTGATTGTCGCTGAGTCCATTGAAAATAATTAATTGTTAATGTTATTGTGAATTAATTAACTGGATACGGGTAAGGCAAGTCGTGGAAATCCATGGGGGAGGCATTTGTTCAGCAGTTGGTGACTCCCAACTAATATGATAATGATTGTGAATTTTCACAAGATTGTTATAGGACACGATATGTAGTTTGCTTATATAAAAATAAATAAATATAAAACAAGAAAATCTATAATTTTTATGGCAATAAAATTTTGATATAAAACATTTTTCTGTATATGTCCCATTACTAGACATACTAGTATTTTTATAGGACAAGAGGCTCGTCTTGTATTGTAAAAAAAAGACTAGGAGCTGACTTCACGATTCACCAATTTGCTACCGCTAATATTTAATTAATACGTATTTTTATCTGTCTATGTAAAAAAATATGTGAAAACTATTGGTTTGTGTAATTTTAATAATATAAAAATATAGATACTGGAAATATATTAAAAAGATTAAACCTGTGGCATTATTAATCACTGAAGTGCAATCAACCGTTTTATAACATGGCATGCGGTTAAATCCCATTCGATGGTACAACATCCCGGCGAACATCTGCGCGAAGTAGGATAATGGTTTGTGAAAATAATTTATCTCCATTTGATAACATTTGGTATTCGCGACACTGAATGTGTGATTTTGGATTTTTTATCTCACGAAATAAACAAACTAAGACGCAGGTCTAGTGGCTGCTTTATAAAAATGCAGAGATTTGCATATGAGATCCTATGATAATTTCTGTCGAATTTCAGGAGCCTGGATGTAGATAAAGCTTTTTCTTTATAGAATAGGAAGGTGGACGAGCATATGGGCCACCTAATGGTAAGTGGTCACCAAACGCCCTTAGACATTGGCATTGTAAGAAATGTCAACCATCGCTTATAGCCAATGCACCACCAACCTTGGGAACTAAGATTTTATGTCCCTTGTTACTGTAATTACACTGGCTCACTCACCCTTAAAACCGGAACACAACAATATCAAGTATTGCTGTTTTGTGGTAGAATATCTGATGAGTGGGTGGTACCTACCCAGACGAGCTTGCACAAAGCCCTACCACCAGTAGTAGCTTAAGAGATATGGATATCACGCTGTTGGTCCGGCGACCAGTCGTGATGGAGCTCATCGGATTACGAGACTGCGCCTTTGACTATGTGCATTTGTAATCCAACGCAATCGGTAATGAAGGAAAACAATTTGAGGAAAATTGCGTGTGTTCCACCGCCCATAGACATTGGTACTGTAAGAAATATTAACCATTCCATCGCCAATGCCCAACCTTGGGAACAAAGATTTGTACCTAGTTACACTTACTCTTTCAACTGGGACACAACAATAATAAGTATTACTGTTTAGCGGTAGGATATGAGATGATAAGGTAGTATGGTATAGTAGTACCCAAACGGGCTTGCATCTTCAAGTAAAGCAAGGAAACCAAAGAAGTAATACAAGTAAAGTTCTGCCTGTGTATACATGTATAAATATATACTGCCATTCCCATTTTGGAGCTTATTCCAACACACATCCAGTGTGTTGGAATAAACTCCAAGCCATCTTCTAATTTTGCCCAGCAGTGAGACATTTACAGGCTGTTGCTGTGTTGCCTTATCACAGGTTATTCCATTTCACAAATCCTGAATATTATCGTAATCTTCCATTGCCATTAAAAGGAACTCCAGCCTAGAATTCAGTTTTAATACAAAATGGCATTCCCTAAGTGTAGTAAGCAATTTTATGAATAAGTAATAATAATGCTTAGTGAAAGTTGACCCAATTTCTTCGAACTTTTAAATTATTTTCAATACGAACGCACTTACATTATTTACAATCTTTACACGACACACTTTTTTTACGATAATAATTATTTAAATTCGAAAGATGACTAATATTACGTGTAATAATTTGACGAAACTTGACCTATTTTTTTGCTATGTTCATCAATGTTGTAGCAGATTCCGAATATTATTTATTAAGTCTTTATTGTGCATATTTTACAAATATTATATAAGAGATCAGGCAGTACACAAATTTTGCAAAGGCGGCGGCCTTATCACTAACAGTGATATCTTCCAGGCAACTTCTATAAAAAGGCACATTTTTTTTGTTTTTTAGGCATGAACATTAATCGGGCGTAGTGTGCAATCAAGTTATAATTAAAATTTAATAAATAGTTGGATTATTATAAGATTCAATCCCAAGAAAACTTCTTTCATTATAAATACTAGAAAAAAACTATCGCCTTGACTTCTTGCTGGTTTTTCTCGGTAGAATCTACATTTCGAAGCAATGGTAGCTTTATATTATAAAATTGTAAAATAACGATTCAAAAGTGCTTGTGAGAGCTTAATTAAATAAAGTATATTTTGACGTCGACTAATGTTAAGCAAATTTAGCAAAATCTATGTCCTAAGTGTGTGTGTTTGTGTGTGTGTGTGGGTGTCTGCAATTACGTTTAGTAGCTACTTACAACGAAGTGGGTAGAATAAAAATGTGCGGTGCACTTTAAAAATTCCTTTTCGAACTCAATTGGTGATTTTAGCTTAGAAGTTTTTAACAGCTTGATCTTGAATTGTACCTAAAATATTTATTTCACTCAATGTATTCATGCCTTATTTAAATCTCCCAATAGTGAGAATGCCGAACAACACCGAACTTCGGCAATAGTCGCCCAAACTCGGCTGTATTCGACTCAACTGAATTTAGAATACAGATTAAATTTGAATGTCAGCATTGTTGTTCTGTTAGCTGTTCGAAATTCAAAATGGATTAAGTTAAGTTCTATGCAACAGTATATGTAGTTCTTAGGTATACGGTCAAAGTTTTTTCAAGTATTACGTCAACATTTTCTCGTTACTTTTTTATTTATATCAGAAAACCTTGCGAGCAAATGGACTACTCGATGAAAATAAAACTAGGTATAGACTTTGCGCACATCCGTTTGGATATAAATTGTCAATCAATACTCAGTATATCAGTATAGCTTGGTTCCCAAGGTTGGTGGAGCATTGGTAATGTAAGGTATGGTTAATATTTCTTAAACTGCTAATGAACGTTGGTGACCACTTAGCGTCATTTAGCCCATTTGCCATTCTGACATAATATTTTAAAAACCAAGTATAACCCATAGACATTGGCTCTGGAAAAATATAAGCTACTTCTTATATTATCAATGCACTACTAATCACGGAATTTAAGATGTCTACATATGGTGCCTGTAATTACACCGGCTCACCCACGCAGGAACATTACACAAGTGTGTGTGTAACACAGGTGCAATCTCTATTCACTCTCATTCATATCACGCTTTGAACTCGAGACCTCGAGATTTGTGAGTTTAAAAACTAGCCAAATAACTATCGAACTGGTCAAACTATTGCTATTAGGTAGTCGATTAGCTGATAATTACTTATAAAAAAAACATTGACGTCCTCAATGTTACCAAGCGTAAAATTGTTTTTATTGAATTGCATTGAATTCTTCAACATTTCGCATATTTCTAGTTAGGTAACAAGATCAAGAAAATTCGGTACAACTCATAATAAAGAAAAAATATATTAAAATTACATATTTTAACAAATATTTTCATTCGTTTATGATTCTGTTATCTAAAGTAAGATTTATGGTGTTCCTTCCCCTCCCATCATCGTAAAAATAAGAAAAACACAAAGCGTGTTTTCGTAAAATTTTAGAGCATCGAAATCGATTTAAAAAATATACAACCAAAATGAATTATGTATTATTTTTTTAATACAGACAATGTCCTTACAGCCAACCTAACCAATTTCTGTTACTTAAAAAAGGACAAAAATATAATACAAGTGCGAGCGTAAACTCCACACTTCTATCAGCTGCTATTCGTGAGCTATACCCGTTATTTTAACCGAGAAATGATGGATTCGCAGCTTTACAAGCTAAACTCTGGACCAACGAGGCAGATGACAAAGAACACGCTTCTGGTAAAAGATCTTTCTAACCTGCTCGAATATCGGTTGATGTTCAGATAAATAAGGTTTTTTTCGAATATCAACACGAGAGATCCGGATTGAACCGGTTATCTTCAGAAAATATCTGGATTATTCTAGCTAAAACATTAACGATGTAAAAGATTGTAAGCACCACTATGTCGACGATACTGTCCTCTGCGCCGATTGGTCCTCAATCATTAGACGTAGCATCTAGTTTTATTACTCAATTTATTGCGTCATAAAACCTGTGGGTTTCATATCGTTAAACACGAACCAATTTGAGTCTGGAAAGAACATCTTACGCAGCTATTAAAGTAACAGCCTGTAAATACCCACAGTTGGGCTCATGACTCATCTCTATTTGAAGAAAACTGTTCTAATACAAGAGAATGGAGTTTTTTCATCCGACACATATTATATATATTTATTATAAAGGCAAATTAAGCACATGGAATTCAAAAGTGTCCAAGTTAGAACACTCAATCTTCAACTAACCGAAGTTATCCCCAAAAGTCCAAATAAATTAAGCCATCAACTAGCGGTAGATCTTTTGTTTTTATAGAATAGGAAGGCGGACGAGCATATGGGCCACCTGATAGTAAGTGGTCACCAAACGCCCTTAGACATTGGCATTGTAAGAAATGTCAACCATCGCTTATACAGCCAATGCGCCACCAACCTTGGGAACAAAGATTTTATGTCCCTTGTGCCTGTAATTACACTGGCTCACTCACCCTTCAAACCGGAACACAACAATAACAAGTACTGCTGTTTTTTTTTACAGACTTTTTTAATTGCTTACTTAAACCAACGTCTGAGTAGTCAGCGAATCACCGAGTAATGTTTCAAGGTTATTTTTTCCCACAAAAAACTATGAAACACCTCTTGGCTCGTACACAAGTGCGAAGCCCTCCCACGAACAATAGCATCTTTATAAATAAAAACCAATATGTTGAGGTAAATTTCCACATTTTTTAATCATCGAAATACTCCACTGAACCATCGGGACTACTGTTATATTGTTCATAATTATTCAACTTAATAAAGAAAAATAGCTGATATATGAGACGGTGAGCTCAATACATTACTTTTTACTGGTGGTAGAGCTGTGTGCAAGCTTGTCTGGTTAGGTACCACCCACTAATCAGATATTCTACCGCAAACCGCAGTATTTGGTATTGTTGTGTTTCGGTTCGAAGGTGAGTGAGCCAGTGTGATTACAGACATAACATCTTAGTTCCCAAGATTGGTGGCGCATTGGCGATGCCACAATGCCTACAATGCCAATGTCTGTGGGCGTTGGTGACCACTTACCATCAGCCTCACATGCTCATTCGCCTACCAATTCTATAAAAAATATCTATGAAAACAGAATAATATTTTTCTTTGTTATATTGAAAACACGAAACATATTTGCAAGAATACGTCCTAACCGAGGTACTGAAATACTTATTTTATAACTTCAAAGCTCTTGTATTTCTGCATGAATTTTTCCAATACACATATTTATCTTAAAATATTCCTGAGAATTTTATCACATATTTGAATATATTATCGACAGCCTTCAGTATTTTATTTGGACTAAATTTAGCTGGTAATCTTTTTGTATTATATCATTATTGAATTACCTTTTTGTAGCCATGATGGATCAGTGGTTAGGAAGAGAATTTCAATCGATGATTCCGTGTTCAAATCCGAGCAATCAAAAATAGTTTTCATGTGTTTATTATAGAGAAACCTCAACAAATGATATGTGACACTAAAAGTTAGTCTTACAATTTAATTTCCAAGTTATTTCTTCATTTAAAAACTCGCTGGTTTTACATTTATGTAAATGAAAATTCCTCGACAATTTCATTTAACACCTACAAAAACATTCCCTTTGTATATAATTATATTTTCTCACAAAATAATTACTGACCCTGTGTAGTTGGATAACAGTGGAAACGAGTTTATGCTATGTCACTGGTTGTATAAATAGTTAGATATCCTGTCACCAAATTACAAACATTATTATTATTCAATAACTTTATTGCACACACAAGAAAAAAAAGCTTAAGAATAGTAATGATTTTTAAACATAGTTGCGGTCTGTAATATGATGTATGCAAGGGGTGGTTTTATCACTCAGGTAGTTATCTCTTTTTCTTCATATATGACTGCCTCGTTGGTCTAGTGGCTTGATGTTATGCCGCAAACTCAGAGGTCTTGGGTTCAATTCCCAAATCGGGCCTATAAAAAGTTATTGGGGTTTTCTTTCCGGTCGTGTCGGATTGCCGTCCCATCGGATTATGAAAGTTAGGGAATAGAAAGTGCACCTGTGTTTGCGCACACACTTGTGCATTATAATATCTCCTGCGTAGTTAGCTAATCTCTCTTGAGATTGGTCGCCGTGGTAGAAATCGGTCTGGAGGACATTATTATTATTATTATTATTATATATATATCTGACTGACAATATTTACACACAGCCCAAACTATTAAGTTATCATAATTTAAATTTGTATACGGGTTCCTTTTACACAGTAGGCTAGCACTAAGGATGGATTTTTAAAAATGTAACCCTTAAAGTGGTGAAAGAGGATGGAAGTTATGGAAAAGAAAAAGCTACGGAAACTGTTATTTATTAATTTAGAATTATGACGCGAGCAATATTGCGAGTAAAGCTTAGTGCTTTACTTGTATATTTTATACATAATAGAATAGTATTATATTTATAAACTCATTAAATAAAATACCTAAGATATAATTAATAATAATACTATATATTAAAATTAATACTTGTCAATAAATAAATAAATAAGTGAACGGTCGCAGGACGCCTGACAGACGTATCGATGTTTTAAATCTGATAAAATTATTTTAAACAGATAATAATATTTATAAATATAATTTATTATAATTGCTTAAACTATGTACAGACATTTTTATGATATAAAAAATTAAAATGAAAAGAACAAAATACACATTACAAATTTAAAGCAAAAACACGCCGTCTTGTGACATTGTACCCAAGACGCTGGCACTATTGCCTCGCTGCACCGCTAGACTTTGGTCGAAATAAGCGCCAGCTCTTGCTTATTTCAGAAATATGTCGCGGATTCAAATGGATTGCCATTTTAATGGCCGCCATTGTCGTCCAATATGTTGATTTTATTAAATCAGTCAGTGCGCACGTTCGGTGCTGGCACTGTCCTGTGAGCAAAAGACCAAGGGGGTCGCTCGACAAAATGATCACGCGCGCTACTGACATACTCCTTTATATTTTATATTTCCATCAGTCGGCTACATAATAAAATAGGCACCCGTCTTATATTTTTCACACTTGACGTCTGACAACCGACCAACCTGCATGACATACATCACGTTGTGTGGTGTTGCTATTCTTATAAATGACGTCGTATACCCGCTTAAATTTATTATCTCTGACATATACATATATTTAAAATTATTCAATTAACATTTACGTTACACCACGCTGCTCCAGTGCGGATTGTTAGAATACACATGGTTGTTGATATTTATCATCGAATTTAAAACGTACAAAAAGAATAAATGAATAATAAACTCGTTTTGTATATACAATTTATTATAAAATAATATAAATATGGCATAAACATGTATTAAGAAATTTTAAAGAAAAATGTATAAAAATATATGTATGTATGCTTATGTATATAATCATTTATTTTCATTCATCATTTAATACGTAAATTCTTTGTCAGAAAAAAATATGTCTCAATCATGACTTCTGTAATAGTAATATTCTATATATTTATTATATACTATCATATAGCGTGTCGAAGCATGACGTGAAGACAACTCCCCACGCTAAAGTTAGTGTGACATTAGAGTAGGCATCAGATGTTTCATGTCAAAAAGCATAATAAAACACAAAGAAATGCCAGGCGTTGGTGTCCGTGTGACTTATATAAAGATTTATCTTAAGAAAAATTTAATACTAAATATATAAAATAAAACTACATTATATTGAGAAGCGACAGTCACACCCACATTTCTATAAATACAAGATTTTATCAATCACTTCCCGTGTAGAAAAAACACCCAATAACGTATTATTAGCCTTACCCCGGGTTGAACGCAAACGTCACGGTAGCATGCGAAAGCGATCCCGTGACGCTCCTTGTTGAGACGGAAAGGGTACCGTTGGTTTTTTAGTGGGTATTCCGATGTCCGGGGCGTACTTGGCGCCTTGGACACCGGCGAGCCCCACATATCCCACTGTTCCCGTGGGTGAAACGCGTAAGGCGTGTTTCCAGTGTTAAAAAAAGGAGTTGAACGCAAGACCTTGAGCTGTACAACCTTAAAACTTAGCCACTAGACCAAAGAGATTGAGATTAACAATCTTATCGAACGCTTAATCTGGTAATATTTTTATCTAATCAAAATCGACAATTTAATGGACAGACAAATTGAAATGTTATTAATGTCGACCTACATCAAGGGATGTATGCGTGTCAACGTTCGTCCGTGAGTATAAATAAAAACGTTACATAAGCGAAGTGAACACTTGATTTAATGTGAAACATGGAATAATTTTAAATATATTTATTTTAATATTTGCTATTTTTTTATATAAGATAGGCAGGCGGACGGTTAAAGCCACCTGGGGATAAAAAATGGTCACCACGTTGGCTCTGTAAATATTATTAATTCCTTACATCGTCAATGACCCACTAACCATGGGAATAAAGTAATGGCCATTGTGTCTGTAATTACAATCGCTCTACAAATCGGAACTCAGCAATACTAAGAATAATATACTAACAATATTGCTTTTAGTTATTTATATTTTAAAAGTGGCCGCCGTGAGCAAAATCTGTCATGCAAATTTAAAAAAAAACTGAAGGTAAGACTACAAAGATACTGTTTTGTCAAGTAATTTAAGAAAGTTATTTTATTCAGATTTTAAAAACTTCAATTCATTTCCGCAGGTATTGTTCACTATTTGTTTTTTATTTGTTGATAAAACATTTCCATTCTCAAAAGCTTTGCCGTAATTTAATATGACAACGTCCGTAATATTTTTCTTTTGTTTATTTAGCCTTTATTGCAGGCAATTTACAAAATAAAAAAAAACAGTTAAATTATAAAGTATGCAAAGGCTTATCACTTGCAGTGATCTTTTAGAGGTAGCCTCGATTAAGGATTGAGGCCGGATACAAATCAGGCAAAGTGTGCAATTACATTTAATTTCAGTAAGACTTAACAAATAATAGAAAATTACGTAGAGCTGATTGGCGTGGTTGGTGGATACTTGCCTTTTACGCCGAAGGTTATGGGTTCGATACCCACCCAGGACAGACATTTGTGTGCATGACCATGACTATTTGTCCTGAGTCTGGGTGTAATTATCTATATAAGTATGTATTTACAAAAGAAAAGTAGTACATGTAGTATATCAGTTTGTCTGGTTTCCAAAGTAAAAGCTCTGCTTAATTTGGGATCAGATGGCCGTGTGTGAATACTGTCCTAGGATATTATTATTATTATTTATTACATTAGGTAGGCGGACTGGAATATGGGCCTGATGGTAAATGGTCACCATCGCCCATAGACATTGGCGCTGAAAGTAATGCACCTTGGGAACTAAGATGTCATGTCCCTTGTTATGTAGTTACACTGATATATAACGGGTATTTAATATGAAACAGTTTTATTGTCAAATATTAACAAACTACTTATATAAATTTGTATTGGTTCTGCTTGACTTTCTACTCTTGACTTGACTCTGGCTAGGGGATTCAATTCTAGTTTAATTTTATTTTGAAATTCTTTCTTTTTTTTTTTTTTTATAGAATAGGAAGGCGGACGAGCATATGGGCCACCTGATGGTAAGTGGTCACCAACGCTCTTAGACATTGGCATTGTAAGAAATGTCAACCATCGCTTACATATCCAATGCGCCACCAACCTTGGGAACTAAGATTTTATGTCCCTTGTGCCTGTAATTACACTGGCTCACTCACCCTTCAAACCGGAACACAACAATATCAAGTATTGCTGTTTTGCGGTAGAATATCTGATGAGTGGGTGGTACCTACCCAGACGAGCTTGCACAAAGCCCTACCACCAGTAGAGCTGACTATGTAATACGATATATGCCGAGATGGACCAGTGATAAGAACGTGTTATTCTTAATCGATGATCGTGGGTTCAAACCCAAGCAAGCACCACTGAATTTTCATGTTTTTTCATCTCGTTCTTTACGGTGAAAGAAAACATCGTGAGGAAACTTGCACGTGTCACTGAAATTCTGCTACATGTGTATTCTAACAATCCGCATTGGAGCAGCGTGGTGGAATAAGTTCCAAAACTTCTCCTCAAAAAAGGAGAGGAGGCCTTAACCCAGCAGTGGGACATTCACAGACTGTAATACGTAAATATATGTAAATATTAATTGTATAATTTTAAATATTTTTTTCAAATGAAATGTGTATAGAAATTAATAAAACGCAGCCTGTTGATTTTGGCAGAACGCCGAGCGTAACAAAATATTTTTCATATTTTAATACAACAATTATATTGAAGCAAAAATTGTTTAAATAATAATAATATACTACTTATAAATGTTGCTTGGTTATTTAGTTAAACATAGATTTCACTCTTTCTATCATTCTTCACTTCTATCATTATCAACTTCGACATTTGACATTTGAAAGAAGAAGACAAAGAATTATTTTACTCCCTATCCCTGAAACACTTTATAATCTATATACATCTTAAATCTTAAAATGAAGATGAGGCTTTAGCCCAACACTGAGACAATTACAGGCTTGGACTTTTTATAAGCCGAAAGAGTAATGATCGCGAGTTGAAACCCAGCAAGTACTATTGAACTTTCACGTGCTTAATTTGTGTTTATAATTCATCTCCTGCTCAGTGGTGAGGAATACATCCTGAGGAAACTTGCATGTATCTAATTTCACTGAAATTCTGCCACATTTATATCCACCCACCCACAATGGAGCAGATGGTGGAATAAGCTCCTTCTTCTTAAAAAAATAGAGCAGGCCTTAGCTCAGCGGCAAAATTCACAAGCAAGTTAGTGTACTTTTTATCCATAAAAAAAATTAAATTTCACAAACACATAACATTCTAGAACTAAAATGTCGTATATCATTGTTCCTGAAACACTGAGCTTTAGAAGGGTTTTAAAAAATTGAATAAATGTTACTTAAGCGAGTATTGAAGAATTTATGGCGACACACGACCCACTTTAGGTGTCAGTGACGAATAGCCCATTTTGTTTTAGAACCCACTATAACTAAAGGACAGTTTTTCCGTACATTTGAACAAGAAAAGCATTTGGTTTCATGAGATAAAACAATCTCATGCTTTTTTGCGTTATATTATTGATTTTACTAATGTAATACTTTTGCCTTTCTCGCACAATTAATAATAATAAAAATATCCGGGGACATTATTCGCACACGGCCATCTGATACCAAACTAAGCAGATACTATGGACTGATATACTACATAAACTACTTTTTTTTTATAATATAGGAAGGTGGACGAGCTTATGGGCCACCTGATAGAAAGTGGTCGCTAACGCTCTTAGAAATTGGCACTGTAAGAAATGTTAATATTTTATGTTCCTTGATCCTGTAATTACACTGGCTCACTCACCCTTCAAACCAGAACACAACAATACCAAGTAAGATGTTTTGCGGTAGAATATCTGATGAGTGGGTGGTACCTACCCTGACGAGCCTGCACAAAGCCCTACCACCAGTAAAAGTTAGTAGTTTTCTTTTGTAAATACATACTTATATAGATAATTACACTCGGACTCAGGACAAACAGACATGTTCATGCACACAAATGTCTGTCTTGGATGGGAATCTAAGTCACAACCCTCGGCGTGAAAGTATCTACCAACCACGCCAACCGGCCCGTCTAAAATATATATAAAGTTTTAAATGATTTAAAAATTGATTTGTAGATATTTTATTACTCAAAAAGACAAATAAGTAACTTACATGAGAAATGTTTACACTTAGTAGGTAGTTAATTCTTGTTCGTCATCAAAATAATATTAATCTATATATATAATATAATTGGTAAACAATACGCTGGTCTGTGTGCATATATTATGTTTTTAAGATTTAAAAGTGGCTATTTACATATTGTGCTAATTTGAAGTTAAATATTCGCTAAGAGTTACAATTTTTAATCATTGGGGTAATTTGTTATAAAGCTTCGACGGTAATCATTTTTCTACCGTAGTTTGTTTGCGTCTTTAGGAAATGAAAAAATGGAAAAACGTACGTTTAAAACGTGCTTTTAATAATTATATTTATTTTTAATAATTATATTTTTCTTTGTATTTACCTTTCATATAACCTCGTCAGAAAGATTTTTTTCATAATAAAATTAAATAGAATGGACTGCTATATTAAATTACGCCAAACCTTTTAAGAACGAAATATGATTATAATTAAAACAAAATATAATTATAAGAATGAACACTACCTTCGGAAATGAATTGAATTTACTAAAATCTGGGCTCGTTACACCAAATTTTAAACAGCTCTAGCATTAATCTTTAAGCTCAAAGTGTTCAACAAAGCATCTTCATGACGTTTTTCTGTATTAAAGTTAAAAATTATCACGTAAAATGACGAGACGGCTTAATGGTTACGATCCTTAGCCCAGCAATGGGATATTTTCAGTTATATTTACTTTTTTATATATAAGCGAAATACCACTCGTCAAGAGATCTTAAACTATCCGCCCGATTGACTTGAGATTTGTCACAGTTACTCCTTCCCCGACGTAGACGCTCACTAAGAACGGATTTTACGCAAATCCTATCCAAAATATAATACATTTCTCTTCTAATCTACCCATGCGAAGCCGGGACGATTAGCTATCTTAATATATAGGAGGGCTTATATCGCTTTGTAATTAATGATATATTTATCGATATTTCAACATATTATAAGAATTGCTTACATTACTTACTTAAATATTATATACAAAGCTTATGGGTTATACACATAATCTATGTATGTAGAATAAAAACAAACATAAATATTTTGTTGTTATAAATAATATGAAACTTAACCGAAGCTTGCGAATTCAAACCTGGGCAAGCACCACTGTACAACTAATACTAAATAAATACCAATAGAATAGTTTTTATATATATAGTCCTGGAAACAACTCATCAGCTCATAGCTATAGATATAAAAACCCGTATTTAACCCTCTCGTGAACCCGACGTGTCCAAGCCTGTCAAACGTCATAGCCATTCCTAATCGTGGAGTGCAAGCCATTGTGACGTTGTTAAGGGGGAATCCCTAGTATCATACATACGCATAATTTTGACAAAATCAGTTTAAAAAACAAAAACCTTCGTCAAATAAAATTCGAATCCATAAAAAAATAACCTACCTTTTCACCTTTAAGGGTGGTATTTATTATTCAAATTTAAATTTCAAAATAGTAACTAAAACAAAAAATTTGTGTTCTGAGGTAACAAGCATAAAAAAAACAACTGATTTGAGAACCTTACTACTGAAGTCTATTAAAAATGTGTGTTATATATTTGAACACTTCAAAGCCACAGTAGCTCAAAATACAATTCTCTTGTGTTGTCAAAACCGCAAGTCCGATCTGACAAATTGAGTTATTACGGTCACAAGATTAATGCTTAATCGGAGGGGCAAATAGGAATCTTAGTAATTCCTCATAACTAAATTACGAGGAATTGTGTTATTTGAAAAACGCACTGACCTATATACGCCTGCCTTAATATGTCAGATAGTTTATAATCGATTTTCATTCTTTATTTTTATAGTATATGTAGGCGGTCGAGCATATGGGCCACCTGATGGTAAGTGGTCATCAACGCCCATAGACATTGACATTGTAAGAAATGTTAACCATCGCTTACATCATCAATGCGCCACCAACCTTGGGAACCAAGATGTTATGTCCCTTGTGCCTGTAATTACACTGGCTCACTCACCCTTCAAACCGGAACACAACAATACCAAGTACTGCTGTTTTGCGGTAGAATATCTGATGAGTGGGTGGTACCTACACAGACGAGCTGATCTGAGGGCTGCACCCTACAACCAGTGATTCGTTTCGAATAGTATTATTTTCATTAAACATTCTTGTAATTATTATATAATACGCTTTCGAATATAAAGTCTCGTTTTGTATTCATTTATATTTAATCAAATGTAAATAAATTCAATAACCGAGCAAATGAAAATTCAATACAAATTTGTTATAAATTATGATGCTCTTTCTAATATTGATTGCCTCTTTTTATTTGAAGAATGCTTAATGAAACTTAAAGTAATTTAAAAAGGGCAGGCTGGCTGTCTTTGTGTTTCTTATTCGACTCCTTTTAGCATTTTTGTTAAGTGGTTCGTACGAATTCGGGCTACTTATAAATTAGGTTAGTAACTTAAAACGAAGTGATCATTGACATTAATTGATGATTAAAAGTTTTTTTTAATTATAAGTAGGCGGGTAAACGGGCTTTCTAATGGTAAGTGGCCACCTCTGCCAATAGACATCCGTGCTACAAATAATATTAACCATACTTTACATTGTAAATGCGCCAACCTTGTGAACTCAGATGTCATGTCCCTTGTGCCTGTAGTTCACCAGCTCAGTCACCCTTCAAACCAGAACGCAATAATACTAAGCATTCCTGTTTAGCGGTAGAATAAATTGGTAGTACCATCTCGTGCTCGGCGAAGGATTACGTGAGGTAACCTGCACGTGGCGAATGAAAATGTATTACGAGTAACCACCAACCAGAGTTGCCTTAGCCCAGCAGTGGGATTTTTACAGGCTGTAATATTTACTTTTCATATATAATAAATATGAGGACATATCGCTTTAGAGTTAATGATTTATTAATGGATTTTTTTTTTATTTAACATAAGAATGATTTACATTAAAGCCTTAATTATTATAAAGAAATAAAATGTTAAAAATAGCTACTGTACAAATCGTGACCGCGTGTACTTTGGACTTCAATAAAGAATATATAAATAAATAAATGTGCAAGCATTTTGTATTCTATGTACCTTCTTTCTATCCACATTGCCGTCTCATGAAATAAATATAAAACAATGTCTCGTTATATATTTTTAATAACAGAACTTTACGCCGGAGTGCATCGCTCTCTTACAAACGATGACGTCATATTTAATATTTTTCTTATTAGTTCTGAGCCCGTTGGCGATATAAGTTGCAATTAATTTTACAGTTCTTTTGAACTTTCATTTCTTGAAAAAAAAAAAACTTTCTCTTTATTTGTAATAAAATTATGTTCTATTTTAATTACTTAGTGTTATAGTACAGAAGTTTTCCGGGAGTTTTGAAAATTAATATTTTTATAGATATCGATGATTTTTTCCGAATTTCTTTGCCATTTCGTATCTTTGCCGTTCACGCCGCCATATTGGAAAAAATGGTTTTTCGACAATATCGCCTCTCCTACTCATAATAATAAGAATTATATCCTGGTACATTATTCACACACGGCCATCTGATATCCCAAATTAAGCAGAGCTTCTACTATCGAAACCAGACAACTGATATACTACATGTACTACTTTTCTTTTGTAAATATACTTATATAGATAATACACCCAGACTCAGGACAAACAGACATGTTCATGCACACAAATGTCTGTCCTGGTTGGGAATCGAACCCACAACCTTCAGCGTGAAAACTATCTACCAACCACGCCAACCGGCCTGTTGTTTTATAGTACCTATCCAGACGGGATGCACTAAGCCCTTCCTCCAAGTATATGTAAATGTATAAAAACACACAATAGAAACTTGCAGTTGCATCATGACAAGCTTATACTAATATGTAATGTACAAGAATATTAAATTCCAGTTTGCCGCGTCAATAGTCTAAATTTAAAGCGAAACCTAAGCGCTGCAACTTATATACTAAAACCATCTCGAAAACGCGCTGCAACATATGGTATATGTTTTATGTATTTTGCTTTTGTAGTTTTTTTTCAGTTACGCTTTACTTATTTACATAAAACGTCTCCCTATTTACTTGTATATATACCACCATTTGATAAGGCTTTTACCTAAAAAAATGTTTTCATTGTATAATTCATACTAAGGCTGGTAAAAAACACTGCTTAAAATTTATTCTGGTTGGCACAATATATACAGGACCTGGCGTTATTAATGGATAGCCGACCAACTACAGATGTTACTTCATGACAGTTTAGAAAATTAAAATTTATGTTTTGTATAATTCCAAACTTTCTAAAAAAAATCATTGTATATGTTGTTAAATTAAAACACATTTTAATATTAATAGCAAGAAGTGAGTTTTGACTTTGTGAAAGCCTGTCTGGATACCACTTACATGACATGACAACAAGTAATATTTAGTAAATGAAGGGTGAGTGAGCCAGTGTAACTATATGACTCAAGAGAGATAACATTAAAAAGTCAATGTTTATATAAAGGCTGGTTAATAGTACATACAGTATCAATGGATATGGGAGGCGGTAACCACTTGCCTTCATATTTTTAACTAAAAAAAGCAAGCTTATATGTTACTTAATGGTCAGTGGCGACCACATAACATATACATTGGTATTAAATTACCAGGTTTATGTAGTTGCGGTCGACACATGTAATATTACCACGTTGTTCCCGTTGGTAAGAACCCGTGAATCTTAACCGATGATCGTGGGTTCAAACCCGGGCAAGCACCACTGAATTTTCATGAGATTAATTTGTGATTATAATTCATCTCGTGCTTGACGCTGAAGGAAAATATCGTGAGGAAACCTGCATGTGTCTAATTTCACTGAAATTCTGCCACATGTGTATTCCACCAACCCGCATTGGAGCAGCGTAGTGGAATAAGCTCCTAACCTTCTCCTCAAAAAGGGAGAGGAGGCCTTAGCCCAGCCTTAGCCGTTACATTCCAAATATGTCGATTCGATATTTTCAAAGTAACACAGTAAAATTATTGTGGCAAAACAAACGCGTAAATAAGAAAAAAAATTTTTTCATATTAAATTATAGTACAAAACTTAACATATATCTCTAAAGTTCAACAAATTTGTGTACATAAATAAAAAAATATATTATAATATTCACATTATTAAAAATGCTAGAATTTAGATTAGTAAATTACTTACCACATTTGTTATCAAAATATATAAAGCAACGTTTCAACAGCAGATAAAACTGGAATGTTTCTCTTAAAAATTTTCGTCATCATCGAGAACAATTCCGGAACAATCCAGAAGCGTTTAATAAATGAAAATTGGGTGTTCATTGTTCGAGCGTTACGTTTTTTGTATTCTCTCGGAACCGCTGGCTGTTAATATTTTTTTTATTATATAGTAATGAAGGTTTAGTTAGTGAATTGTTTTAGTATTTTTTTTTAATTATTCCACAGCCATACTTTGTATTCTTTTTCTGGCTTGAGGAGTAAGTCATTTACAGGCTCAAGGGAGATAACATTGCCATGTTGACTGCCTTATTATTTTGTGGTTAGTAATAGGTCCCGAAGTCCTTGTTTCAAACCCCGTATGAAAACATTTAAAAGTTAGATATTGTTAGTTTTCAATCTGGTACTTCTCGAAAGAATCGGTAGCACAGATTCATAAGTACTTTTAAATTGTCTCATCATCATCATCATCATCATAAACCCTTCGTCCACTGTTGGACATAGGCCTCTCCAATGGCACGCCACTAATCTCGATTTTCAGCTCTTAGTCTCCATCCGCTGCCAGCCACTTTACGTATATCGTCATTCCACCTAGCCGGAAGGCATCCTACGCTATGTTTGCCAAGGCGTGGTCTCCACTCCAGAACACGTCTACTTCAAGGGTTGTCGGTTGGTGTATATGTGTCCAGCCCACTGCCACTTCAGCTTACTAATCATTTGGGCTATGTCGATAACTTTGGTTCTAAGACGGATCTCCACATTTAGGTTTCGATCCTTCAGATAAACTCCGAGCATAGCCCTCTCCATAGCTCGCTGAGCAATTCAGCGATCTAATATTCTATTTGAATAAAATTATTTTGATTTGACTAGTGTCTATCGTTTCATTTATCTTTACCGATACAAAATACATTTATAAGGCCTTTATGGTATTTTCAGATTTTATTCCCTCCCTTTAAAAATCAGATCGAGAAAGTTCCATTCATTTCTCGAAATTAAAATTTAGCTGACATTAACAAGCAAAACTTCGAAAGCACGGGTCTTTTGTGTTAACAATGAAAAGATACCTCGAAGCCAACGTGTGTTTTTTCACCTCGTATTGGAAATGACTCGGGTGACTGTGTTATTTTAGAGGACTTTGAAATATAATGACGTTTTTAGTTTTTGAAAATTGTAATAAATTTTTAAGTAATAAATAAATGATAATTAGTTGTTTTATTTATTTAAGACACAAAATTGCTAATATTTTAAAATGAATTAAAAAAAAATGCTTATAACTATTAAGAATTTTAGATAAATGATCACTATGTACAATATATAAGCTATGTAACATTCATAAGATAAGACCAAAATAAAAATCTATTATCTATCAGTAGTTATTGGGTTATATATATTGAAATATTATGGGCCTGACCTGGGGTTTGAAACCAGGTCCTCCGGATCTGCGGCCTTATATCTAGCCACTTGACATACAAATGGTCGAATAACAGTTAGCATTTTTACTAAATCTGTAAAAAAATGTGGTGTTCATCAATCATATGATTTTTTTCGTAAAGATGTGTGATGGAATTCCCAACCCTTAGCGGAAAGCCTTTGGCCTGCCATTGAGGTTGCCGTTTGGCTAAAATATAAATATCCTTTTTGAAATTCAAACATGTGGCTACCCTAAGTATGACGTTTCTATAGTTTCTTTCTGACATATAGTAGACAGCAGATGCGCTTGGAGCGTTGCCAATGTCTGTTACAATTAATACCAAAGTTTGACACGTACCAAACTTTTCGAGGCGATAATTTGTGATATTGGATACGACTGAGATTTGAGAAGCTGTGACCTAAATTATTTGCTGCAGACATTTAAAGAATTCGAAAGTGTTATGAAATATTATTGGACAATTTTTATCACTTTTTAAGTTTGACATTTTTGTAAAGACCATTCTTTAAATATTCTTGAACAAATCTACGGGATTTTATCATTTATTTATTTATTTGTAAGTGACTTGTAACAGACTGTACAAAACCTACTGTTGGGCAAAAACCTTTTCTTATTTTTTTAATGTTCACCACCTTTTATTTGATAGGGCTTAAAATTGGTGGTGCATTGGGAAGATAAGGAATGGTTAATATTTCCGTAACAGCCTGTGAATGTCCCACTGCTGGGCTGAAGGCCTCCTCTCCCTTTTTTGAGGAGCAGGTTTGGAACTTATTCTACCACGCTGCTCTAGTACGGGTCGGTGGAATACACATGTGAAAGAATTTTTCACCGTAAAGCACGAGATGAATTATAATCACAAATTAAGCACATGAAAATTCAATGGTGCTTGTCCGGGTTTGAACTCACGATCATCGGTTAAGATTCATGCATTCTTACCACTGGGCCATCTCGGTTAATATTTATTTCTTATTATTTTCTATGGGCGGTGGTGTCCACTCACTATAGGATGGCCCGTTTAGCCATTTATAGTTTAGTTCTAGTTATATTTCTAGCCACTAGACCATGTCGGCTTATTTTTGGAAGTGTCTATTAATACATAAGTAAATGTTGGTTATATATTTTCTATTTTTTACAAGTGGGTACTATAAATATTTTCTTTAAAATTTTTTATACTACCGAGGACATCAAATTAAATAATGTTCACAAAAAACGTTGAATCCATTAAATTGTTAATTTTGCATTCAAATATATTTAAATAAATGAGTACGTAATTTTTTGAGAGCGTGTTACAAAAATATCGTTTCTAAGAAAAATCTCTTTAAAGGTGAATGTTAAATAAAAACTCCTAATATATTTTTATATATTATACAATGTATTATATATACAATTCAATGTAATCTTGAAAAATTACGATTAAGGCATAGAACGTTGAACAAACAATTTTTTATTTGATTTTATATAAGTGTGTATTTTGTATTTTCAAAAGCAATGATATGCAGAGCATAAAGTTTACGCTGCACTTGGTGAAAAATAAGCAAATTGTGGAGTTAGTATTTATTCCATGTACACATACATAGTAAATATATTGTATAATAAAAATTGAAAAAATGAATTACTACGTAGTTTTTAACCTCATGAACTTGGGTGTTTTTGCGATTTGTTTCTAATAACTTTGATCCTCGCATATCTACAAACTAATATTACCACTCGATTACGTTACTTTAACTTTGGTGACTGTACTTTGATTTGCATTGTGTCGGATTTGATTTTAAAGCAAAGAATGCGGAAGCATTATGAGGTGCATCAACTGCGGAATAGCCATGGAATTTACTTTTTATGTTTTATTTAACACTGAACATCGTGATTTTATCTTAAAAGCTATTTTAGTGTACTATTGTAATTGCCTTGTAGGGAACAGGACAGTTGGTTGTTGTTGTTATGATAGGACAATAATCTTGTACTTTGGTTTGCCAAGACACCAAAACAATATTCAAGCTCTAGCAGGATTCTTAGATATAAATAACAATAGAAAGAATCTTAAAATACATTATTTTAAGGAACAAAAAGTAAATGTTTCTGGAAAGTCATAATCACAATTGCAAAATAATATACCTATGTTTCTGCTTGTATTTGTTTTATCTAATAAATAAATAATTATTTATAGTCTTGTTTTATTTTGCATTCTCGACCACATTGGTTAAATGTATTTTTTTTCCTTTTCTGGTGAGTATCTTGCGTTGCGTTTACGTTGCGCAAAATATTCTGCCAATGTTAAGCGTAATCATTCATCGCTATTTTAAAGCGCCTTAAGTTTTTAAATAGTAAGATCATTTCTAACTTATTTCCAGCGATTTAAATAAAGGCGCAATGATTTTTTTTTTTTTACGTCTAGTTTGTAGTGATGCGAAGTCCGTTGAGGTTTTTATTTATAGCAATTTTATGTGCCAATATTCACGAATAAAAAACACCACAATTCATTTGTAAGCATTATATTCGATACCTATGCAAATACTCATACAGAAATTGGCCATGCACTTTAGTTCGTACATTTTGATTCATAATGAAACTGACTGCTGTAACAACGCACGGTCCAATTTGCAGGCCAATACTTTGTTATTTACTTTATGTAATTTCAGATGATAAATACTGCTTCTACCCACACACGTAAAACTTTAAAACGTAAAACACAATTTTAAGCAATAAATAAAGGTTTGAAACGAAATGCCAGCAATAAAATGAAAAGTCCGAAGCGAGTGTAACATAAATATTTGTTGAACGCTTCAAATGTTGAGACAAATATATTTTAGTCCAACTTACTTTAATAATCGCCTGCGAATATAGCAGAAAATAAAAAAGGTATTTTTGATATTTTTATTTCAGTTATTGGAGTGTTTCTTAAAAATTATTGGTTTTTAATTTAGAAAATCACTTTTCGGAAATAGGGATACGGAATAACTGTTTGATTTTATATTATGATGGATATTTTTATATTATTTCTATCGAGAATTTATTGACAAACCTAATAACTTTTATATAGTATATGTCCAATGCTGGACTAAGGCCTCCTTTCCAAGAAGGTTTGGAGCTTATTCCAACACGCTGCTCCAATGTGAGTTGGTGCAGGTTTTTTTTATATACTAGGTAGGTGGAAAAGCATATGGGCCACGTGATGTTAAGTGGTTAGCAACACCCATAGACATTGGAATTGAAAGAACTGATAACCGTCACTTATATCCCCAATGCGCCACCAACCTCGGGTACTAAGATGTTATGTCTTTAATGACACTGGCTCACTCACCCTTCAAACCGGAACACAACAATACTAAATACTACGGTTTGCGGTAGTATATCTGATTAGTGGGTGGTACCTAACCAGACAAGCTTGCACACAGCTCTACCACCAGTAAAAAATAATGTATTGAGCTCACCGTCATATATATTAGCTATTTTTCTTTATTAAGTGGAATAATTATGCTATGTCCCTTATGCCTGTAATTACACTGACTCACTCACCCTTCAAACCGGAACAAAACAATACTAAGTACTGCTGGTTTGCGGTAGAATATCTAATGAGTGGGTGGTACCTACTCAGCCAAGCTTGCACCCCTAAGCACAAGCCCTACCAGTAAGTATGTATTGACACAAATTAAGCACATGAAAGTTAAGAGCTTATTCATCTCCTCAGTATTAACTCATCAAAAATACTCAAATATTTAGGCTGTTTTATGTGGCTCATCCATAAGCAATTACGCATGTCATAAAAAAACTGGCGCCGTTTTACTTTCTTTAAAGCACACAGGATTGTAAGTTAGACTTTAGCTGGAGTATAGCCAAGTCCACTTGATAAATGTGTTATTGTATTTAACATATTAAATACTTTTTGCGTAACGCTACATTAAGTTGTATTATGTTAGGGATGATATGACGTTATAGCTAGATAACTGAGACTTAAGTTAAGATTATGTCAAACCCGAGTCCATAGAGTTTTCATGTCATGTCATCAGAGCTTAATTTGTGGTTAAATTTAATCTGTCTCGGCGATGATGAAGACATTAGGAAATGTCACATGAAATTCTGCTACGCGTTTATCAACAGATCTGCAAAGGAGAGGTGTGTTGGAATAGCAATTTTCTTCTCATAAAGAGGAGAGGAGGTCCAAAAAGAGTTGATTGAGCTGAATAACCCCTCCTATTGAAAAAAATAAGATTATTCACCGACGTTGATACGGCCCGCCTTGTATATTTTAGGTATTTTCACAGTATTATATCTTACGGCATTGGCTGTGGGGTAATGCTGCTGCAATCAATACGATATTTGTGCTGTAAAAAAAGACTATTCGCGCAATCTATAACCTAGGAGCTAAAGAATCTCTAAGACAGAAATTTAAAGAAATTAAAATATTAGCTGTTGCTTCTCAATACATATTATGTAATGTTTATGTATGTACGGAAAATATCAATGATTTTGTGTGAAAATGTGATACTCATAACATTGGTAATGTAATCTTGGAGCTCGAGACTCCATTCGGAATGCTCTTCTCAAAAAATGAATACTCACATTTTTATCACAAAATATTTATAAATAATAATAATTATGTACGTATACAATAATTTGATTTTCAATTTGACACATCTCCGACTCCGCAAAGACATTCTTCCAGCGACAAGGTATTCGATTATATAATCAAATTCGGCAAACATTCCTGACATCAGGTTTCATTCTCTTTGTAATAAGACAAAAACTTAATAAGTAAATAAGTGACATATGACATTATAAAAAAATAAAGACTAAAAGAGGTTTAATATCACTACACTCTTGTTTAAATAAAAAAAAACATATTACTTGGTAGTAGGGCTTTGTACAAGCTCGTCTGGGTAGGTACCCACTCATCAGATATTCTACTGCAATACAAAAATAATAGTACTTAGTATTGTTATGTTCCGGTTTGAAGGGGGAGCGAGCCAGTGTAACTGGCACGAGGGACATAACATCCTAGCTCCCAATGTTGGCGCATTGGTGATGTAAGAAAAAGTTAATATTGCTTATAGCGCCAATATCTATGAACGATAGTGACCATTACCATCAGGTGGATCAATTGTCAGTGCTCCAAGCAATTCTTAAAAAAAAATCTCTGCTTCAGATAGCACATAAAACACTTGGTCTGCCGCTTGGATTATTTCTGCTCGTGTCTGATTTGTCATCTCAGATAATGAGAATGAGGGAATTGAAGAAATTACATTTGCGGAGCCACTCGTGCACTATCATCTGTTTTGTACACACTGCTAGTAGTTAAAATCAATACTATACTACGGTTTTACATTCCAAGCTGCTAGCCTTTAATTCAATTTAAACCTGTTAACTTTAACGTTAATTGTAAATTTGATCTTGAATAGAAGTTAATTTTTATTACAATTTCGAATTCCAGGTTAAGATACAGTGTAACCTAATACACTATGTATGGTTTGGTCTACGTCATCTCCCAATTTATTTACATAAACAACGGCGTCGTCGTAACTTTGAAACGAGCATTTGATATTCAAAGAGCGAATTTAGGGTCTAACTTACGACATGTTACTCTGAATTCTTTAATATGTACTTTTATTAGGGCGAAGAGAAGAAATATTCAATACTAGCAAAATCAGCTTCAACAGCATGGTATTTGCTTGTGACGAGAATTCAAAATCTGATATCTTATCTTAAATATAAATTACACATATGAAATATTTACATTAGTAAGAAACAACAGTTTTGGTTTTTGGTAACTCTCAAATATTCGACCAATAAAAAGAGGCAGTTATTTTTAATTATAGACAGACACTTCAATTTCTTTATTTGTATATATTGTAAAAACTTCAGTATATAAAATTATACACATTTTCATATTATATTATTCATTTATTCATCGATTATTTATATTCAAACGTTACAATTCTTCTTTATTCGTAGAATATAAAATATTATGTTGTTTCTGCATAAAGGGAGATGTAAATCTAATCTCTAAATATTCACATTTGTCTTCTTCTTTCACATTTCAAATTAATAATGATAAAAAGAGAGAAATCGTGAATGTTGCAAAAAGCTGTATGCTTCATTAGAGGGATGTATAGAAATATTAGTAATTCCTTAAAAACAACGGCCATTGCTAATCCTTAAAAAAAATCTTAAGCGGTTTTCATAAGTGAAGCTAGTATTGTATCAATCTAAATATTTATTTCAATTATATTTTACACAAAATTTTGATTTCAATTTATATTTTATTTCTTAGCATATTACAGATGATTTCTATGTATAAAGTTTATTTTATAACGATTCATAATTAAAGTTTTTATTCATTACTCTATACAGAATCGCAAAATTTTCCAAGAATCTTCGAGCAGTTCGAAAATAAACTACCTCAGGAGAACCAAAGAAAGAAAGAATGTTCTCTTATAAGATATTTTATTCTTCTACATAAACTCCAGACTGTATTTGGCTAATGTATGTCATGAGGCAAGTAAAATCGAAGGGCTCAGCTTGTTTTTTAATAAAATGTTATAACATGATACTTTTTTAATGAAAGTATATTTTTATCCAAAAATAAAATCCCATGGGAATGAAAACTGACTTCATATTACAGAGCGTACTTTAAATAATTAATAATTTTTCGGCGCCCTTAATACTAGAATAAATTAAATTAAAAAAAAAACTTTCTTAAAAACAAGGTATTGCATCTATGTAAACACAGCTGCACTCCTATTCCCTTGGCTGTAAAGCGATCAAGCGCTTGACACACGGCTTAACGTGTTTTACGAGGCACGGGATTAAAGCGCTGCCAATTTCCCAACTCTGAAATGCTTGTGACACAAAATTAGAATTACCTGGAAGAGATCACTGTAAATGATAAAATAAATAAATAATAATAATAAATAATGCCTTTGCATTCTTTATGTACCTGTTATTTTATATAATGTTTGTAAATTGTGTACAACGAAGATAATAAATAAATAAATAAAAATTCCAATAACTAGGCCCGGCAATCAAATCTTTATCCTTATAATATGTTACAGCATAACAAACAATGAAGACTCCATTAATCGTTTGGCTAAGCAATTGTAAGCTCTATGACCCATATTGTTTACTGGTGGTAGAGCTTTGTCAAACTCGTCTGGGTAGGTACCACCCACTCATCAGATATTCTACCGCAAAACAGTTACTTACTTAGTATTGTTGTGTTCCGGTTTGAAGGGTGAGTGAGCCAGTGTAATTACAGGCACAAGGGACATAACATCTTAGTTCCCAAGGTTGGTGGCGCATGGGTGATGTAAGCGATGGTTAACATTTCTTACATTGCCAATGTCTATGGGCGTTGATGACCACTTACCATCAGGTGGTCTATATGCTCGTCCGCCTTCCTTTTCTATAAAAAAAATGTAGATGGTGGGGATGTGGAGTGGTGTGTATTTAAATACCAATATACGTTTTGGACCGACCAAATAAAACTGTTGGCGGTCCTTTACATGAGTGCACCAGGCTTACCACTAATAGGCACTTATGGCGAAGACTCGTGAGGCGAATAACATCTGCGCCATAACATAATACTTCATGGCGACCACCACCACTCTGACAAGAGTGTCACGACGAAGAAGAAGAATACGTTTATAACGATATTTATTTTAGTGTTAGGTATTGTTATTAAAGTTTTAAATAATTATGCGTGATGATACGAATCCTGGTTGAAATCCCTCAAAACTGACCATGCTGGAAGGACTGCTCATGCTTTTGCTCTCACACATGACTTGACCCAACTGGTTGATCAGCCCACCAGGATCCCAGACATTGATGGGCAAGCACCTTCTCTACTGGACCTTCTGCTGACTTCTCACCCGGTGGAATATCAGGTTGTGGTTCAGGCTCCTCTTGGCTCTTCGGATCACAGCCTTATTTCTACCAGAGTGCCACAGGCCAAGCTGCCGCCACTAGCGGTATGCAAACGTCGCGTTTGGCACTATAAGTCGGCGGATTGGGACGGTATGCGCGATTACTATGCGTCGGTCCCTTGGAAGGAACGTTGCTTCAGTGGGAATGACCCGACAGCTAGTGCCGCTGCTGTTGCTGGCGGGATCATGCTGGGAATGGAATACTACATTCCTAGCTCAGATCTCGTCAGTAGGAGTACGCGTAACCGTTGGTTCACTCGTGAATGTGCCGATGCTGTATCAGCTAAGCAGGCGGCATATCGCAAGTGGATCAACGGCTGCATTAGCGGGGCATCTAACATTGACTCACTGAAAGCAAACTATAATAAAAATTCCAAGTCCTGTAGAAAGGCATACACGAGAGCGGATGCACAGCGCATTGTACAGATTGGTCATGACCTTGTTTCGCATCCTAGGGGCTCCCGTAGCTTCTGGCGTCTGACCAAGTCTGTGCAAAACAATTTCTGCCAACCTTCGCTGCCACCGCTCAGAAATCCGGACGGATCGCTAGCTCACAGTCCACAAGAGCAAGCTGATCTCCTGGCTAAACTCTTTGCCGACAATTCCGTCATCGATGATTGTAGTGCACTGCCACCTACAATACCTGCATGTGGCCATACGATGCCTGACATTAAAATCAGGCAACGTGATGTGCGTGCGGAGCTGCAATCACTTGATGTACGGAAAGCTAGCGGTCCCGATGGAATACCAGCCATAGTGCTGAAGAAGTGCGCAGCGGAGCTGTCTCCTGTGTTAACGCGCCTGTTCCAACTTTCTCTCTCTTCGGGAAGTGTGCCGGAGGCTTGGAGAAGAGCTAATGTGCAAGCGGTTCCCAAAAAAGGGGATCGGTCTGACCCGGCAAATTATCGGCCAATTGCTATCACCTCAGTACTTTGTAAGGTGATGGAACGGATTTTAAACAACCAACTGATCCATTACCTAGAAGATCACTGTCTAATTAATGATCGTCAGTACGGGTTTCGACCAAAACGGTCCACAGGTGATCTTCTAGCGTACGTATCACACGGCATATGGTCTGCCTGCTCAGCTATGCACCTGGATTGCCAGCTTCCTACACAAGCGTAGCCTTCGTGTTTTAGTTGATGGTTGCGCTTCACAATTCTATGTAGTGAATGCTGGGGTCCCCCAGGGATCTGTGCTATCTCCCACACTCTTTCTTTTGCATATCAATGATATGCTCTCTCTTGGGAACATACATTGCTATGCAGACGATAGTACAGTGCATGGTGGATACCACGGACGCGCAGTGGCTGGGCGAGCGGAAATTGAGGAGAGGCGGAAGAATCTTGTCATTGAACTCGATAGGACGTTAGAGGTCATCGCCAAATGGGGCTCTGATAATCTTGTTGAGTTTAATGCCAAGAAAACACAGGTATGCGCTCTCACGGCGAAAAAGTCAACATTTTCCCCTCTTCCCTCCCTCTGTGGTACTCCGCTGGTGATGCAAAGCAAAATCGCCATGCTGGGGATTGACGTTCGCTGCGACCTTAGTCCAAGGGATTACATCGAGGCTGTTATAAAAACAGCTTCACGGAAACTCGGAGTTCTGAACAAGGTGCGGCGCTTTTTCACGCCACAACAACTGTGCCTGCTGTACAAAACACAGGTACGGTCTTGCGTGGAATATTGCTCGCACCTTTGGGATGGCTCCGCTAAGTACCTACTTGAGGCCTTGGACCGGTTGCAGCGACGTGCCGTACGCATTATTGGCGACGTAAAGGTCACAAACACCCTTGAACCTTTACAATTGCGTCGTGAGATAGCAGCACTGAGCGCTTTCTATCGACTGTATCACGGCGAGTGCTCTGAGGAATTATTCTCTCTAATTCCTGCTTCCCCCTTCCTTCTTAAGTCCACGCGAGCTGGTTCTCGATGTCACCGCCTAACTGTGACATCAATTCCATCGCGAACAAAGAAATTTGGCAACTCCTTTCTTTGTCGCACTTCCAAAAAATGGAATTCCTTACCAGCTCACGTATTCCCCTCCTCTTAAAACCCGGGTTCCTTCAAACGAGGCGTGAAGAGGCATCTTGCGGGCCGGCAAGGCGAAGGCGGCTAGTGCAGAACGTTTTTCCCGTCTGTACTGGCCGTCGTCGCGTTTGGACTCTACTACTACTTACCATCAGGTGGAGTAGAGTCATTTGCCCTCCCGGCGATATAAAAAAAAAAAAAAAAAAATTTCAGAATCATCCAGAAAAGTCTAGAACTCTTTTAGTATTAATTTTAATAATCTTTATATAATATTGTTGTTTATAAAAGACCTCGAGCTTAGTCAGTATCACTAATTTGTACTTTTCATCTCAGAAATTGTTAACTTTTCATTGAAGCGTAAACGACCCCTTGGGCAGTAATTAAAACTTAGATTCATATAGTATATAAAGCCTTAAGTAAACTTAAAGTTGTATTTCATTAAGTACATTTTGTTATCGTTGCTACTAACTTGTTGAAGCTGGCGCGTTGCCATTTAAATGGCTTCAATAACAGCAATACTTGCAACGCTCGGTGTTGGCATACAATTGCATGCATTTGAATTGCATTTTTCGACTATTAACAAAATGATTTGGGGAATTTTATATATTCATTACCAGGATTACAATTGTCATTAAAATATATATTAATTGTTAACAAGATTGTTCTTCTATGTATATACATAATAGGTATAAAGGTATATAGTGTTGGGTATCACGAGAGACCTATCAAATCTACTGGTCGCAGTTTTTTGATCGGGAGTTACGAAATTTCTACAGCAATGAGATTATGTTACTATCTACAATATTGCAAAAAAATTATCGAAGAAAATGTTTCATATACATATATAATAATTAAATCATCTATAATAAAAAATAACTTGAATTTGTATATAAACTTCGAAAATAGTTTTTTCAGGACCTTACATTAAAAAAATAAAAGTGATGAGAAAAATTCTTACCCCTTTCAAGGAATATTACGCGCACGGAATAGTGTAAGATTTGGCATAAAAATTAACAGTATAAATGTCACATCGCTGGGCTAAGACCTCATATTCTATTGAAGTGAATTCTTGGAGCTTGTTCCACCAAGCTCCTATAATGCGGGTATACACATACACCGCGAAGTACGAGATGAATTATAAATACAAATTAAAAACATGAAAATTCAATATACTGGCCAGGGTTTGAACCCACGTAAATCGGTTAAGATTCACGCGTTCAACACCCCTGTAACCTACCACCAATTTACTTAGGCTTGACGTTTGCCTTGAATTGATTCCGGTCAGCCGTTACCTCCACATTCAGACCTATTTCATTGATATCGCCTTACAAAGCCACAAATCTTTCATTTATTTTCAATGTAATCAAAAAAATTGAGACAAAAATATATTTGGACATTTTACGCGCAACTCATATTATAATACTGTGCATATTTATTTATCTGATATCTTGGTGAACCGCAAAACTTATTTGGATTAAGTACTTTTACAACAGGGTCCCGGAAAACGTTTAAAATTAATCCATTGCATTTATATACCAAATTTCGTCAACACAGACAGAATTACTTTTCCAATAATAATATTGGTATAAATATATAACAACAATATATATGTACAAAAATTGATCTTCCGTTTTGCCGCGCGTGATAGATATATAAATATAACAATAGATGAATTAATTTAGTTAACTTAATAAATAGGTAAATTACATAATAATGTTAAATATATATAAACTATGTATAATGGATAATATTAATAAAACACTAATTTGACTCATCCGTCATCCATATTAAAGAGTAGGAACAAGTGTAGAAATTCAGTTGCCCCTCGCTACGTGAGGAACCTAGTGATAGCCAGAGATTTGCGTATGGAGAGCCTCGATGACCACGTTCGCCACCTGAGATTCTCTATGTTTGCGCGCGCCGACGGAGCGCTATCCCAGCACCTGCGGTGTATCGCGCCATACCATCGGCGACCACCGGACCTAATAGGACTACCACGCGACCTCACTCAACATTGACTGCATCCTCGTCGCTGGCTGATGGGCGCTCTCCGGCAACCACCGACGGGCTCGACCTCGCTGAGCGACGGGCAAAGACAACGCGGCCCCACCACTCCGCTACAGACCGCCGCCGATCGCCAAGGCTTGATCGCTCTGCGGCGTGAACCCCTCTGGATCAGACACCATGGACAATAAACCTACCCAGTGACCCGTCTGTAGTTGCAGACGGCGTTGCCACCACTGCAGGGGGCCATCGCCCCGAACAGTTACCCCAAGGAGCCTTGGCCTGCGTGGACACCTCTAGAGAAGTTCAGTTGTTCCCTTGCAAGCGGCAAGTATTACTAAGGTACGATAATTGTTTTTATTGTATAATATTATTGTATGGCTGTTACATTGTTTTACTATAATGTGAGGGTAATCTGTATAATATGAAAATAGATAAATATACGAAACAATGAATTATTATTTATGCTCCTAATACAAGGTTGATTCTCATAATCTCTATGGCAATAAATACAAGCCATAATAAGAATTAAGCATTGATCTAACCTTTCATATATCACGAATATATTTGACGAGTCGGTTGGCGTGGTTGGTAGATACTTGCCTTTCACGCCGAAGGTTGTGGGTTCGATTCCCACCCAGGACAGACATTTGTGTGCATGAACATGTCTGTTTGTCCTGTGTCTGGTGTAATTATCTATATAAGTACGTATTTACAAAAGAAAAGTAGTACATATAGTATATCAGTTGTGTAGTTTCCATAGTACAAGCTCTGCTTAATTTGGGATCAGATGGCCGTGTGTGAATAATGTCCCAGGATATTATTATTATTTTTATTATTATATAAACATTATTACATAGAAAATATCTGACACTCGCGTAGGTTGTATATATAACCGACGTTATAGAAGAGGTAACGATATGATTTTAATAGTTAATATTCATATGGATTCGCTCTATCTGCTCTCTAAATTGCTTTTCCATTGTCTGCGTATAAATGCTAGGCGTAAGGAAATATTCTATGTCCCTGTAAACAAGACTAAGTAAGCTAAAAAAATATTTCTAAATATGAGTTGTAGTAAGTATTACCAGATGATTTTCGATTGTGATATATTTCATCCTATCAAAAACATAAATGTGAAATGAGAGCTAAGTATAATATTATGATATACGGCTTGGTTGTTGACTTTAACGACAAAAAAAGTGAGATGTAAATGGGTGCCAAGTTCAGTGGTCAGTCCTGAAATTTATTTATAACAACATAAATTATTATTTATTCTTACTTAGGATAATATATTGAAGCCGAAGGTCTGACTTGGCTAGTTCTCATATAATTTCTAATTGATTGATAATTTTATCCGTTATCCGTCGCATCTAAGCCTGTTCTGTGTTAGTCAATCATTGGAATTTTTTGTTAGTAATTAATTGTCAATATTGGATATTTATAAAATTTATTATGTACCGTTTGTTTCCATTAAATACAAATCAATAAATATCTAATTTGTATTAAATGATAAAATATATTTGATTTTAATAGAAGAAATTAAAATAAACTGACATTAATGTTTTATCTTATCTTTAATAATTATCGTCACATTTCAGCCAATTTACTCAGAACCGTTATGAATTGCACAACAAAATCTTTGTCATGAGTCACTCTGTCCATTGGGGAAAACCGTATGAAAATTCGTTCAATAGATTTTTAATTTATCGCGTACAAACAGACAGATGTGGTGGTGTGACATTGTTTTCAAAAATGTAGTGAAATATCTACAAATTAGATTAGAATTTTACTAAATTCTACGTTAGAAATATATAATCATAAGCCTAGTTATAATTATAAGCCATATAACAAATAAAAGATCATTTTATTCGTGTTTGTTTTTATTACTTTATATTATATAATCGCTTTGTACAGCATGTACGAATGGAACACAATCCTAAGAGGGGAAATGGGTACAAGTATAAATCGAGAATGATATATAAGCGTGAAGTTTAGCTTTGTGTTTCAACCAAGGATGAACATCAGTTAACGTTGAATAACAATATTTATATTGCAATTACGCGTGAGCTTTATGTGTTTTTGGAAATTATTTATTATGCAAAGTAACCATAACTTAATCAAATTAAAAATAATATTAGATCAAGTATTTTAGTCAATGTTTTAAAATAGAATTCATATGTAATAAAGTATATAGGTACTTTATAAACAAAGTGTCTCAAATGAAGCTTATATTTGCTTGGCTTGTTGCGTAAACGGAACTAATCTGCGGAGGTTATGTTAAAAGCTACAGAACAGTTATAAGTATGTACAAAATCCCTGGCTGAAAAGGCTTCAACTTTCAGTCCTTTAAAATGACCCGACGATTAATGTTGCCAGTTTGAAATTTTCCGAGTAATAGGGAAAGCTTCAATGCTCGTCCCCGGACTAGTTAAGTCGGGAAGAAGCCTACTATATTGATGAGTTGAGTTGATACCTGTCATATATTGCTGAACAATTTGTGTGTGCGTTTATAAGCTTATATGGATAAATAATACTTACAGTGATTGCGAAAGATACTTGGACAGCCCGAGCTGGGAGATCTTGGCGCCTTTGAAACCTTCGTTAACAATATTGGTCACGGTCAAAAAATTCTTCGTCATCGTCGATTCTTGCGACACTAAGTCCAAAAACCACAATTTTTTAACACAGATAACAAGTAAAGACAACACTAAAATCAAAATGACACTTACTTTTCCAAATGGAAACACATTCGATTTTTGAATATGGCAACAATTAACGCGCGAACATGTTTTTTTTATAATTCTCTCGTCGATTTACTTTATCACAGTGCGATCGTTGTTTACAAATATTTTAACGTTAAATAAAGTTCTTTTTTAAACGGTAACAGTTCGTTTTCTTAATCTGAAAAGATATTAATATTTGTTATTATTTTTATTCTGTATGAATAATATTATAATTCAAGAGTGCTTGAAAATACTCGTTACGTAAATGTTATTAACTCTAGCGATCCTAATTTCAAACGTCAAATAATATTTTATTAAAAAATAAAATTATATCTTTGGGTAAGCGTAATTATATATTTAAAAAAAAACTTTAATAATATAACAACGTGATATTAAGCAGAATCAAAAAAAAATTCAAGTATTTTTATATTATTAATTGTTAAGTTAGTTTTTGTTAAAAATTTACTTTTACCTTTACTTATGAACTCTTTTGTTTTTTTTTTAATGCTGGAAAAACGCCTTACGCATTTCCCCCACGGGAACAGTTGGGAATGTAATGGGGGTATGTGGGGCTCGTCGGTACCCACTAAAAAACCAGCGGTACCCTTTTCGTCTTAACGTGGAGCGCCACGGGATCGCTTTCGCATGCTACCGTGACGCTTTGACGAACCTTTTTTTTTTCAAGCAGTGGAAACCTTCAGAAAGGTACCCAACTCCCATGGGGGGGAACTGGGTTATGTGGGATTCTTACCCACTAAAACCACTGGATGCTCTGACGAACCTAACCTAACCCAACCCACTAAGAATGTGGATTCTACCGATAAGAACCAGCGAGAAACTCAGTAGACACTCTTTTAAAAAAAATACAAATTTGTATAAATTACATGAACTTACACGAGATCCAGCAATTCAGATATATTCAAATATATATATATATATATATATATATTTATTTATATATATATATTTACTGGTGGTAGGGCTTTGTGCAAGCTCGTCTGGGTAGGTACCACCCACTCATCAGATATTCTACCGCAAAACAGCAATACTTGATATTGTTGTGTTCCGGTTTGAAGGGTGAGTGAGCCAGTGTAATTACAGGCACAAGGGACATAAAATCTTAGTTCCCAAGGTTGGTGGCGCATTGGCTATAAGCGATGGTTGACATTTCTTACAATGCTAAGGGCGTTTGGTGACCACTTACCATCAGGTGGCCCATATGCTCATCCACCTTCCTATTCTATAAAAAAAAGAACTTATGTTTTATTTATACTAATGTATTAAGTGAATATTATACTTTAAGATGACACATTTGTGACGTAATTGTAAATAATTTTTCTTGTCCGTCTATCGTTTTAAGATGAAAACTTCATTGTATCGTATAACATATGAAAAATTCTCTTTCTATTTAGAATTTTCATGGCTCGATTTATTCGGAGTTATCCGCGAGCTTGTTGAAATTGATCGCTATAGAGACGGCATCGTATTTTATGTGTGCATAAAATATTGTCTTCCGATTCACATTTATACAGGTGATAGGGCTTTGCACATGCCTGTGTATCCACACAGCTCGTTTAACAACAAACAACAACGCTTTGTATAGCTGTGTTTCGGTTTGTTGTGTGAGCCTGTTTATTTAAATTTTACTTTACATACCAGAATAGATACGAAAAATGACAAAAGATAACTTAGGAAAATAGATTTAAGATAGATAAATTTATGAAATGATTTAAGATAGATAAATTTATGAAAGATAATTTTTTTTATTCGAACTCGCAACTCTCGCTTAATGTTCACGTGTATGTGTGTTTAGTAATAATATATATGTATATGTATAGTGTGCATGTATTTGTATATTTATTATATTAATAATAGGGTACGTACTTTAAACAGCTATCTTAAAATATTTCCTTTCCCCTCTGGTCGTTATATCGTTTATCTTTGTGTGAAGTTTTCACCAAACTATAAGAACCCTTTTAAGATAAAATGTATCGTATTTTTACCCAAAGCTAAAGCTAACTTTTTAAATATAATAATGTTTTACTGGTAAAGTGGTCTTGGCAGACTTATCTGTGGCAGGGTAAACTCTGGTTCCCTTGGCGATATACTTGGTGACCAGAGTAATTATGTAAACACGGAATCACAGTTCAGTATCACAGTAACAACCTGTGAATGTCCCACTGCTGGGCTAAGGCCTCCTTTCCTTTTTTGAGGAGAAGGTTTGGAGGTTATTCCAGCACGCTGCTCCAATACGGGTTGGTGGAGTACACATGTGGCAAAATTTCAATGAAATTTGACACATGCAGGTTTCCTCACGATGTTTACCTTCACCCGTCAAGCATGAGAAGAATTATAAACACAAATTAAGCACATGAAAATTCAGTGGTGGTCACCCGGTTTTGAACACACGATCATCGGTTATGATTCACGCGTTCTAACCATTGGGCCATGTCGGCTCGATAACGAAAAACGGAATACATTAAAATAATCAATATGCCATAGTTAATAGTGTTCTTACTATATAAAAAATAATAAGCGCTCTTTAAAAGTGGTTGACTTGAAACATTTTGGTGTAAATTTGTAAAAAGCTTCTAAAAGCTCAACGATGTACTGCTAAGCGATGTGAAAGGTTACAGATTCGTTTAAGTTTCACGGAGTTATAGTCATTTCTACTTCTAACTCTCAACTTCCATGCTTAGTTAGAGTGGTAAATAGTAAAGTCTATGTATCCCGCTGGTGGGCTTAAGCCTCTTCTAGTTTTGAAGATAATTTGTGTAGGGTTCTTCACTTGTTGTTACCGCCGATATGAATTATAAACACAAATTAGGCTTATTATAATTCAGTGGCTATTGCTCGAGAATGAACCCGCGATTCTCGATTTATATTTACATTTAATTACCACAAGACGGTCACGGCTTATCATCGGAATATCCTTTTATATTTAAAATAAAAACATTTAACTTAAAACAAATATTAGAGTTTGACTATGAGGCGTGTGTTCTTACAATAAATATCAGATAAAACCTTAAAACATCATCCGGTTCTGTCGCTAACGAGGCTTTCGTTGCATAATTTAATTCCGCATTTAAAAAAAATTATAAATCCGCCTTTTTAAAATTAAAAACTGGCAGTTTTATAGCGATCGTAAATTGTTTTTAACCTAAAGCATCGTAACTTTTCGTGTTTATCAGCTAGCTTGTATGACTGTTTTGGATTAGCGGTGCTATTTTGTGGAACTCATTTCGTACCTCACTCGTGAAATGTTGAAAACTTGCGGTGATACGCTTCTTTGATGTGTGGGTCGTTTAGATGATATAAATATTATCGTAAAATTCATTTTCAGACATTTAAGCGTATTTTGCAGTCAATGGGCACACGATGGTAAGTCACCACCGCCCATTACCATTGGCACAGTAAGCAGTAACGTCTGTCTGTATGTCTGTCTGAACGTGAAAACTCAGAAATTACCGAAGAAAGTTTTATACGTATCTATATGTATAAAAATAAGTTTTTTTTTTCTATATTATAGGTACGGACGAGCATATGGGCCACCTGATGGTAAGTGGTGTTGGCCACCAAACTTAGATACTAAGATGTTATGTCCCTTGTGTCTGTAATTACACTGGCTCACTCACCCTTCAAACCGAAAAACGACAGCACTAAGTACTGCTGTTTGGCGGTAGAATATCTGATGAGTGGGTGGTATCTATCCAGATGAGCTTGCACAAAGCCCTACCACCAGTAAATATTACTCTGTAAATTTATTAATTTTTCCTTTGCTCGTCTATAAGCGTTGGTTCTTGTTCTTCCTAAGTATGATTGGTAGTCAACGCTATTAGCAATAAGCCAGTCTGTTGTACATTATATACTTTGTTCAGCAATAAATTATTAAAGAATAAGTAATCAACGACGTCCATTTGGCATGCCAATTGTTTGTCTCCTGGACTTGGCTAGTCTTCGTTTACAATGGTGGCCTTGACCGAAATCGTTCAGGACTTGCTACTAAAAAATCTTCCACATTAAATTGTAAATAAAAATAAACAGTATTTATATACAAAATATTTTAATTTATTTTTCGTTATTAAAAAAATTATTAGTCTGCTTATGAACATCGAGTGAGTTTGATGTCACATTTTTTTTACAAACTTAATTTCCTATCCGTTTTTATTTTTTTATTAATATTATTTGGATTCTTTAAAAGTCAGATTTTTTTCCGTATTAGTATACATTATATACAGTGTGTTTGAAATAGATATTTCTTTATTATATAAATTTAAAACATTAAGCTCTTTCAACGTCACTACACGTAACAGAAGTTCAACTCCGCATACAAACTTTTCTCTCGAACGTCAAACATAGAATATTTATCCTCGAATTTGACCGTGAAACATTGCTCTCAATATGTCAAAAGAACTTTCATCAAAATGATAATCTATTTTCTAAAAATATTTTATATATAAATAGCGTTTAGACTATACTTTTACTGGTGGTAGAGCTTTGTGCAAGCTCGCAAGCAAGTTGGTTACCACTTACCATCAGGTGACCCATATTCTACTCCGCCTTTTTTTTTTTTATATTCGCCGGGAGGGCAAATGACTCTACTCCACCTGATGGTAAGTGGTAGTAGAGTCCAAACGCGACGACGGCCAGTACAGACGGGAAAAACGTTCTACACTAGCCGCCTTCGCCTTGCCGGCCCGCAAGATGCCTCTTCACGCCTCGTTTGAAGGAACCCGGGTTGTAAGAGGAGGGGAACACGAGAGCTGGTAAGGAATTTCAATTTTTCGAAGTGCGACAAAGAAAGGAGTTGCCAAATTTCTGTGTTCGCGATGGAATTGATGTCACAGTTAGGCGGTGACATCGAGAACCAGCTCGCGTGGACTTAAGAAGGAAGGGGAAGCAGGAATTAGAGAGAATAATTCCTCAGAGCACTCGCCGTGATACAGTCGATAGAAAGCGCTCAGTGCTGCTATCTCACGACGCAATTGTAAAGGTTCAAGGGTGTTTGTGACCTTTACGTCGCCAATAATGCGTACGGCACGTCACTGCAACCGGTCCAAGGCCTCCAGTAGGTACTTAGCGGAGCCATCCCAAAGGTGCGAGCAATATTCCACGCAAGACTGTGTTTTGTACAGCAGGCACAGTTGTTGTGGCGTGAAAAAACGCCGCACCTTGTTCAGAACTCCGAGTTTCCGTGAAGCTGTTTTTATAATAGCCTCGATGGACGATGGAATGTCGCAGCGAACGTCAATCCCCAGCATGGCGATTTTGCTTTGTATCACCAGCGGAGTACCACAGAGGGAAGGAGGAGGGGAAAATGCTGACTTTTTCGCCGTGAGAGCCCCATTTGGCGATGAGCTCTAATGTCCTATCGAGTTCAATGACAAGATCCTTCCGCCTCTCCTCAATTTCCGCTCGCCCAGCCACTGCGCGTCCGTGGTATCCACCATGCACTGTACTATCGTCTTCATAGCAATGTATGTTCCCAAGAGAGAGCATATCATTGATATGCAAAAGAAAGAGTGTGGGAGATAGCACAGATCCCTGGGGGACCCCAGCACTACTACATAGAATTGTGAAGCGCAACCATCAACTAAAACACGAAGGCTACGCTTGTGTAGGAAGCTGGCAATCCAGGTGCATAGCTGAGTAGGCAGACCATATGCCGGCAGCTTGGAGAGAAGACTTCTGTGCCAGACCCTGTCGAAAGCCCTGGAGATATCGAGGCTGACAGCCAACGATTCTCCATGCTTGTCGATAGCTTCACCCCAGAGGTGCGTTACGTACGCTAGAAGATCACCTGTGGACCGTTTTGGTCGAAACCCGTACTGACGATCATTAATTAGACAGTGATCTTCTAGGTAATGGATTCCTATTCTATAAAAAAAATACCTAAATATGTAACAGTGGAAATCGTTTCTTTGTCAAAATTTTCTTGTCTATAGAATAAGTTAAAATTGATTTTATTTCTGTGTGTGTTTTGTGTAGTATCCGCCCACTTAACCCACTTGTGAGTATAGGTAAGTGGTACCCTGACAATGTGTTCGGGAAAATTCATGGTGATCGGTTAATTAGTTAACACGTGAACGCCAACAGACAAACTCAGTTTCACATTTATAATATTAATTAGGATAATTAGTTTTGTTTTTGGAGGGATAGTATAATAACCTAGCTAATTGTTCCTACTTCGCACGGGTGGATAAGAAGAAAAATATATTTTGGATAGATAGATTTACGTAAAATCCGTTCTTAGTGAGCGTGTACGTCGGGGTGGGAGGGCGTTTAGTCGAAATTTGTCACGAATACTCCTTATATTTGTGACAAATTTCGACTAAATCGAGCGGATAGTTTTAAAGATCTCGTGATATTTCGCTTATATATATTATAGTGAGCTTATACTTGAAATGACATATCAGACTACAAAGCTAATGTCGAAACCATTCAATATAGAGTAGAACCGGCGTGAGAAATTCAGCGGGATTATTTTATTTGAAATATAACAATTATCGGTGTCAGGAATAACAAAGTTATTTTTGAAATAGTGAAATAGTTTAATATTAAAAAATTAATGAAAATTCATTAATTTTTTAATATCCTTTAACACAGATGAGTTTCTTAGCGATTCTAATAAATAATTAAATTTATATATTGAAAAGTGATTGTCAATATTTTGATTTCTTTGTATTTATTTCTTAATTTAAAAGACGAGACTAAATTTTGCGAGCAAAGCTCGCCTGCAACACAAAGTATTAATATAAGATGCATTACTTCAAAGCAGAATGCCCTAGGACGTTATGCTTATATTTTTTTACTATCAACAAAAAATAGACAAAGAAAAACAGTTCAGAACCATTTTTTCATCTGTTTGTAAAATATGTTCTCTGTTCAAAAATATAATTTGAAAATAGAACGTTATTTCGGGTCACGTCAGCGTTTAGGGTATGACATGCGTTTCGACCCTTTGTATGAAGATAGAACACTGTATATATTAATGATGTGACTTAGAGTTGATTGAAGTTATTATAGTCGAATTTCGATCACTACGCGAACGTACACACTAGATTTAAATATAGAACTAAGGATAAGTGAGGTTTATCTCGTAATAATTAAATTCCCATCAAAAACATAAATGTGAAATGAGAGCTAAGTTCAATATTATAATATATGCCTTGGGTGTTGACTTCAACGACATAAGAAGTGAGATCTGAATGGGTGCCGAGTTCAATGGTCAGTCCTGAAATTTATTTATAACAACATAAAGAAATGAGTTATGATCTATAGGTCAGTCAGTGATAAAAACGACGATTTTTGGACGTTAATATCTGAATAACCGTTTGAGATTTGTTTATGAAATTTGGAGCACATACGTATCTCGCAAGTCTCAATAGAAGCCGAGATGAGATTTCATATGCTTAATTTATAATTATAATTCATCTCGTGCTTTACGGTGAAATAAAACATCGTGAGGAAACCTGCATGTATCTAATTTCTTCAGGATGTTTTCCTTCACCGTCAAGCACGAGATGAATTATAAATACAAATTAAGCAAATGAAAATTCAGTGGTGCTTGCCCGGGTTTGAACCAACGATCTTCGGTTAAGATTCACGCGGCCATTAAGACCACTAGGCCATCTCGTTTTTTTTTTAAATTGACATGTTTATGTGAAACAGTTTTTGAGTTATGAGGGGGTCAAAAGTGGCTCCAAATGGTTCGTGTAATATTACACACGGTGTTGCTCGCCAGTTCTGTTAGCTTGAATTTAGCTTGACACGCTACCGCGCATCTACCTGGCGTGTCATATATTGACATAAATTGATAATGATATGTATAGTTCTATATATATATATATATTACCAACCAGCTTTTTGCTTAATGGATATATTAATAAAATTACGGCGTTAGTTCAATTGCGACCCATGACTTTTAATTGCATTATTTAAGGACGTATATCCACTTAATAGAACGCATAATTGGAAATTAACTTGGAGTTGAAAGAATGCCGGTGTAACTTGACACATGGGACATAACATTTTAGTTTCAGAAATTGGTGGCGCATGGCGATTTAAGGGATGATTGGTATTAAAATCAAAATCAATATAGAATCGTATCTTACTTATCGATTGTCATAAGTCTACGACCGTATTGAATAATTCGTCGAGATCTATAAACGGTGGTGACCACCTATCAGAGAGACCATTTGCTCGTTCACGTACCTACCTACATAAATAGCCAAAACTGTTTTATTTTTTTATTCCAACTTAATAATCTTGACGCGATTATGGACAGTCTGGCCGAATATTATCTAGATCGTCTATGGAATTCAGAATTCCAAAGACAAGTAACTGGCACGCATTAGTTATTTATATTGCATATAAATACCATACTTCAATCAATTCTTAATATTTACGTAGATTGTGATGCTGCGTGGTAATAAGCATGGAGACACATTAAAATAGCATTAAAACAAATTAAAGATACAACAAAGGCACTGACATTTGGGGACACAAATAGGTAAAAACCTTTGTTTGTTCTTCAGGAATGTTCCAGGCTCTTCAAACTTAGTGGATAAGAATCCCTCATAAAGTTCCCCTTCCAAGGGAATAGTTTTTTTTTATATAGAATAGGTAGGCGGACGAGCAAATGGGCCACCTGATGGTAAGTGGTCACCAACGCCCAAATACGCCTAATGTAAGAAATGTTAATATCGCTTACATCGCCAATGCCTTGGGAACTATGATGTTATATCCCTTGTGCCTTTAATTACACTGTCTCATTCACCCTTCAAACCGGAACACAACAATACTAAGTATTGATAAGTTGTAATGCTAAAAGCTTTTAAAAAGTCCTCGACGGTTAATATTAATATGTATCCGAGTGTAAAATATGAACCTATAATAATATTATAAATGCGAAAGTGACTCCGTCTGCTTGTTCATTAGGCTTTCGCGGTTAAGTCACTGAACCGATTTGGATGTAATTTTGTGTTAAGTAAGCTTGAATCCCAAGGAATATTAAGGAAGGATATTTGTTATACTGAACACAAACTGCGGACGAATACAGGCTATATTTATACATACTTTTTATAATTCTAAATTATAATAATCATTTAATACATTAAAGTAATAAATATAAATAGCAAATAAAAATATCTAGTGCACATATAATGACCGCGGGGATAACATAGCAGAAAGTTATATATACCTTATATATATATATATATATATATATATAAGAATAAATGGCTGACATATCAACATAAAGCCCAAACTACTTGATCTGACACTATGTATATTTGCATACGGGTTTACAAAGTAGGTAAGAAGGAAGGATTTTTATAAATTAACTCCGAAGTGATAAAGGGGATGAAATTTGTATGAAAATCCTTCATTGAAGAAAGCGCTAACGAAATTGATATTTAGCTATTTATAACGCGAGCGAATTATTATTATTAAACAGGCAAGGCCATACGTTTGCCGGGTTTCGCTGATAATTAATAAACTCATTAAAATACACGAAAATAATATAATATAATAATTAATCCACGCTTTATTTATAAAAGGAAAATAAAATTACTGAAACCAAGAAAATGTGTTATTTCATCTTATAAAGGACGCACCTGAAACCTCATTTTGTAGGAACAAATCCTACTATTCAGAGAAATAGAGTCTTTCTCCTGATATTACCGGAATACCCTAATTCTCTCGTGAACCTATTCATAAAACGAAATAAGGTTACATATGTCTATAACCTTGTATTATATATATATTAAGATTCATTTGAATTACGTTTTTTTAAATATAATATTCACTTTAAAATATAAATTTTTTTAATGGTAGGTGGACGAAAGCAAATGGGCTACCTGACGTTAAGTGGTCATCGACACTGACGCTAGACACTGACAATGTAAAAAATATTAACCACTTCTTACATTGCAATGTGCCAGAAATCTTGGGAACAAAGATATTACGTCCCTTGGACGAGCATATGGGCCACCTGATGGTAAGTAGTCACCAACGCCCATTGACATTGGCACTGTAAAAAATGTTAACCATCGCTTACATCGCCAATGCGCCACCAAACTTGGGAACTATGTCCCTTGTGCCTGTAGTTACACTGGTTTACACCTACAAACCGGAACGCAATAAAACTTTGTATTGCTGTTTAGCGGTAGAATATCTGATAAGTGGGTGATACATACCCAGAACGGCTTGCACAAAGCCCTACCATCCAGAACACATACCTTAATTATCTGTCATCATGGTTTTAGCAAATTAAAGCTCAAGTTGGTTGCACAGATTTGAATCTATATATTGATATCATGAATATCTATTATTTTATCTACTAGGCTATAGATGCTTTGGTGAAAAAGTATTATTATTTGTCTATTAATTTCCTTCTGTCCACGTGTTTATTTTTTAGTTTAATTATTAAAATCTAATTATTGTTACTAAGTACAATAAATTTTAATTTTATTTTATTTTGATATTGTAATTTTATTTTTGATATGTTTGCTCTATAAGGATGTATTTATATATTGTTATCATATGTTATTTATTAACGATTAGAAAATTTAACTAATGTTATATTTAAGTTACTCAGTTCATATAAAAATAATACGCATACTGTAATTATCTGTAATTAAAAGTACAATTTATCTTGTTTAGCCCACATTATGTGTTATTCTGTTGTATTGTTGTTGGTAGTTAGATTGGGATAAATAAATAAATAAATAAAAACATTTAGAAATACAGTCAATTGTTTTTACCATTATATCATTTAAAAATAGATTGTTCTGAATCGCAATATACTTTGTTTCGAATAATGCTATATAAGGTCTTGACATAACATTAAATAAGATATAAAACAATAAAAATAAGTCATTAAATTATTACAGAAAAAGATTGATGCTACTGCCGACTTAAAAGATTCTGGCGAGAGCAACCGGCAAGAAATTTGGCATTAACTCTTTCTTAAGGAAAATACTGATCATAATTAATTTATCGAAATAGTTCGAGATAACAAGTTAATGGTTCTCTATAAAATTATTATGTACATTTTTACGAACATAAAACATTATTCAATTACATATATGATAGTTAAATTTTGTGCCTTCTTCTTTTGAATGACGAATCAATGATGACAGAAAGAGACACATCAATGATAAGCGTTGAGAAGTAAGATCATATATAATTAAAAAATAATATATTATAATTATATAAATAAGTGTATATGCTTAAATATTTAAAGTTATCATAATTCATTTAAAAGAATAACTAATAAGTTTTTACAGTTGTCAATAGAACTTACATTCTGAATCATTAGTACTTCACGTGTAATCATTTGAAATTATTATGCTAATGTACACGTAAGTCTTCTTTTAAAATTCAATTCAAATTCAATTATTTTTAACTCTCCCTCTCCCTAACACTTTAAAAAATACAATATTTTGATATCAGGCAAATAACTAAACAAGGATACGGTATTTTTGATTATTACAAATTTCAAAATAGAAAATAATTAGATTGACAGAAATGGAATCGTGTTGATAAACGGAATATATAATAAATAGATCATAAAATATAAATATTAAATTATTTATACATAAAAAGCATTATAGAATTGTTTATAAGCGAAACGAAGGCTAATATTTTTTAAATATTAAAAATAATATAATTTAAAATTAATTTTGGTTCAGATACCTAAAATAAACACGACAATATTTATAAGCGAAGATTTTTCGTTATATATTTTTAAACACGGTCCAAAGAAGGATGTACTCCCATTGTTTACTTTCAAGCACTCTTGTTATATCATAAAATATATATAATATATAATCGACTTTTCAATTGAACATTTATGTATATATTTAATATATATATAAAAATAATATATATATATATATACCAACCTGTTACGTAACTAACACTAATAACTGAAATAAATTGATAACAATCGTAAAATATCACTAATTTTTTTATCACTTTTCACTATTGCTTTATTTTATTGAAGGATGAATATCGCGAAATTAGAGAGAGATGGATAGATTTAGAAGGAGAGGCATATAGACGTGCGCTCTGAACGCTTTTAAGGACAATACTGGCTACGCCGTTACGGTTTTCGTAGCGTATCTGCGCGTGTCTACGTAACGTAGCGTTCTGCTGCTAGTGATAGTCTCTTCGCATTAAAGTTTGTAAAGCGGATACGAATTTGTGGACTAAATTAAATATTCAAATTTAATAAATAATAGTACATATTTTTTTATAAAGCAATACATTACATTCCGTTAAATATAATTAAATTATCTATGTATGTTATGATAATGTATATTACTTTTGCAGTGAATAAATTTAATTTAATTTTCAAGTGATATTACTCAAATGCGTATGACATATTATAAGTGCATAAGTGTGACTCATTTTTTTTCTTCTATGCGTAAATATTTGTATTAAATTTAGTGAAATCTGGTCGGTTTTGCAATAAAAGAAGGTAAAAACGAATGCATGAACTATGCGTTTGACATTGGCAGTATGAACGTATACTGTTATATTTTATTAAATATAATTTATTTATAACACATATTTACATATATTTTAGTTGTCTACACTTCTTCTCCGTATAAACTTTAACCATACCAAATCTCACAACCATCCACATTACGTGTCTGTATATTTTATTATATATTGTGCATTATTTACATGCATAAATCAACCCTTTTCTACTTTTTTACTGCTTGCAGGGCTTAGTTCAAGCTCATCTGAGTAGGTACCGCCCACTTATGAGATATTCTACCGCAAAACAGCAGTACTTGGTATTGTTGTGTTCCGGTTTGAAGGATGAGTGAGTCAGTGTAATTACAGGCACAAGGGACAAACATCTTAGTTTCCATGGTTGGTGGCGCATTGGCGATGTAAGCGATGGTTAACATTTCTTACAATGCCAATGTCTATGGACGTTGGTGACCACTTACCATCAGGTGGCCATATGCTCGTCCGTCTACCTATACTATAAAAAATAATAATCTTAACCGATGATCGTGGTTTCAAACCCGGGCAAGCACCACTGAATTTTCATGTGCTTAGTTTGTTATTATAATTCATCTCGTGCTTTACGGTGAAGGAAAACATCGTGAGGAAACCTACACGTGTCTAATTTCACTGAAATTCTGCCACATACGTATTCCACCGATCCGCACTGGAGCAGCGTGATGAAATAAGCTCCAAACCTTCTCCTCAAAAAGGGAGAGGAGGCCTTTAGCCCAGAAGTGGGAAATTCACAGTCTGTTACGGTTACGGAATAGTATTGAAAGTTTTGTTAGTCATTATTTCAATCCATACATAATTAACGCTTTAATCTTGAACTTTTAAATAATAATATTTGATAATAAATCAGATACTTACACAATAAAATTATTATTATGATTTAGCCCAAAGGGTGAGGTCTAGCGGTACAGAGGCGATAGTACAAGCGTCTTGGGTACAATATGTATTATATAATATAAATATTTTAGACGGCGCGTTCTTTCTATAAATTTGTACATGTATTTTGTTTTTTATTTTAATTTTATATATTATAAAATTAAAATAAAAAAACAATACAAATGACTGTACATAGCTTAAGAATAAATGAATAAATAAGTATATGAGCCATTATAACTAAATAAAATACCTTTGAAATAAATATTACATAAACAATAAAATTGAATAATTCTACAAAAATACAGGCTTAAAAATAGCATCAACTTTGTGTTATAAAAATTAAAATATTTTTACGTTTTTGTTAATGAAAGTAGCAGTTTAAACTTTACTAAAGGCATTATTATGTATAAATTTGTTAATTTTCAGACAGCATATTTTATGTATTTTATGTATTAGATACTGGTGGTAGGGCTTTGTGCAAGCTCGTCTGGGTAGGTACCACCCACTCATCAGATATTCTACCGCAAAACAGCAATACTTGATATTGTTGTGTTCCGGTTTGAAGGGTGAGTGAGCCAGTGTAATTACAGGCACAAGGGACATAAAATCTTAGTTCCCAAGGTTGGTGGCGCATTGGATATGTAAGCGATGGTTGACATTTCTTACAATGCTAATGTCTAAGAGCGTTGGTGACCACTTACCATCAGGTGGCCCATATGCTCGTCCGCCTTCCTATTCTATAAAAAAAAAAAAAAAATTATGTATGTATGTTAATTATACATATGTATCCCAATTGATAGAAAGAGTTATTATATAGGATCTTGCTTTACTATATCAGTTCTTCTTGGTGCTATGTACATTCCAAACCACGTACGGTACGGTACGTTTACATATAATAAAATCTTGTGGTCTTGCGGTTCAAATATACTTGTAAGTCAACTTAAATAACGTACATTTTTAATTCGACTTGATATGCCCAGCATTTGGGAATCCCTAACTTAAAGATTTAAAACAAATTAAGCATGTTTAATTTCAATAGTACAAGTCGGATTCAAACCTATGATCTTGGGCGAAATCCACACGTGCTATCCACTGTTCCATGTATCTGGACTTTTTCTTATATATACTGGATAGGTGGACGTGCAAATATCACCATAGTAAGTGATCATCATTGACCATAGAAATTAGCGCTGTAAGAAATATTAACCATACCTTACATCGTCATTGCACCACTAACCTTGGGAACTAAGATATTATGTCATCTGTGCCTGTAGTTACACTTACCCGTCATACCAGAATACAACAATATTATACTATGTATTAATTATTAATGGTAGAATATTTATAATTGGTGCTAACTACCCAGACAGGTCACAAAACCGTTTCACCACGCTGTGATATAATGATAATTGAAATTAAGATATTTACGCTTTGTAAAACCAGCACACAAATACATTTTAAAAGTTTTAACATTTAAATAATTTTTATAATTATAATATAATTTGCTAAACAATCTAGGTTATAAAGAGCTTGTCTAAAATAGATTACACAACATGTCACAGGCAGGCTGGTTCTCAGGAAATTGCGAAGTTTGAGCTTGAATTCCAGCACCAAATACTAAAGTGTTAACCTCAGATTTACATACAACATACTTGTAATACTGAGTACATATATAATGATAAATTACTCTAACTGGACTGACTTCATTTTATTAATAAAAATATATAGTTTATAAAGATAATTTTGTACGGAATGCATATATATTTTATATACACTGAGTTTTTTTTTGTTGGTTCTCTTTTGCCTATCGATTGCTTATATAAGTAAAGTAACAGCCTGCTAATGTCCCATTGCTGGGCTAAGGCTTTCTCTCCATTGGAGGAATGTTTGGAGCTCATTCCACCTGGCTGCTCCAATGCGGATTGGTGGATATACATGTGTCTTATTTTTATCTGACAGATGAAGGTTTCCTCACGATGCTTTACCGAGCACGAGATGAATTATAAACACAAATTAAGCACATAAAAAACAACATTTGTGTTTATCCGAGTTTGAACGCATTCCACAAAATATTGACAAAGTTTTAAGTCTACATGCCGGCTTGATGAAATTCCGGAGAAAAGGTTTTTGTGATATATAATAGATTTTTGTTTTTTTTTTTTAATTTGGAAGATGGTTAATTGCTTAATTCTTTCCGATGCTTATGAATGTAACACTTCTTTCCTTATTCCGAGCTGATATTTATAATTTCTTGACTAAAAAGCCCAATTACTTTAATTGGCCTGGCACGGAATATGAACCCAAGACTTCAGGATCTATCAACTAAATCAATAAAGTAAGAACTATTAAATTTAAAAATACACTAAAAGTAGCTGGATCACTTTACAAGTTATTTAATTACAAAACAGAGATAGCTACTTAAAAAATCTTAGCTTCAATAATGCCAACGTTAAAAGCTGAAACGAATTACAATGTATTAAGCTGACTGAAGTTCTTTATAATGTAATGAAAAAACGCCTTCTCTTCGGGAAAAAGATTAATTTATACTAAAGTAATTACTCTATTAATTAAACTTCAACATTTTTTTAATTATATGTAGTATGCCTCGTTAGACTAATGGGTAGGTTTAAGGCAGATCTTGAGCTGATTGGTTCAATCGTGTTTTGTTCAAACACTTTTAGAACAGTGAATGCCAGACGTTATAACGTCACTTGGTAGCAGGTATTTCCCAAGGTTGGTGGCGCATTGGTGATCTGAGAATTGGTTATTATTTTTTATAAAGCAAATATCTATGAACGGTGGTGACCTCTTACCATCAGACCTATCTTAGCTTAGCTTAACTATGTTATAAATAAAACAATAAGTTATATGTTAAGTCCAAGGTACTGTCTCTGAAAGCGTTAAGATATTATTAAAAAGTTGTTTTTTTACTAATAGAAGTTTCCTAGATTATTTTGTTCTTATAAATTATTTAATACAAAAATCTACAATTATATTTCTTGCAATTTATAATTCATACTTCATACGATATCAAAACAAAAATTTGATATGTGGGTCATTATCCATTTCAGAGAAACTGCTTTATTTAAAAAAGGCATTTAATTAAAAAAACGAAAATTCTAAGAAATACGTGAAACTGAATAGGTCAAAGCCTCTACGGGATTCTGACTGGCTCTTGTTGAACTAAAAGGTAACGCAACTGATTCAATATCAGCTTTTCTAATGCTTATTGCTGGACAATTTTTCCCACTGCTGAGAAAATATCTCGTCTGCATTTAAGTAGACGAATTGGTGAATTGGTTGTTACTTAGATCAGATAAAAGCACATGTGTCTGAATTTCTTTTGTCACAATCAGGTTTCCTAACTTTTTTTGGGCTTACTCCTGGAGAGCTGTGTTCAGAAAAAAAACTCATGTTCCTACTGGATCATCACAGACTCTAATGTGTTGCTTAACGTCAACTTTTTTTTTATATTTACCGGGAAGGTAAATTAATCTACTCCACCTGATGGTAACTGATAGTAGAGTCCAAACACGACGACGGCCAGTACAGTCAGGAATAATGATTAGCTCAAGCCCCCGCCTTGCCAGCCCGCAAGATGCCTCATCGCGCCTCGTGAAGTTAGTTTATATTTGAACATTTATTTTTTTATCTAGTTCCAATTTGTTTTTTTTTTATTTAGAATTAAGAAGCTTGAATCTTGACTAAGTTTAAATAAATTTCTTTCAATTAAAACAGAAGCACGTGACATATCTAGTATAATACGAATGATATTAAAAAGAACAGCTAAGCGATCTGGAATTAAGCGGAGTTTGAAAAGAAGTTGCAATTATGCGCTGAAAAATTCTGAATATACATAACGGACGTCATTCTGTACCGTCAGCAATGACATACAATAATATAAGTAGATTCTATATTTCATACTTATGTCATGACCATTTTTAAATCGCCATAACACGGAAATTCATTAAATCTAATTTTACCGAACTAGAAAATATTCATTCAAATACGATCGTTACTCTTTCGTTTAACTGAAATACATAGTCGACTGTTTATACAAATTTACATAATCTCTATGGTAATCAATGAATACTAACATCGCAATTCGCATTTCGGGTTAAAATAAATAAATTTCCGTATAAGTAGAGTCATTAGGTAAATTAATTGTATGTTATAATTCAAACGTTATTAAAATTAACGGTGATCCGTCGATGATGGCTGCCGTTTTATATTTCGCCAGAATGACATACTACGAAAGAGTTTGAAATCACTCTCGTTTAAAATTTAATTATCTATATTAATGAAAGCGGCACAGTCTCGCTGTCTTATATTTCAATCAGTTATATTTTTAAATCATTTTATAAACAAAACATCTAGAAGATTCTGTGGTATTTAAAAAAAAATGATTTCTTTGACTTATTTAAAAAAATATAATATAATATTGCGAAATTTTAAACAATATTTCATATTTCAAAACTATTAAAGTTTTAGAAGCGTTCGCATTGAAAACGGCTGGACTGATTATTTTCGCTCCAACGTCGAAATAATAAGCTTTGTTTAAAATATATACAATATTTTTGCTCACTACATTTTATATGCCTTGAAATTACGATATTTTTAAAGTATAAACTATTACATTTTATGTCCATCTTCCAATTATAATATTAATTAAGAAAGTTTTATGTCGATTGGTTTTTTATTAGTATGATTATAGTATAAAAACTTTATTTTTAGTACATGTTCAATTGCGTCATCAATAAAAAACATTAAGTAAAGTATCATAAAGCTAATGACGTCTTAAATGATAACACACCTTGGGAATGAAACTATCGCCTCCAGACCGTTTCAAACAGTAATATGAATAAATGTGCAGTAATAACAATTGTTGAAAAATAAATCCGAATTTTCTGAGTTATTCTTAGGTGTGAGGCATTTATTTCCGAACTGGATGTTTATAACGAACAATAATTCTACATTGAACAAAAATTTTGACTGACTTTTCCTTGACTTAGATAATAATAATATTCTGTGATATTATTCACACACGGCCATCTGATCCCAAACTAAGCAGAGCTCGTACTATGGAAACCAGACAACTGATATACTACAAATACTATTTTTCTTGAGTAAATACATACTTATATAGATAATTATACCCTGACTCGGGACAAACAGATATGTTCATGCACACAAATATCTGATCTGGGTGGGAATTAAACCCACAACCTTCGGCGTGAAAGGCAAGCATCCACCAACCACGCCAACCGGTTCGTCAACGATGTGAACGATAGTTTAGAATAGCTAAAAATGGTGTGTTCGTAAATGTAAAGACCACTCTCTGTCTATCTATTACGCTTGCAGGACTAAACTACTGAAACGATTTTGATGAAGCTTGCACCCTAGGAAAGGACATACTGTACGTTTTTATAGGAATCATACATTTTAACGGAAATATAAATTCCGGAAATATTAATTGAATTAAGTCCCATATAGTTAAAGAGCAAAGATTAGCAATATCCAATAATATTTAAGGTACTTTTATAGTCTTTATAAGATCCAATATCCGATCCGATCCGATCCGTATAGTATCCTATAAGTACGACTCGTAGAGATAAAAAGCCGAGATGGCCCTGTGGTAAGAACGCGTGAATCTTAACCGATGATCGTGGGTTCAAACCCGGGCAAGCACCACTGAATTTTCATGTGCTTAATTTGTGATTATAATTCATCTCGTGCTTTACGGTGAAGGAAAACATCGTGAGGAAACCTGCATGTGTCTAATTTCACTGAAATTCTGCCACATGTGAATTCTACCAACCCGCATTGGAGCAGCGTGGTGGAATAAGCTCCAAACCTTCTCCTCAAAAAGAGGAGAGGAGGCCTTTAGCCCAGCAGTGGGACATTCACAGGCTGTTACGGTACGGTACGGTAGAGATAATAGTTTCTGACCGTGTCATCGACCACGTTTAAGGTGGTTGTTACCCTATGTTCTTTTCTGTACCACTGACAACGCCTATGCAAAATGTCACTATGGTCGGATGAGTAATTAAGACGTGAAATTGGAAGTTTACAAAATCACTTTCACTTTTATAATATTAGTAAGGTATTTCTACACTATTTCATTTATAATAGAGTAAAAATGAAAAGTGACAGATTATATAAACAGGTAAGCGTGATGAGGCTAATAGAGACAACAAAAAAAAAAAAAAAATTTTTTGCCAACGCTACAAAAACCGTTTGCCAAGTTTCACATTCACATCTCATACGACGCCCTCCGTCGGTCTTTTGTTTGAAAATCCTCATTTATATACAAATTTAAAGCTATATATTATGATACATTTCATCTTCAACGCCGAATGGAAATGTTTTGAATGTGTGAGAATTGTATGAATGTACTTATATAATAAACGAGATTCCTGCTAACATACATTATGTATTATATTAAAATTACTAATGACATGGAGACTACATTTTCAATATTTATAATTTCAATAGTGTAATTACAGGCACACGGGACATAACATTTTAGTTCCCAAGGTTGGTGGTGCATTGGTGATATAGGCGATGGTTGACATTTCTTACAATGCCAATGTCTATGCGCGTTGGTGACCACTTACCATCAGGTGCTCGTATATGCTCGTTCGCCTTCCTATTTTATAAAAAAAAAATTATCACTCGACTTAAATTTCGATCTTGATTAATTATATTTAATCTCATCATATATTTGTATTTTTAAGTCATTAATTAGTTAATTATTAATACTTATATACTTTAATTATTATTTTTATGATTGTGATTCCTATTCTAATTATTAATGTTTGTTATGTAATATTATTAATGTGTGATTTGAATGTACTGAATGTGTAATGATGTACCAAAAGTATGGGCCTTGATGGCTGAAAAATAAAAATATTATTATTATCAAGTTCACTCAAACAATTAAAAAAAAAACATTTTATTAACTATAACATATGGTACACGAGTAGCTTACAACTGATTTAATTTAACATTTATTCGGCTTAAATATTAGATTAATTACATATGTGTTAAAAAAATATAGTCTGAAATTATACGTGTGCACAGAGTAACAGACAACCTAGGGTACTTTGATCTTAATTTATGTCCCTTGTGTCATAGTTATACTGCCGACTGCCTCGCTGGTCTAGTGGCTTGCTGTAAGGCCGCAGATCCGAAGGTCCTGGGTTCAATTCCCAGGTCGAGCCAATAAAAAGTTATTGAGTTTTTTTTGTCAGAAAATTCTCAGTAGCAGCCCGGAGTCTGGAAGTTGGAAGTGTGTACTCCCGTGCCTCGAAAAGCACGTAAAGCCGTTGGTCCTGCGCATAAACTCTTTCCGGTCGTGTCGGATTACCGTCCCATCGGATTATAAGAGTTAGGGAATAGAGAGTGCACCTGTGTTTGTGCACACACTTGTGCACTATAATATCTCCAGCGTAGTTGGCTAATCTCTCTTGAGATTGGATGCCGTGGCCGAAATCGGCCTGGAGAACATTATTAGTAACACTAGCATTTTCCGTTCTCTTTTTTTTTAAACCAACATGTATTGTTTATATACACCAATATACTATATTTGTCACATTTTTTTTTTAATATTTTCTGTTATTGTTATTTATAAGTCAAGCACTTTGATATTTTAATGAAATTCTAATCGGCGCAAGAAAACTATGCATACAGTGTTAGCTTTCAAATGGGTATATATAAAATATTTCTAATACATAATTTATTAAGATATTATTTATGTAACATCTACAAGTACTGTTTGGAAGTAGGGTAAGCGATAAGCTTGTGGTACCTCCACAGACGGGCACCACCTTATAAACACAAAATACAATAAAAACATTTGTTCAAATTATATTTTCATGACATAATCCAAGTATGACTTCCTTACGAACAGGTCATATTACCTTTGAGCTAAAACTTTTAATTGTTAAACTTAGACTTTACTCTGACTAAGGAGTTTAGTTTAGTGACAAAGATCTATTACTTAGTAACTTGCAGCGTTATATTGACGACATTTACATATGTTTGCCATGGAAAATTATTTGATATAAGTAATAAGTTACTGATTTGACTATTGAAGTAATAATGTCCTTCCGATTTCGGCCACGACGACCAATCTCAAGAGAGACGCCACAGGACATGTTGTAGTGCACAAGTGTGTGCGCAAACACAGGTGCACTCTCATAACAGGATGGGACGGCACGACACGGAAAGAGTTCAGACGCAAGACCAACGCCTTTACGTGCTTTCCGAGGCACCAGACGACAGGCTACTTAAAATTTTCGACAGAAAAAACCCAATAACTTTGTATATGGCCAAGAGTCCCCTGAACTAATACTGAACTGCACCATCCCCACTCTGGGGATGAGCACCAGCTGGGTCAGTCGTCCAAAACTGTCAGCTTAAATAGTTAATTTCGTAATTCGTATAGACTCGTGATTTTGTGTTTGAAGTATATTAATAAGTATTTTGATTTAAAATAAATTCAAATGAATATTATGAATAAATTTAGTGCTTTGTTAAATTGAAGGTTAAATTGACATTCTAATAAGTTATAGCACAATGGGTGATAATTAACTCTATTACGAATAAACTAAATTATAATTAATTTAATTAATCTAGAACATTTAATGGCTTAGGTACAACGATGAGATTGTGTACATATATTTTTTTTTTTATAGAATAGTGAAGGTTTTTTTTATGGAATAGGAAGTCGAGATGGCCCAGTGGTAAGAAGGCGTGAATCTTAACCGATGAACGTGGGTTCAAACCCGGGCGAGCACCTCTGAATTTACATGTGCTTAATTTCTGTTTATAATTCATCTCGTGCTTTTCGGTGAAGGAAAACATCGTGAGGAAACCTGCATGTGTCTAATTTCATCGAAATTCTGCCACATGTGTATTCTACCAACCCGCACTGGAGCAGCGTGGTAGAATAAGCTCCAAACCTTCTCCTCAAAAAAGGGAGAGGAGGCCTTAGCCCAGCAGTGGGACATTTACAGGCTGTTACTGTATAGAATAGGAAGGTGGACGAGCATATGGGCCACCTGATGGTAAGTGGTCACCAAACGCCCTTAGACATTGGCATTGTAAGAAATGTCAACCATCGCTTATAGCCAATGCGCCACCAACCTTGGGAACTAAGATTTTATGTCCCTTGTGCCTGTAATTACACTGGCTCACTCACCCTTCAAACCGGAACACAACAATATCAAGTATTGCTGTTTTGCGGTAGAATATCTGATGAGTGGGTGGTACCTACCCAGACGAGCTTGCACAAAGCCCTACCACCAGTATAGTATATATATAATAATTACGATGTTGTAAAATAATAGGCGGTAGGGCTTTGTGCAAGCCCGTCTGGGTAGATTTGGATATATTCTATCGCTAAACAGCAATATTTTATATTGTTTGCATTCCGATTTAAACGATGAGTGGGTCAGTGTAATTACAGGCACGAGGGACATAACATCTAAGTTCCCAAGGTTAGTGGCATTGGCGATGTAAGATGGTTAATATTAGTTCCATCGCCAATGTCTATGAGCAGAGATGACCATTTACCATCAGGTGGATATATTATTTAAAATTATTTATTATTATGTGGTATTTTTTATTAATTTCTATTTCAACATCTTTATCATTTATATGAATAAAATTCACATCCATAAGAATTTAATACTATATTTAAAATTACCGCTTACATTATATACGAAAGTATATGACAGTGTAATAATAGGATTAAACCACAAAAAAAAAAAATGATTATATAACTTATTTTTGCATTGTTAAGCTCCTACAATTACATAAACACTGACCAAAATCCTAAAAAAATAAAAGAGCAATATAATATATATACTATATAATATATAATATAATATATATATACGTGTGCACACACTTGTGCGTTATAGTATGTATTATAAGTACATACGACGATATTCACCATTCACAAAAGTGTTCGAAAACACAGGACCTTTACTAGTCCCTATTTTAAAAGCCCAGGACAAAGTTCAGGGGAAATCTGGGCAACAAAATTAACTTTAACTTTCCCGAATCGGGATTAGACCCTCTTTGAGATCTATAGCCTTTTAAGCTAGCCACTAGCCCATGAGGCTATTACATTCGTAAAATTGTTTATTACGCACATCTTATCAAATCAATCGATCATTGTACAATTTAGCAAACACTTTAGTCAGTGGTACAGAAAAGGACATACAATACCTAATATCTACCCCCACACCTCAAACGCCGTGGGTGGAAACTAGTATATAATAATAATATTTACACTCAATATCTTCAAAAGTCAAAGTCAAAAATCTTTATTCAATATAGAAGCGTTACACTTACTTATTGATTGTCATGTCATTTCATTCCCAAGGTGTGCAATCATTTAAAAAGTCATTGGTTGTGTAATATCCTTCATCACAAAAACTTGTCTTAACGATTCTTTTAAATTTCACAATTGAATATTTTTGAACGTTTTTTGGCATCCTCTTGTAAAAGCGTATACATTGTCCCATAAAACACTTACTAACCCTGTGTACGCTGGTAATAGTGGTTGTAAGTTTAAGCTGGTAACAAATATATTCATAAAAGTATTTTGCATAAACTTGCCTACGAACTTTCAAGTACATTTTTTTTATTACGCGATGGTTAATTTTAAAAGCGAACAAAGGCTTTTGTCTTGTGAGCTTACGAAATAATAACCGTAGCATTTTCTTTGATTACAGCCAGCTGTTTTTCGTCTTTCCTTTATCTAAAAGGCGCCTTATCTATTGCCTGTTGTTCATCAAACGCTACGCTCAGATAATTAAGCAAAATTAAATCTATACATATGTGAAATTCTCTATGCGTTAGTTCATTGTATTATTGTTTTTATTTAAAATAAGTAGGTAGGCTAGCAAATGGGCCACTAGGGGGGTCTCAGTACACTGGTAATCCCTCTAGAGAATGGAGACCTGCAAAGGCAGGTCGTCCGTCATCATGGTAGCATGCGCAAACAATCCTGTGGCACTCTTCGTTAAGACGGAATGGGTAACGCTGGTCTTTTAATACCGCTGAGCCCCACATACCTCCTCAATGTTCCTGTGGGGGAATCGCATAATGCGTTTTTCAAACAAGAAAAAAAAATGGGCCACCTTATGTTTAGTGATCACTGCTCAAGGTCATTGGTCCCGTGATGTCAACCATTCCTTATATCCAATCAAATACTCCAATGAAGTGAGTTCTTAATAAAAAAAAATAGTAATACATAATTGATTTTAAACGTTTAACAGCTAGAGTACTTTGTACGCATAGTTTCGTACTTGTTTACGACAAATTCGTACAAGGACACTTGACCCGAATCGTACCTTTGCTTTGAAGAGCAATGACTGTCGATTGAATTTATTGATTTGTTTTATTTTGATTTCTGTCCGTCATTGCTTTTGAGTGTTTTATAAATTCGTGATCATTTGAAAATAGAATTGAAATTGACGAGCCGGTTGGCGTGGTTGGTGGATGCTTGCCTTTCACGCCGAAGGTTGTGGGTTCGATTCCCACCCAGGACAGATATTTGTGTGCATGAACATATCTGTTTGTCCTGAGTCTGGTAAAATAAAACGTTAACGTTAGTTGGATAAAGCTGCTAAAGAAGCAGCTTTATATTATATTATTAATTATTCCAATGATTTTTGCGCAAATACGAAGCGAATCGAAAATAATTTGTTTATTTTTATATTTGACATACATCATATTGAGTAGAACATGATTTTATTAAAAGATAAAGCATCAAGATCAGAAGACGTATTTTAACCATCTGATATATACAGGATTAAAAGAAGAGTAAGCCAAGATAATTAAGTACGTTATTATTCAGGTCCTTAGTGACAGATTTAACCCTAAAATGTTCTATTCGAAAATTAACCGTTTTAAATATATGTGAATTTTTTTTTTATATAAATACATGCATGATGAATATAGTACTAAAAATCATCAATAAAACTCGAAATTACTACTAAAAGTATTAAGTAGCTACCGAATAAGTATTTGAAAATAGGAATTCACTGTTTCCAACTATAAGGCATACTGAAAAAAATCTATGTAAGTTGTTTCTGAAGTCGAGATGGCCCAGTGGTAAGAACGCGTGAATCTTAACCGATGAACGTGGGTTCAAACCCGGGCAAGCACCTCTGAATTTTCATGTGCTTAATTTCTGTTTATAATTCATCTCGTGCTTTTCGGTGAAGGAAAACATCGTGAGGAAACCTGCATGTGTCTAATTTCATCGAAATTCTGCCACATGTGTATTCCACCAACCCGCATTGGAGCAGCGTGGTGGAATAAGCTCCAAACCTTCTCCTCAAATAGGGAGAGGAGGCCTTAGCCCAGCAGTTGGACATTTACAGGCTGTTACTAAGTTGTTCTGTAATTTTATTTAAAATTTTCTACTTTTCCTTGCCTGTCCAAAAAGTATAATATCTACTATTTATATTAATAAGTCTTAAAAACATGGATTGATGGGTCTAAGTAGTACTTTTTTATATAGAATAGGTAGGCGGACAAGCATATGGGCCACCTGATGGTAAGTGCTCACCAACGGCCATAGACATTGGCATTGTTAGAAATGTTAACCATCGCTTACATCGCTAATGCACCACCAACCTTGGCAACTAAGATGTTATGTCCCATGTGCCTTTAATTACACTGTCTCATTCACCCTTCAAACCGGAACACAACAATACCAAGTACTGCTTTTTTGCGGTAGAATATCTGATGAGTGGATGGTACCTACTAAGACGAGCTTGCACAAAGTTCTGCCACCAGTACATGTCCAAAATTACGCAATTTTCGAAAGCTTTGTTATTTTCTTGTATAAAGTAGTTGTTTATCATGCAAATATTTACTAATGAAGAACATACTATATTGAATTAAATTAAATGAAGCAAATGAATAATAATAACCAGCATGGCTTTATAAAGGGTCGATCTACAACATCAAATCTTGTTTCGTACAGTGAATTCATTGTGCCAGCTATTGATAACCACAAGCAAGTTGACGCAATTTATACCGATTTAACCAAGGCTTTCGACAAAGTTTCGCACGATATTTTACTCTTAAAACTAAGCAAGTACGGATTCAATGGTAATATGCTTGAGTGGTTCAAATCATATTTATACAATAGACAACAATTTGTTGTCTTAAAAGGTTTTAGCTCGAGTCTATATAAAGCCTGCTCCGGGGTTCCTCAAGGGTCACACTTAGGACCTTGGCTCTTTAATATCTTCATTAATGATATTTGCGATACGGTACATTATAGTAGAGTATTTTTATTTGCGGACGATTTAAAATTAACAAAAGTAATAAACAACTTAGCTGACTCAGAGCTCTTACAGGTGGATATTAATGCTATATATAATTGGTGTAAAAATAATAAAATGGAATTAAACGTCAGTAAATGCAAGCATATAAAATTTACGCGAAATCTCAATATAATCAAAACAATATATAGCATTGATAACATCAAGTTGGAGGAAGTTTTTGAAATAAGTGATTTGGGTGTCATTTTTGATGACAAGCTTACTTTTGTCCCGCACTTCAATAAAATAATTACGAAAAGTTCCAAAACGTTAGGATTTTTAATAAGAAATGGTAAACACTTCACGAATAACACGAAAAAAATAATCTATAACGCTTACGTGCGTAGTGTACTGGAGTACGGTAGTGTTGTGTGGAATCCTTGTTACAATGTACATCGTCTGCGTATAGAGAGAATACAGAAGCGATTTGTATATCATCTATCCAGAAACAAAAAACCTCATACAATAAATCTAATAAAAATTACAGCAATCTCTTGAAAGACTTTAATATGGATAGTCTCTCTGTACGCAGACAATTATTAGATCTCTCTTTCCTATTTAAGATAATTCGTAACGAGATCGACTGTACTTACTTACTTGAAAAGATATACTATCGTATTCCAAGGCGCAATGTTCGTAGTTTTCTGGGCACTTTTGATGTCAGAATATTAAAAACGAAATTAGGATGTAATGCACCAATGCCTAGATCATCACGGTTGTACAATGGTTTTTGTCAAGATCTAGATATTTTTAATGACTCTGCCATGATTTATCGTAAACGGGCGCTAGAATTGTTGAGAGATGCAAATAAATAATAAATAAATAAATAAATAATAAATAATGTTATCTTAATTTTATTTTGTATTAATTAGTATATTTTTAGTAATTTTTTTGTAACGTAAACTTTGCATGAATTTAATGAATTATTTAATTTTAATTTGTACCTATATCAATTTCAAACTATTTGTGTTATTAATTTTAATTTTATTAAGTGCATGTTTATTTTTTTATGATCTTTAATTTGTACCAATTTGGACTTTTTTTTTTTTTTTAATCCTTCTACTCATGTTGCTATAATTATGTGTTAATGTATTTTTAAAACAAATATTGTAATTGTTGTGGCTACTTTAAAAAGCTTCACATGTTAGCTATTTTCACTAAATTGTTTTACATTTGTCATTAAAACATGTAGTAGCTACTAGTGGTCCTTAAAATAAATAAATAAAAATTAATAAGACCACACCAGTGCTACACGGAACGAGTTATGCGATTAATCAAAATAGTTTTTTAATTGACGGAATGCTTGGGAATGGCTTGGGAATAAATCTAAGCTATGAAATTATCGTTTTGGTTATGGTACAGTTTATGTGATACGATTTCACCATCATACATCATCTACCAATTGTTTGTCTGCCAAAATGAGGCAAATCAAATATGAAAAACTTTTTTTTTAAATTCATCCCAAACGAAAACATTATTATCATTGGCAGTTTCGTCTGCTTTTAATTTGGTACTGTTGACGTTACAAGCGTGAATTTCATGTTATTGTAAAGTAGAAATTACCTAAAGATACTAACCTAGCCGTATCATGCTGTGGAGATGAGTCTAAATAAATAATGTTCTGTTATTTCATGTATTTACATAAACAACAATTGAATAAAATACCATAATATGTTCTACTTGAAAAAGCAACCTTCAATTCTTAATGCGGATGTAGCGTTAGAAAAAAAAATTTAAATCTAATTTATATATAAAAAATTCATGGCGCAATTTCACGAAATTTTATGTTTATTATGATGTTTGTGTGAAAATTGTCACGTGATGCTCCTTTAATGTGATCCAATGAAGATGGAATTTAAACATGGAACTAAAAAGTACCTTCAAATCTTAAATTATTTTAATTGGATGTAGCGTTGGCAAAAAAGATAAATGAGCCACCTTGTGGTAAGTGCTCACAGTCACCATATTGGGCACTGTTAGAAGTATTAAGCATTCCTTACATTGCCAATACGCCCACCCACCTTGGTAACTAAGATGTCAACTGAAACAACAATACTAGGTATTGATGTTTGGCGGTAGAATATGCGATGAGAGGGTAGAACCACCAATATCTTATTTACATCTGATGATCCGATGAGCCCAAGAAGTCGAGATAACCTAGTGGTAAGAACGCGTGAATCATAACCGATGATCGTGGGTTCAAACCCGGGCAAACACCACTGAATTTTCATGTGCTAAATTTGTGTTTATAATTCATCTCGTGCTTGACGGTGAAGGAAAACATCGTGAGGAACTCTCTATGTGTCGAATTTCACTGAAATTCTGCCAAATGTGTATTCCACCGACCTGCATTGGAGCAGCGAGGTAAAATAAGCTCCAAACATTCCCCTCAAAAAGGGAGAGGAGACCTTAGCCCACCATTGGGACATTCACAGGCTGTTACTGATCCAATGAACTCAGTATATATATATAATTATATAAACTGTAGACATAAGAATGTAGCATGTCATATAATTACAGTTTAATAGTTTCTAGAAATCTAATTAAAATAAATATATAAGTTACTTCGGCTAACTAAGTAGTAAATACATAAATAGTATATAATACTCATTTATTTTTTGTAAGTCGGAGCAAACGCTTAAAACAAAATACGAAACCAAATATAACCTAAGGACGCACATGCGTTTAGAGTCTGTGCATAAATTAAATTATTAAAAAAATGATGAACGAATTTAAATATGGAACTCTTAAAATATCTTCAAATATAACAAGAAATTCGTTTACATCCATTTGCACGACGTCAGCTCTGACAGATAACTAAGACGGATTGTGCTGTGCTGCCCTCTGTGATATATTGCTTTAAAGACTGTTAAACAGAGATCAATGTTTGCAAAACTACTTTATAATATTGGTAAATTGATAGTTTTCACTCCTGACATTTCAATTTATCAATGACCATAGTTATTTATACATTAAAATAAGTAACAGCTTGTATCATACTGTATGTGTCTAATTTCACTGAAGTTCTGTCGTTTGTATCCACCAAAATGAATTAGAACACCATGGTGGAATAAACTACAAACCTTCTCATCACAAGGGAGAGGACGCCTTAGCCCAGCAGTGGGATATTAACAGGCTGTTACTGTACTGTACTGTATCATACTGCGGGCTAGGGTGTACTCTGTAGTTATGTTCCGGTTGGGTGAGTAAGCCAATGAAACTTTAAGTACAAGAGACAAAGCATCTTAGTTACCAAGGTTGAAAGCGCATTGGTGATGTTAAGAATGATTAATATGTCCAGTGCTAATGTTTATATATCAGGAAGACTGCTTAGGTGGCCCTTATTATATAATTAATACCAAATACCTAAATCTCTATTCCAGTAGGCTTAGAAAATCAAATTTGAATTAAATGTAAAGCTACCAACGGAATCTAGATTCTACCGATAAGAACCGGCAAGCAACTCACTAGTTACACTTTTCTAGTTAGAAATTGATAAATTTACATATAATAAACATATATATATATATATATATATATATATATATATATATATATATATATATATATATATATACGGTAATTAAATACACTTAAATTTATCAATCCTAATACCTATTCATAAAGATCATGATTCTATGATAAATCATTATATCATAAACATTGTCCAATCTCCACAGCCATATATCTCTAATCTGAACTGAATAAAGCCGTCAGGGTAGCGCTTCACGCAATGGAATAAGATTCAAAATTGCATAAAAAACTTTGATTACAGCAATGGGATTACTGAACTAATATACAAACATAAATACAGTCGATCCGTTTGCAAATGCTAAATTCAAAATCACAGAGCTTGAATTATACATCAAATTGTATAATTAATTATTGTATTAGATGGGGAACTATACAATTTTATATTTTTCATATGTGAATATGTAAGCTGGCTTGAATCAGTTGTAACTACTACTAGAATTATGTGTATGTTATTATACTACCGTATAATAACCAGTATACGGTTTCTCTTTGTAAATATGCTATGTATTCGACCGGAGGTCCTGGTTGTAATTCCCAGGTCGGGCCGATAAAAAAAAAATTATTGGATTTTTCTGTCAGAAAATTCTCAGTAGCAGCCCGGGGTCTGGAAGTTGGAAGTGTGTACACTACCGTGCCACTGAAATCACGTAAAGCCGTTGGTCCTGCGCCTGAACTCTTTTCGGTCGTGTCGGATTGCCATTCCACCGGCATTATGAGAGTTAGGGAATAGAGCGTGCACCTGTGTTTGCCAACACATTTGTGCACTATAATATTTCCTGCGTAGTCGTCTAATCTCTCTTGAGATTGCACACCGTAACCGAAATCGGTCTAAAGTATCTTAATGTATTGGAATGTATATGATATATTATGTTAATCACCGAGAATCATCAGTTCAAATCCGGCCTAGTATATCGGAAGCTTTTATTGAGCTTTTAAAGAACAAATAAATCACATGAAAACTTAGTAAACCGAATATAATATTATTATATTAACAATACATATTAGATAGAACACGGTATTTTAACTCTTAATCAAAGACCGTGGATTCAAACCTGTCCAACCTTTGACTTTTCATGTGATTAATTTGTGTTTATTTGTAGTTCATCTCATGATGAAAGAAAACATGCATCCTGCATCAGATGAAAATCTATCTAATGTGTATCCACCAACACGCATTGGAGTAGTGAGAGAATAAGCTCCAAGCCTCATTAACGATCCATAATAGAGATGAACCGATCATAGACTAGACTTCTACTACTAGACTAGACTAGCCAAGATGGCCCAGGGGTAAGAACGCATGAATCTTAACCAATGATTGTGGATTCAAACCCGGGCAAGCACCCCTGAATTTTCATGTGCTTAATTTGTGATTATAATTCATCTCATGCTGCATGTGTCTAATTTCTCTAAAATTCTGCCACATGTGTATTCCACAAACCCGCACTTGAACAGTGTGGTAGAATAAGCTCCAAACCTTCTCCTCAAAAAAGGAAAGCAGGCCTTTAGCCCAGCAGTGGGACATTCACAGGCTGTTACGGTTACGGGATCATAGACTAGCTGACGGAATATAATCCAGACCAAACTATGAATCCGACATCTCAAGAAGACTCAAGAAGAAGAGTAACAAGGGATATTACTGGTCTTCTTGGGATGCGCGGAAGACAACTGTCACATATCAGGTCAATGCTAACATGTAATCGATAATTCTAAAATTAAAATTGTTATACAAGCTGAAAACATATAAAGATTCATTATATGCAGGAATATGTAAATAACAGAAAAGATACGGACAAAAGCACACACACACATACACACTCAAATCTGTGAAAATAATATGATTAGAGGCAGAGCCCAGCTGTGGATGTATCACAACTATTATTGCTCATAAGCCTTAGTTAGCGTAGGCCTCAAGCATTCCTTTGTTAATGGGCTGTCGACCATGGAATCTATACCAAAACCTTGTGTCTGTAATAACATTCGCTTATTGAGTCTCAACAAAGCATTGCACAGTGGAATGGCTGATGAATGGCTGATATTTATTCAATATTCAGTGAACCATATGACCAAATAATTAGGGCATAATTTTATTGTAACCCATTTCGCTCAACGTTCATTAAATTATAGTGATTTTCGAAAGCCAAAATGATCGTATGGTTCGATCGAGTTCTCAGCAGAAGATCGCAGGTTCTAAAATGTTTTAAAAGGACTTTTGAGTTGGCATATTTTTTTTTTATAGTAAAAGTAGGCGGACGAGCATATGGGCCATCTGATAGTTAGTAGTCACCAACACCCATAGACATTGGCATTGTAAGAAATATCAACAATCGCTTACATCGCCAATGTGCCACCAACCTTGGGAACTAAGATGTTATGTCCCTTGTGCCTGTAATTACACTAGCTCACTCACCCTTCAAGCTGGAATACAACAATACTAAATACTGCTGTTTTGCGGTAGAAAATCTGATGAGTTGGTGGTACCTACCCATTTGCCAGTCTGCCAAACTAACTGGAAATGGATTGGAAGGCTATTACTTCCTTTATAAAAAAACAAACATATTACGTGAAAAGGTCTAGTAGTAAAATACGCAATGTAACTATTGCTATAGACTATATTTTTGGGTAACACTTTAATGATAAAGGCTACGAATATATTGCATAAGATATCGCGGATTTATAATGAAAATAGAAGCTCTAAAAATCCAATTTCGAATCTTATTAATATTATTTAAAATAATAAAAATCTTATCTAAGAAATTGGTCCACACTTCTGGTGATCCAAGCGCTTATCTAGCTCAAAGACTAGCGTGAAAGCGTGGCAATTCAGAAAGGTAATAACGCCAGCGTCCTGAGCGTAATTCCACAGGACATTCTTTGGGGCGGCGTGTATTTTCATGCTGTATAAGTAAGATTTTTATATATATAAAATCTTTCAATTCAAAATACCAAGTTTAGACTACTTTATATAATGATATATTGAAGTAAATAGCAAAAAAGGTGTCATGCAAAGGTCTCTTCGAGTATCTTTGTTTCGATGTAGCGCCATCGATAACAGTACAGTACAGTAACAGCCTGTTAATGTCCCACTGCTGGGCTAAGGCCTCCTCTCCCTTTTGAGGAGAAGGTTTGGAGCTTATTCCACCACGCTGCTCCAATGCGGGTTGGTAGAATACACATGTGGCAGAATTTCAAATCGATAAACGCTTTATTTATTTGTAAATACTTAATGGATATTTATATATATAAATATTATTTTGTATTATCTAAATGATAAAACGATGCCAAACATTATGTTAAGGTAAGAAAATAATTTACTTAAAATATATTAAACTACTAAATGTTGTTATTTAAACCGTTGTCGCTACCGCTTGTGAATATAACCAAACTCTAATACCACAGGGGAGCAAGATTCGTATAAGCCGTGAAATATAAAAAAAGCGCAAATGTTTCAACATTGCTTTCTTACCAGTTTCAGGTTTTAGCTTCACGTTTTTTTTTTTTTTAATTTTCTTTCACTACGAAACTTAACTGTTCTATATAACCATCTTTCATAAACATTATTTACATTACGATAGATGTCGCTACATGAGTTTTTATATTGTATTACGTAGGCAGATATAAAAAGTGAGCGGATAGTGTATATTTCTTACAATTCCAAAATCTTTTTTGGTGATCCGTGTAGACAGTAAGGAATCGTTATATTTCTATAATAATTTACGTATAATGTCTACGGACGGTGGTGACCACTTAACATCGGGAGGTCCATTTGATAGTTCTTCTACCTATAATTATTATAAAATACCTACCATCTGCTGTCCACGCTGATAACAGGCGAAACTAATCTTAGTATTTTTATGAGAAACAAAAGAACCGACACATTTCTCTTTATAGCATTTTTATGATTGAGAAAACTTTCATACAAATAAAATACTATATTCAGGTTCACACATATTCCATGGAAATAACATAAAACAAAGCTCCCTTCCGTCTGTTTGTTTGTACTTCTCTAAGCCACATATATTGATTTTGATGCGGCTTTCATTGTCATGTAGATAATTTCTCCGGATTGGTTTCATTGTAGAAAAATATTAATTTTTTTTTTATCATAATAGGTAGGGTGGTAAGTAAGTCAAATAGTAAATCGTCATAACCATCCATAGACATTAGCACTATAGAACCAGCTGTCACATCACCACTGCGTCACTAACCTTGAGAACTAAGATATGCCCCGTGTAACTGTAGTTACACTGGCTCAATCATCCTTCAAACTGGAACACAACAATAATAAGTATTGCTATTTGGCAGTATGATAACCGATTAGTCGGTGATAAACCCAAACTGGCCGGGACCCCGAAATAATCATCGAATACTAGCTCCAACCTTTCATATATAAAGTTTTTTTTTTATTATTTACTATTATTAAAAAAATTGTCACAGGAGGACTTTTTCCCGCGTAAAGATGGGCGCCGCTAGTGTTTCACAAAGAAAAGATCATCAACGCAATACGCAATGTTTTTGTACTCTTTATCCCATCGGATTTCCGACCAATTTTCACATACGCAGAGACTGTAGATATAATATATATTGTATGTTGCCGTAAGCCGAGTTGGCCTAGTGGTAAGAACGCGTGAATCTTAACTGATGATCGTGGATTCAAACCCGAGCAAGCATCACTTAATTTTCATGTGCTTAATTTATGTATATAATTCATCTCGTGCTTGACGGTTAAGAAAACCGTGAGGAAACCTTATTTTACCAACCCGCATTGGAGCAGCATGGTCGAATAAACTCCAAACCTTCTCCTCAAAAGAGAAAGGAGGCCTTAGTCTAGCAATGGGATATTAACGGGCTGTTACTAAATGTTGCCGCTAATTCTATCATTAAGAAAATACTGAAGAAAATTTATGCTCTAGATTATGTAAATCCTGTATATACCCAACTGATGAGCTAAGGCATCCTCTCCTTTGTGAGAAGGCTTGGAACTTACTCCAACCATATGGTCAATCACCCACCACATGGAGATATCCTCACATGAAAAATCAGAAGAGTTTGCCACTTTTACTCTCTTTTCTAACCACTGCGCCTCATCATGACTCAACTGTATAGTATGACAGTCTCTCATCCTCAAGATATGAGCCCTCAGTATATACATACAGATTTTTCTAAAAGATAATAAAAAACCAAGCCAGCTTAGCGAATAGTTCTTGTAATGCTTAAATAACTTACTGTTATGAATTTTTCATTATTTATCAATGATTGATGTTGCAACTAATTGCAATAAAAATTATTCTTATAGAGTACACAATAAGGTTCAATTTCAAATGCAAGAGAGCTTAATTATTGTTAAAGACCATTTTGAACTGTATGTCGTAGGTAATAAGAGTTTTTTGGTGTATCTCTAAGAATTATGGATGGTTATCGACATCTTTCAGAATTATAGCTATATTTTTTTGGCAATTTAAACATTTCGTCATAGTTTATTGCCGTTTCAAGTAATCTTATTATACTTTTATATACCTAAACACATATATACCACCCATTGGTCACTACTGTTGTGTTCCGGTTTGAAGGGTAAGTGGACCAGTATTACTGCAGCCACAAGAGACATCTTAGTTCCCAAGGTTGGTAGCGCATTGGCGATGTAAACTATGGTTAACATTTCTTACAATACCAATATGCATTGACTTATGACTATGGCAGTAACCAGTTGAGCACTTGAGTTTAATGTTCATTTTTCCGTCCGACTACCTATTACATAAAAAAACAAACAACTTCATATTTATTTAATTTATATAAGATTTATTTATTATATTAAATAAGTATATTAAAGATTAGTTTTAAGTAAAAAACTAAAACTTGCCCCTATACAAGTCATGATCACTTGGGGAAAGGTGGCATTCTTAAACTGAAACATATCATAAAATAAATGAATATAATTTAACGGTATAAATTATGAGCTATATTATAACTTGATCGTCTTTTGGAAGAATTGCCTCAACATCTGTACTAATGATGTAGGCTCTATCTCGTGTTATCTCCGTCTAAGTCCTTCCCATCCATCAAAATATACATTTGGTATAATTGGACAAAATACCCTTAAATACAACATTTCAAACAAACTATTTCTCTGTTTGATTAAAGTCTATCGCCCACTTTCACCACATAAAGATAAATTAGCGGTCGTAGATGGGCTGAAAAGGTCGTTAAAGGCATTTTACTTTGTCACACGGCCTTGTTTGTAGAGGTTAGGTTAACAGAACACCTTCATTGTCGGTTAATTAGTCTATTGTGATAAAGACATCGTTTTGTTATCTTTTATCTTTACATAACAATATTTGCTACGTCGTAGCTTCGTTTGTCTACGACATGTTACGTCGTAGCACCGACGTGTCGACTTATAGTGTTTATATGTATTATAAATAGCAAAAAGGATTAATTTTGTAAATTATTTTTATTATATATTTATAAGAGTATATCTTCAGAATATGTATTTATTAAATCGAATTTCGAATTTTTAAATTAATATAGTTTTCTTTTTCATTTAACCTTAGCACGCCATCTAGTCGTTGATAGAAAAAGTCAGAACAGTCGGTTTCGCTGTGCGTGACATTTGATGTAGTCTCACTTAAAAACGAAAGGTGGCGCTGATTTAGGTAAATAGTTCTCACAAATAATGCAAGATGGCGTGCTAAGGTTAAACGAAAAAGATTAAAGATTAAAGTTACACACAATAAGTAGAACAGTTGTAAATTTCTATTTAAAATGTAATAAGTCGCCTTAACGAAGATAAAAAAATGGGTACAATATAAAATTTTGATTGCTATACAGAAATAAAAATTGTTATTTCAACTCACCCCAATGTTTTGGTGCTGATCAGCGGTGTCTTTAAGTTAAGGAATCCGTTCAAGCGACTCATATTTTTGTCTCTGCCTCCATCTGTAGCTGATGAATCGGCTCTGTAACAAAGAAAAAACAAATAAAATATATGATCTCATAGAACGTAACTAAAGTTCAATAGTTTATTCATTAAATATTTATCTAAATTAAAAAAAATGTATTTTGTTATTCCTCATAATATTATGTCCTGTGCAAGTAGTCCGTTTGAACGCAATAAACTCAAAAACTACCGAACAGTTTTTTATATAAATTTCACCAACGGACAGAGCGATTAATAAGGAAGGTTTAAGTGTATTTTTTTATAGAATAGGAAGGCGGACGAGCATGATGATAAGTGGTCACCAACGCCCATAGACATTGGCATTGTAAGAAATGTCAACCATCGCTTAAATAGCCAATGCGCCACCAACCTTGGGAACTAAGATTTTATGTCCCTTGTGCCTGTAATTACACTAGCTAACTCACCCTTCAAACCGGAATATAACAATATCAAGTACTGCTGTTTTGCGGTAGAATATCTGATGAGTGGGTGGTACCTACCCAGACGAGCTTGCACAAAGCCCTACCACCAGTAAAACTCATTTGTTGTGTATCACTCATTACAGTTTTGTGTAAATTGACTGAAATGTTATGATGATGAAAGCTGAGATGGCCCAGTGGTAAGAACGCGTGAATCTTCACTGATGATCGTGGGTTCAAACCCGAGCAAGTACCACTGAATTTTTATGTGCTTAGTTTGTGATTATAATTCATCTCGTGCTTGACGGTGAAGGAAAACATCGTGAGAAAACCTGGATGTGTCTAATTTCTCTGAAATTCTGCCACATGTGTTTTCCACCAATCCGCATTGGAGCAGCGTGGTGGAATAAGCTTCAAAAACCTTCTCCTCAAAAAAAAAGAGGAGGCCTTAGTCCAGAAGTGGGAGCTTCACAGGCGTTTACTAGATGATGATAATTGTTGAAGACTCCTTTACTGGAGTGCGCCGTGTAATCCAATAGTGATTCTACCCGTGCGAAACACGGCACGGGTAGGTAGTATGTTATATATACATATCTTTATAAAAATTATATACCAATTAAATTGTTTTTCATTAACGATACATTAAGTATTAAGGCCTACAAATTACGCAATTTCAGTAGAATAAACAGAAGGCTAACAGCCATCAATTATCTAAATTGCTTTGTGCAGTTAGTTGTAGAACCATTACAGGGTTGTCACTTGTTTATATATACCCGACTGTATTTAGTAAAACGGTTAATGCGTTTTACTTGTGTACGTTTAGGAAATATGAACGTTTTAATAGATTTCATTTTCAGGAATTTAAAAGTTTATCTGCATTTAGTTATTTATCACCCTTGTATATATAAAGATGCCTCCATATTGTCGACTGGTTTCGATTAGCCTCTCGATGTGTGTAATAAGATCCCATTGCTGGTCGTCAAGCTTTGTGCAAGTTCGTCTTGATAGGTACCACGAACTCATCAGATATTCTATCGCAAAACAGAAGTACTTGGTATTGTTGTGTTGTTCCGGTTTGAAGGGTGAATGAGCCAGTGTAATTACAGGCACAAGGGATGTAAAATCTTAGTTCCCAAGATTGGTGGCGCATTGGTAATGTAAGCGATGGTTAACATTTCTTACAATGCAAATGTCTATGGATGTTGGTGACTACTTAGCATCAGACGGCCCATATGCTCGTCCGCCTTCCTATTCTATAAAAAAAATCGACCAGCATCAATATATAGCCATCATGTGCGACTTGCAACAACGAATTGGCTAGCCAAATGTCTATTGACTATATATATAAATATACATACATATTTGATTGGACATAATGTTAGACATGCTGCGTTAGCCTGTATGTAATGCTACGCAATTGTAAGCAATCAGTTACATCATATTTATTATGTAATTTTAAGTGTTTTTTTATCATGTTAGCTTTCTTTTAAATAAATAAATAAAATAGATGAAGAAGAACTGAAAAACAATAAATGATCATGTCTAGTCGAATCTCGCTTCCCCTCGTGCTCAATGATATAGTAACAGCCGGTGTTAAATTATAATTCTTCAACAAACTCCATTCATACATTTCATGTGCATTCTTTTTAAGGGGAAAGATTCCTTTGCCCTTGGAAAGCGGTAAAACATTTACGAGCTATCACTATACGTAAAAAAATGTACTAAAATTAACATTTTAGATTTAGCCGTCAAAACGCAACATACATACATTTATAATATATGACAGTAGCAGAACACGGATTATTTTTAAATATAATAATAATAAAACTCCTTGAAATGGGAGAGCACGATCTTACTAAAGAGGACCTTTTAGATTTATATCTTTAAGTTTTAGGCTTAAAGGTCCAAATGCCAGTCTGCCTGCCGAAAACAATAAAAAATATATTTGAGGTAAGATATTCTCGTATTTAATCTCCTCAGGAGCTTTACGTAGAAGTGGAAAATGTTATTGGTTACTGCTTCATCTGTACATTTATATAATAAATATTTGACATGACTTTTGCCTTTAATTTAGGATAGCAATAAATAATTGGAGGCATAGATGCAAGAAAGCGGACCCTGGCGTTACTAGGCCGGGAAAACGCTAGGTAGAAGAAGAAGATAATAATAATAAAACCACTTCTACCGCGGACGAAGTCGTGGGCACTAGAAAAGAATAAAAAAAAATTTATAGACCAAGTCGTGCGCTCAAAATATATTGATAATAGAACTTGAGTGTATAGGTCACGTCCTACCTGGATATGCGAAATAGAAGTTCACGTTGTACATCTCGGAATTTTAAGTGCAATTTCTGGCACGAGTGAAACTATCAATGTGTGTGTACAAGCACACACACACTATGAAATCACTCTCAAAGATGGGATATCTGACAAGACTGCAGATAAAGATTGAACTTTACGCAATAACTTGATACTTGATGGAAAATTATTTTTATATTTATCTTTTACATGGTTCATAGTTCGAAAATGTTCGGAAGTCCCACTGCTTCCAACTTTTAAGGAGAAATATTGTTATTTATTCTAATTTTATATATTCGAACAAAAGTTAAAACAGAAGAATTTATTTAAATTCAATTTGAACTAGAACTAAAACATGAAATATATAATATGAAATCTTAATATTATTTAATTAAGTTATAAATGCACTTTTGAATCGTCAAATTACATATTGAATTAACTATAAACCTACCACCGGTTTGGAATGTAAATTCTACTGAAGTAAGAAACTCAGTAGTGACTCTTTTTCACCATTTTAATTACAAAAAAAAGTCATTAAAATTTTATTTTTAATACTTGAATTACATCATTAAAGCTTACATTACACGTGACGTGAAAATACGTAACGAATTACCGTGATGTCAAACTTATATCTGCTACAAAAATAATTAAATTACATTTATAACGAAATCAACCAACACAGTTATCTTTCGTGAGAATTTAACATTGTGACGTAACATACTCCAAAACAGTAGGCTTGTTATTGCTACGTTTAAAATTTTTTTTCCACGTTTTCTATATAAGAAACATAGAAAATAATTAAGTTACATATCGTTAAACTGTCCGCGCTTAGGCGTTTGACGGGGTCGTTGTACATATAGTGTCCTCCTTCCTGACGTCGACAGTGTTCTAAGCCGAGGTTCGGTCACATAGGAGGTGCCCTTAGGACACGCGTATTCTGAGCCCTTAAGTGGGCTTCCAACATCCGGCTGAGTATCTTAAAGACTCGCTCCCCACCCGGTGATGCTGTCGAGGCCGTTAGGGCCAAAAGCAACAAGTCAGCTCGAAAAATAAATTAAGTTACGGTTAACGAAATCACCCTACACAGCTTTATCATTGAGACAATTTAACATTATGACATCACATATTCCGAACTAATCCCCATGTTATTGGTACTATTAAAACAATTTTTTTACAAAAAAAAAATACAGGTTAATACCCAAACATTTATGTACGATAATATATGGAGTGGAGTTGTTTGTAGATTTCCAAGTAGGATATGTATTAAAAGCTGAGATGGCCTAGTGGTAAGAACGCGTGAATCTTAACCGATGATCGTGGGTTCAAACCCGGGCAAGCACCACTGAATTTTCATGTGCTTAATTTGTGTTTATATTTCATCTCGTGCTTAACGGTGAAGGAAAACATCGTGAGGAAACCTGCATGTGTCTAATTTCATTGAAATTCTGCCACATGTGTATTCTACCAACCCGCATTGGAGCAGCGTGGTGGAATGAGCTCCAAACCTTCTCCTCAAAAGGGAGAGGAGGCCTTAGCCCAGCAGTGGGACATTAACAGGCTGTTACTGTACATATGTATTAAAAATGTTTTGAATTTAGAATGTAAATATGTTGCAACCCTAAGCTATATGTCTAGGCGGTGTGGTCTCATGAGAATTCAATTATTATTATTACTATTACTGCTATATTTTAGAGTACATTATATACTGCGTAATTATCAGACGCAGACATAGTTTATATTTTTTTTTTCCACAGATAATACAT